>NW_006204812.1:1718394-1720367 GCF_000334495.1 Tupaia belangeri chinensis
TTGTAGTGCTGTTTTCTGTAACCCTAGCCTGGTTCAGGGCTCTCTAGAATCAATAAGGATTAGAGAATTTTGAAATTGCAGAGGACATTGCCAGGAGCAGTATGTAACCATCAGTGGCAAAGTGGGATAAATGGCTGTAATGGATAGTGGGATCTGAATTATAACCAGAAGCCCTGATCTATGGAAATCACTAATAGATAGACGCTCTGGGTCCTAGAGGCAAGATGATGGTCAGTCCATAATATCAACAAATAGATCTGACTTAGCTCTCAGAATCAAATTTCTCAGGTCTTTCTAAGGAAAGACCCTCCACTGCCACAGCAAGTGTATTAATGAAAAGCAATGGCTTTTTTCAGTTCTTTCCTGAGGTGACATTTTGCCATGTACATGTTTAGCTGTAAACTAGGAAGGATTATTCCCAGATATTTTGAGTCTATTAGAAATTGGGTCTGAGTTCACACTGATACTAGGCACTCAAGGGCATAGCCATTAGTCTGTAAGTACCGGGCATAAGGCAGTCAGGTGAGGAATATATTCTAATCCAGGTCTGCTTGCAATGGGTCCAGTGAATCCAGAGACCCATCCATTGATTATTTTTCTGAGAAGCTCACAGAAAGCTCATCAGAGGGGACCAGCAGTAAGTGTAATGACTATGTCGCTGGATTCCCATGTAGTCAAACATGGTTCGAGTCTTGGACCCAGTAGCTTAAACTCATGCTGAGCACGTGTGTGTGTGTGTGTGCCCAAGATCCCGAGAGAAGAATGGAGGAGAAGGGATTGCGGTGTGGCCATCCCCCCTGGGGGGTGATTTCTCGCTTTCTGTCTCTGTCTCTCTCTGTCTTCCTGGTGAGTGCACATGCCCTATAGCAAAAAAAAAAAAAAAAAAGTAAGAAAGAAAGAAAGTTCACCAGAGTTTCTTGACTTTCAGAATGGGAGCAATTATTATAGGAAAGGTCAAGTTGAAGACTGAGACTGCCCACTCCATCTGAGAAATCACCCCCTCTTTCAGCTAAGATAGTAAAACAAAAACAACGGCAACTCCCAAATGGAATGAGAGAGGTTAGTACCATTCTTAAAATTAAAGGATGCAGGATATTGGTTCTTATATCTACATTTAATTAGCCAAGAATCAAAGTTATTTCCACTGTACGGTTGCCTCTCTGCTGGATAAAATTGGAGTTGTAGTTGCTGGATCAACACTGCTGCTGAGAATTTAAGTTCACTATTTCTCTTCTTTACGCCACGAGTTCAAAATTTATAGTCCCTGCTGGGAACTCCTAATTAGTTTAGCCAAGGTCATGTTCCCTGATCTGGCTGTTGGAGGTAAGAATAGTGAGGAGAGCAGTGGAGGAGGGAGAAGAAGAAAATTAGCCACCACAGTCACTATTGGAGATCAGAGAATAAGAAGAGCAGTCTGGTTCAAAATGAAAGAGCAGGGAGGGAGGGGTCTGGTCATATAGAACTTTTAGGCCCTGGTTAAAATTTAAAATTTAGGGACCAGCAGTTGGTATAATGGCTATGTAGCTGGACTCCCATGTAGTCAACTGAGGTTCGAGTCCTGGCCCTGGTGGCTTAAACTCACGCTGGGCGCATGTGCGTGCATGTGCAAGATCCCGAGAGGAGAATGGAGGAGAAGGGATTGCGGGTCTGCTTGCAATGGGTCCAGTGAATCCAGAGACCCATCCATTGATTATTTTTCTGAGAAGCTCACAGAAAGCTCATCAGAGGGGACCAGCAGTAAGTGTAATGACTATGTCGCTGGATTCCCATGTAGTCAAACATGGTTCGAGTCTTGGACCCAGTAGCTTAAACTCATGCTGAGCACGTGTGTGTGTGTGTGTGCCCAAGATCCCGAGAGAAGAATGGAGGAGAAGGGATTGCGGTGTGGCCATCCCCCCTGGGGGGTGATTTCTCGCTTTCTGTCTCTGTCTCTCTCTGTCTTCCTGGTGAGTGCACATGCCCTATAGCAAAAA
>NW_006204812.1:1720640-1746167 GCF_000334495.1 Tupaia belangeri chinensis
GCAAAAAAAAAAAAAAAAAGTAAGAAAGAAAGAAAGTTCACCAGAGTTTCTTGACTTTCAGAATGGGAGCAATTATTATAGGAAAGGTCAAGTTGAAGACTGAGACTGCCCACTCCATCTGAGAAATCACCCCCTCTTTCAGCTAAGATAGTAAAACAAAAACAACGGCAACTCCCAAATGGAATGAGAGAGGTTAGTACCATTCTTAAAATTAAAGGATGCAGGATATTGGTTCTTATATCTACATTTAATTAGCCAAGAATCAAAGTTATTTCCACTGTACGGTTGCCTCTCTGCTGGATAAAATTGGAGTTGTAGTTGCTGGATCAACACTGCTGCTGAGAATTTAAGTTCACTATTTCTCTTCTTTACGCCACGAGTTCAAAATTTATAGTCCCTGCTGGGAACTCCTAATTAGTTTAGCCAAGGTCATGTTCCCTGATCTGGCTGTTGGAGGTAAGAATAGTGAGGAGAGCAGTGGAGGAGGGAGAAGAAGAAAATTAGCCACCACAGTCACTATTGGAGATCAGAGAATAAGAAGAGCAGTCTGGTTCAAAATGAAAGAGCAGGGAGGGAGGGGTCTGGTCATATAGAACTTTTAGGCCCTGGTTAAAATTTAAAATTTAGGGACCAGCAGTTGGTATAATGGCTATGTAGCTGGACTCCCATGTAGTCAACTGAGGTTCGAGTCCTGGCCCTGGTGGCTTAAACTCACGCTGGGCGCATGTGCGTGCATGTGCAAGATCCCGAGAGGAGAATGGAGGAGAAGGGATTGCGGTGTGGGCATCTGCCCTGGGTGCTGATTTCTCGCTTTCTGTCTCTCTCTGTCTTTCTGGTGAGTGCATGTGTTGTCTAGCAAAACAAACAAACAAAAACAACTCTGTAAAATTTAAAATTTATTTTATGAACAACTGAAAACTATAAAGGGATTTTAAGAAGGGGTAAGATATAGTCTTACTTTTGTAAAAATTACTTGGAACATATTATGTGGAATGGATTAGTGAGGCATGAATAGACGCTTTCCATATATGAAAGTTTATACACGAGCCCTTGCAGGAGTGATAGTGGATTAGGCTAAAAGGGGAAAGGGAAATGTACAGTGAGCATGGAACATGCTTCAACTGATTCTGTTCCCTTTAGAGATATTTGCATCTGAAATAAGGGTGCAAACCCAGTTCATTTTCACTATGCTACAGAAAATATCTAAATGAAATACATATTTCTAAATTTAACTTAACCTACTGGTCCCATATTTACTTATTTTCATTTGGCCAGAGAGGGGCGGAGAGAGAGAGAGAAAGAGAGAAAGTGAGAAAGCAAGTTGCCAGGTCTGGCGCTTGAACTGCAGGAGGCCATGTGAGAGTCCAGCGCCCTTAACCACCACACCATTTGCCGGCCCCATAAGTGAACTATTTTGAGAAATAGCTCATATAAAATAAAAATCTTTCATTTTAAATGTTTTAAATGTTTTGACAAATGTATCAACCTTTAGTGACCATGATACTATATCACACGCTCATGCACATGCCCATGTCAACATCTAACTATAGATATTTTATGTTTATAGTATCATAAAGTTTTAGACCTATAGACTCTGGCAATAACTGCCATAATCAGGACACAAATAGTTCCATGACACCAAAAATCAGTGCCAGTGATAATACATTTCTTCTAGAAAAATACTTTTTTCACTTTTTTAAAATATATTTTTATTTCAATTTCTTTTATATATTCAATCACATATATCACTTAGCTTGTAAAGTGAATATTCCAACATGAATACTTGTCTCACCAATCCAGTGGGGAATACTATACACATCATCTTCAATAGACAATAATTCATCTCTCAGTTTGACAAGATTCTATAATATGCCCAAACATCAGAATAATTGGCATCCCAGAAGGTGAAGAAACTAATAACGGCATGGAAAATCTATTCCATGAAATCCTGGAAGAAAATTTCCCAAGTCTAGAGAGGTAAAAAATCTTTCATTGGTCCAAGCTCCACCAATTCCTGTAGTCACTGTTGAGTTAGTGACATAAAGCTTTACATTAGTGTCTGTTTATGATTCCTTTATAGTGTGTGTGCAAGGAGCCAAATTTGGAATTCTGAGGTTCCCAGTTGGCCCCCACACTACACATGTGTGAACCCAGTCCTGTGAGTTCTTTGTGTAGGAAGTTCTTCATGGTTCTGGATGGCTTTAGCTCATTTTGGGCACATTGCATATTTCCAACTGCATTTGTGCTACACATAACTGAATTCAGGCTATAGATATGACATAAAGAATGACTGCACTGTGATTGTAAAGATGAAGAAAAAGGCCTTGGATTCTTTTAAGTCTGTCATTCTCACTAATCACTTGGAGGTTTTATTTGCATTTAAAATTTTTTGACTGTGAGACAGTTGAAATCTGTTAGAAAAGATTCTAAAGCAATAATAACATGAGCAGAATTGTGATTCCTGAGCTTTTATTTATTTTTTTATTTTTGTAAAATGTATTAATTGTGAATCTCTTGCCAAATCTGATTTTTAAGGCTTTGTTCAACTATTTGTATATCTGTTCCTTCATGTGAAAGAAAATTTTGAAAATGTAAATAAATTTTAAAAAATGTTCTTAATCATGCCAGACACATACAACTGAGCCTGGGAGGGAAGTAGATCATGACATGAAGGACTTGGGGGTGCATGTCTCTCTCCCCACTCCCCACTCTGTCCCTCTCATGGAAAAAATGAATAAACTTATTAAAAGAGTACTAGATAAAGAAGAGTTAGCAAAAGGAGCTGAGAAGTGAGCAGAAAGTAGAAAGGACAAGAGGAAAAATGAGGTGTCATAGCAGCCAAAGACTAGATCATAGGTCAGCTATGATAAAGGTTAGTAAAAGACTGAATAAAATAATGGAAAAAGTAGACACAGGACCTATGGAAATATATTGGGTCTTTGGGAAAGTCATGATGAATTTTGGCATAGAAAAACACATCATGACTTCCCCAATGACCTAATCGAAATATTTACTGACCTCGTGAAAGCAGTTGCAGGCAGTGCTATAGATGGGGGTCAACTTCTAGAAAGCTGAGGGGAGAATAGAGAATGAGGAAGCAGAAACTACAGGGATAAAAACTATTATAAAACTACTATGTAATTTTTTTTTTTCAGAGAGGTTTTTGCTATAGGGCGTGTGTGCTTTCCAAAAAGACAGAGAGAAACAGAGAGACAGAAAGCAAGAAATCAACCCCCAGGGTGGATGGCCATGCTGCAATTCCTTCTTCTCTATTCTCCTCCCGCGCCTGGCTTGATTTTAAGCCACTGGGTCTGGGACTCAAACTGTGGTCGGCTATGTGGGAGTCCAACGATGTAACCATTATGCCAACTGCTGGTCCCACTGTGTAAAATTTTAATTATAATTTCTGGTATATATATATATTTTTTTTTTCAATATGTATCTTTGTGTGGTATAGCTTTTTATTTTTTTTTAGGTTTTTACCCCAGGGCACAAGCACTCACCAGAGAGAGAAAAAGTGAGAAATCACCCCCAAGTGGGGATGACCACATCCCAATCCCTTCTACTACATTCTGCTCTCAGGATTTTAGGCATGCACACACACATGCCTAGCGTACTTCAAGCCACCAGGTCTGGCATTCAAGCTAAGGTAAGCCAAGAGGGATTCCAGAGCTTTAACCACCATACCACTTATTGGCCCTATTGCATAAATTTTTATTTTTTCATTTTTTTATTATTATTATCTTAATTTATACATTCAATCACTATATATCACTATGGCTTGTAAAATGAATTTACCCAATGTGAACACACTTTCCACCAGTTCAATTGAAGATAACATACATGTCATCATCCACAGATAGTCTTCTATTTCTGTGCCCCTCTAATGTCTTGCCTCTCTGTTTTCTCCATGATTCCTGTCCTCTCACTCTCCCCCATCTCTCACATTCTTCCTACACTGACTCTGGTATTGGTAATTTATAAGTCTTCATGCAGTCCCTAATGATCAAATCAAGGATGTACACACATTGATCTTTGACACTGAGAACTACTCACCTGAGAACATTGGCTGTGATTTGGGAGAGCTACTGCAGTCTAATAGTAGCTGGAGTCAGCTGATAGGATGGACACTAGGAGAGAGACCAAAGGATACGGACACAAGGGAAGAAATGATTTAAGATGCCTGGGTGATCCCATTTGTCTGTTTGCTTTTATTGGTTGTATTTTTGGTGCCATGTCCATAAAATCATTGCCAGGAGCAATGTCATGAATATTTGCCCTGTGCTTCTTCTAAATGTTTCATAGTTTCAGGTCTTACATTTAAGTTTTATTTTATTTTGAGTTGGTTTTAGTATGTGCTATAAGATAAGGATCCAATTGTTCTCTTTTCTTTTCTGTTTTATATGTGAATATTCAGATTTCCCATCACCTTTTGTTGAAGGGACCATCCTTTTCACATTACATACTTTTGGCACCTCCTCCCAAAATAGTTGATAGTATATATGTAAGATAATTTCAGGGCATACTATTCTGTTTATTGATCTGTTCATCAAATTTAAAAATTATGCAGTTGCCTGGGAGGTGGTTTGGTAGCTAAGACACCAGATTTCCACATGGAAGACTACGGTTCAAAGCCAGGACCCAGCAGCTTAAAAATCATGCGGGGTACACATGTATGTGTGCCCCAAATCCCAAGAAGACAGGATTGTGGCATGGCCATCCCCTTGTGGTGCTGATTTCCCACTTGCCCTTGCTCTGTCTTTCTCTGGTGAATGCATGTGGCTTATGGCAAAAAAAAAAAAAAAAAAAAAAAAAAAAAAAAAAAAAAAAAACAAAACCTATAAATAAATAAATAAATTTCAAAAATATATGCAGCAAAGCAAATTTAAAAAGATGAAACAATTCAGCAATAAACATACTAAAAGCAGCAGCCTGTGGAATGACAGAATGTGTTTGCAAACCACATATCAAATAAAGGGTTAATTTCCAAAACATAAAAGAAACTCTTACAACTCAACAGAGAAAAACAACACAGAACAAACAAAACAAAAGATCTGTTTTAAAATAGAAAATGAACTGAACAGATACTTCTCCAAAGAAGACTACAAATGACCAACAAGTATTTAAAAAGCAGCTCAACATCACATATCAAAGGACAATGCTAATCAAAACTACAAAGAGATATTATTGAGTATCTGTTATGATTGCTATTACAAAAAAAAAACAGATTTTGGCAAGGATGTAGAGAAATTGGCACTCTTATACACTGTTGGTGGTAGTGCAAAATAATATAGCTGCTATGGAAAAACATAGAAAATCCTAAAAAAATTAAAAATAGAACTATCATATGATCCAGAAATTTCATTTGTGGATATTCATCTGAGAGAATTAAAATCAGAATCTTGAAGTGAGGGACAGCAGTTGGTGTAATGGCTATGTTGCTGGACTCCCGTGTGGTTGACAGCAGTTTGAGTCCTGGACCCGGTGGCTTAAACTCATGCCGGGCATGTGTGTGTGTGTGCATGCCCAAGATCCTGAGAGGAGAATGGTAGAGAAGGGATTGTGGCGTGGCCATCCCTGCTGTGGGGGTGATTTCTCGCTTTCTGTCTCTCTGTCTCTCTCTGTCTTACTGGAGAGTGTACGCACCCTATAGCAAAAACCTCTCCCAATAAATAAATAAATAAATAAATAAATAAATAAAAAGAATCTTGAATTTATATTAGCACTATAATGTTTATTTTAGTACTATTCACAGAAGCCAGGATGAGAAAATAACCTAAATTTCCATCAACAGGTGAATTGATGAAGAAAATGTAGATGCATACAGGGGAATATAATTCAGACTTTAAAAATAGGGAAATCCTGTCACATGTGACAACATGAATGAATGCGAGAAAATTGTGCTGAGATAAGCCAGTCACAGAAAGAAAATATGTCAATATTCTACTTTTATGGGATATCTAATAAGCCAAACTCATAGAATTAAGGAGTAAAATTGTGATTGCCAGGTGATGAGAGAAAGGGGAATGGAGAGTTGTAATCAATAGGCAAAATGGTCTCAGTTATACAAGATGAGCAAGTTTAATAGGAGGTTGGCTATATGACACTATCCCTATAGTTCATGAAACTATACTGTACAATTAAAAGTATACGAGGAACAGGATGTTCCCAAAGCCCAGCGGTTAAGCGCTGTGCTTAGGAAGTCAGATTCCACATGGCCCTGAGGTTCAAAAACAAGCCAGGGATGTGTGTGTGCATGCCCACAACCCTGAGCGGATTGATTGAGAAATGGAGAAAGAGGAATTGTGGTGTGACCTTGTCCCATTGGGGAGTTCTCTCCCTCTCTGGCAAGCTGATGAACCTTCTGGAAATTAATTAATTAATTAATTAATTTAAAAAATTAAGGACATCTTATGTTAAGCATTCTTACCACAATAAAATAAAGAAAATACAATTTTAAACATCCCGTGGGTGAAAGGAATCTCAACAGAGCTTGAGACTGGTCACTTAAAGCATAAAAGAAAAGGGGAGAAAAAAGTTTGTGAAGATACAGATAATAACAACTAATTAATTACTTTAATCAAACTTTTAAGTTTTTAATTGTATTAAGTAAAACAGGATTTATCAGTCACTACAATCTTACCAAAGGTTTTCCATTGGTTTTAAATCCAGAAATCTGAAAGGGTTGGGAAGCTGATGATATTTTCAATTTTGTTTCTTTGATTAGTCTTTTCAAGTGATTTTAGTCAAAGACATTATGAAGACCTATTGTTGAGTCATATGACAAGCATCCAGACCATTGTTTTGCAATGCCAAAATATCTCATTTTTCCACTTTTTTTTGGTTCTACAACTGGAATATAAAAAACTTCTTCCATAATTAAAGTTCTTTCATTTTGAGATTTATTAGATGGTTATTATTTTACCTCTTTTATTAGTGTCCAGGAATGTGAGTTCCTGGATTATTCATGGTAAATGAATCACTATATTTGTAAACAACAAAGTTAACTCTAGTTAGGCTAAACCTGAAATAAACTTACTAAAGAATATTAGGTGTTTCATTTAATCTCCTGGAATATCAGAGAGTTAAATCTAGGTGGCGTGCAGGCATCACCCATGTACCTTCAACAGCACGGAGACAACTCCAGAAACGATACCACTGCAGCACCTCTTCCCAGTGAGGCAGCTCATCCCTGCCACGACAGGTTCAGTACAGTCACCGTGAGACCGAACTCCACGGAGGCTGAGAACCTGGGACTTGGCTTCTATTTGAAGAGTCAGGGCTCCCAATGTAGAAAGTTGCTAGACAGAAGAATGCTGTTAATAAACACACAGACCACACACACCTGTGGGCATGCACACGCTAGCCACAAACGTAAGTACCTACGGTGCTGTGTCCCTTGGCTGACCTAGCTTTATGACATACTCTCTTCCACACTTAAATGTTCTAGAAATATAAAAAACAAATAACAACACATTTCTCTTCAACATGTATTAACAGGTGGTGGTGGTTAAGGAGCTGGATTCTCATATGGCCAACCGCAGTTCAAACCCCAGACCTGATGGTTAGAGAATCATGCAGGGCACATGTGCATGAATGCCCAAAATCCTGAGAGAACGAAGGAGAAGGGATTGCAGAGTGTCCATCCCCTCTGGGGGATGATTTCCGACTTTCCCACTCACGGTCTCTCTGTTTCTCTTCAGCAAGTGTGTATACCCTATGATTAAAATAAAAAACAACTTAAAAAATTAATAACTATCCCTCCTAGAAATAGAAACTATAGCTGTCCTTTCCTAAGAGCCTGATCAATTTCTGTATTCTGCTCAAGGTTCAAGGTTTCTGGGTAACATTGGCTCATTTCCAGTTTCAAAATAATACTGTCTTGGTATTTCATAAATACAGGCTAAATTACACACTTCACTATCACACACTTACATAAAACTTATGTGTAAACAACAAGGAAGAAAATAAAATGAGAACCTACAGGCTTTGTTTCTGCATCTGCAATGAGGCCATGTAACTTCTCTTATCTAGTACATATCCCATTTGCCCTTGGCCAGCAACAAGCGCAGTGTGAGCTCTTAGCCTAATAGGATAACTACTCTTCAACCCTAGATCTCCGAGTCCATGGCAGTCTGGCCTATTTGGTGTTACTACCACCCCTATTATTTTTTCACCAATAGGGAAAAAAAATAAATTTATCTCCAGGATTCCTGATATTCTCTTTTCCCTACTATGTAGTAGTTATTTTTTAAAGTTTCTTTCTTTCTTTCTCCCATGGTTCTGAGAGACACTGAGGGAGAAACAGACACAGAGACAGCACCTGAAGCAGAACATTGACCCCATGACCCACTCCCAGCCTCAGCCAGTCCCAGATCATGGACACTCTTGCACCCAGCTTATTTAAGGAAGTCTCCAGATGTAAACAGTGGACCGTCCCTGTGGGTCAGTTCACAAAGGTGTCACATTTTACTGCTGAACTTTCTGGTAGGCTACTATGCTGCAGAAACAATCATTTAAAAAAAAAAAAAAAAAAGTTGCACATGTTATATATCAGCCTGAGCCAGCAGGGGGCTCTACTCATTCTAGCATTTCAGGGGCCCAGGCTTACGAAGACTCCAACTTGACACAAACGTCCATGATGGTTAAAGCATGAAAAAAAGAACAAATCATTTGACATGTCTTAGTTTTTTGCTTATATTTGATTGGCTTTTCCTGAGTCATTAGGCAAAAAAAAAAAAAAAGTTATTACTACATTCAAAGATGTAGAGAGATGGAATCTTATTATATGCCTAAATAGAGAAATTAGCACATAGCCTTATGAAAAGTACCATAAGCAGCAACCTTATTTTACCTTGATAAATCAAGATTCCTCACCCCAGCCAGCACTTCCATTGTTTTTCTCCTTGCTCAGTCAATGATACTAGCTCTCCCCTCTATTTGGAGTGCTCTTTTCTAGGATATCAGTATAGTTAATTCTGCACCCTACCTGCCTCTCTGCACTAAATAGGTAAGGTGACATGTTTAACTTCTATTGCCCTAGAAAAATTGTGCCCCCTGGCAAAAGCATTCCTCCCTTAGGTACTAAGTTCTCTAAGTCTGCAGTGTCTGAAATGATTGAATGAATAGCAAAAATTTTGTGCTCAATTGCAATAGTGAGGGGTGCCAATCCAGCATTCATCCCTGGTTCTCAGAGTCCTATATTCAAACCACAGAAGTAGCTCCTGATCGGACATGTAGTAGAAGAAAGGGTCTATTTTGCAAGGCGGTATCTTTCAGCTGGTGATGAAATTGTGTGTTCTTTTTGGCATCCCACTATTCTTGACTGCCAGTTACTCGTGTGTAGTGGGACACAAGGCAGGGCTCACAAATGCTGTGAATTCGATCCTGTCACATTACTTTGCCTTTTTTTTTTTAATGAAATAAGATCCTTTGTTAAATGAGCTGTAATATGTAGCACTAAGATGCCAAAAGAAAAAAATAAGGGCATTTTTCTTTGGTTAAGTCTCCTAGGAAACAAATTGTGGGACATGTCTGTGAACAGAAGATTTCTTGGAACATGCTTTCCAGAACAGTACTCGTAAGGAACAAGGAAGAAGGCTTATGCAGAAGGAGACATTTAACTACAACACACTGCATTAGGGTCTTCAGCTTGTTCTTCAGAGCTCTCTGGAGCTAGAATGGCCTTTCTTTGCGACAGGACGCCTGAGGCCTGTCACAGGGATGCAGGCTACGCTGGGGAAGTCTTATGAACTCAGGCAAGGCAGCTCCTATGACTGCAAACAATTCCCAGAAAGATTGTTAGATAGGAGAGCCTTCCATAGCCACCTCTCCCAGAAGTCGGGGAATATTCATCTCCACTGACGACCAGTGAGGCCACCTAGTTGGACAGTAGCTGCCGGCCGATCTAGACATCACGGTGTGAAGCCCACATTGTTCAGGACATGACTTTCATCCTAATCAGCACAGACAGTCTGTTAAGATGGTTGTATTTTTTATTCTTTAATTTATTAATATATTGCATAGATACATTTTTCTGCTATTGCATTAACCTGCCTTTCTTAAGAAAATCTTTTCTTGTGCAAGATTAAATCTAGACACGTCGCTAGATTTGATTTGCCAATATTGTATTAGGATTTTTTCATCTATGTTCATAAGTATGATTGGTCTATAATTATCTAGTTCTCTACTTATCTAATTTTGGTGTCAAGATCGAATCAGTCTCACACAAAAAGTTGATTTTTTTTTTTTTTACCTTTTTCTGCTCTTTGAAACTGGTTTGAAAGATTATCTCTTCATTGCACTTTAGAAAAAAAAATTACCAGTAAAATTACTTGACTAATCTAACCACATCTTTTCCTCCTGCTTCTCAGTTCCCTCTGATGCAGTCTCACTGGCCTTTTGGCTGACCTGGAGCATGGTGGATGGGGTTCCTATATGGAGATTCAGATCTAGCTCTCCCCCCTATTTGGAGTGCTCTTTTCTAGGCTATCAGTATAGTTAATTCTGCACCCTACCTGCCTCTCTGCACCCTCCCTGCACCCTCCCGCCACTCTCCTTGCTCTGCTTAGCTGTGCCTACACTGACCTTTGATTTAAAATCTCAGGCAAGCCCTCACTCACTAGCAAACACCCATCTTGTTCCCAACTTCAGTCCCTCTTACCTTGTTCTACAGTTCGTTAGAGTCTATATCTAACATACAATATAATTTAACTTTCTTTTATAGTCTATTGCTGTTCCCTTTCACTGGAATTTTACTTCATAAAGAAAACTGTATTTTTTGTAATAGCTTTGTGTCATTCATTGATGAGTACAAGTGTCTAGAATAGTGTTCTAGTCCATTCTGTTGCTAACTACAAAAATACCTGAGTCTGGGTAAAGAAAATAGAAGTTTTTTTCAGTTGGGAGGTCCAAGGTCCAAGAGTCACAGGTTGGTGAGTGTTTTCTTGCCAATGGATTACATAGCAAAGGACAGAAATTTGACCAGATCTCTTCTTGTCTCTGGCTGTCTCATTCCCTCTCCTCTAAACCTGTCAGGATTCAATCCTGGAGGCCCCAGTCTGATGCCTAATCACTTCTCAAAGGCCCTACCTTTCTACACCATGATCAGATTCTCTTTTTCCTATCTTCACAATACAACTAAATTCTAACACATGTATTAGGTGTGGGGAGGGGAAAGGTATTCAAACCATAGAAAACTGACACAGAGTCGAGCCTCAATAAATATTTTTGAAATTAATGATTTTGTTGAATGATCGGTGCTCGTGACTTCAGGGAGAAATGAGAGGATGGGATTTTTGTAACCACTGATTTAATTTCTTCAGTAGTTATTGCTTTGTAAAAAGTTTAAGTTCTCTTTTTATTTTTCTGAAGTCAATTCTGGCAGTTTATATTGTTCCATGAAATTGTGCATCTAAGTTGTGAAATTTATTGGCAAATATTCATATTTATAAGGCTAAAAAAATCTCTTATTCAAAGGACCTTCAAAAATTATTGATGCTGGGAATATATATATATATATATTTTTTGCTATAGGGCATGTGCACTAGCCAGAAAGACAGAGGAAGACAGAGAGACAGAAAGTATGAAATAACCCCCCAGGGGGATGGCCACACCACAATCCCTTCTCTCCATTCTCCTCTCAGGATATTGGGCATGCATGCACATGCACCCTACATGAGTTTAAGCCACTGGGTCCGGGACTCAAACTGTAGTCGACTACATGGGAGTCCAGCAACATAGACATTGTGCCAACTGCTGGTCCAAGAGAATAATTTTGTATGCTATAAAGATATACAATGATTAAATGTGAAAAAATTAAAAAATAAAGAAAAAATGTTGATAAAAAATGGAGTTCAGGTAGGAGTTTTTTGGTACCCCAAATTTTGAAATCCAAATGTAGTTTTCATTATATATTTCCACAAACTTTTTGAAGACTCCTTATATGTAGTCAGATCTGACTTTTTTCATTTCTTTCTTTCTCTTCTCTCATTTGGTCAGTCTTTCTTCGAGATAGTTTATTTTGTGACTATTGTCAAAAGATCAGTTTCAGATCTGCTGATCATTTCTGATTGTCTATATTTTATTGATGCATGCTCTTATCTCCATTTCCTTCCCTCTTTTTTCTTTTGACTCATACTATCGTTCTTTTTCTAGCTTCTTGAGTTGAATACTTAACGCATTGATTTTTAATCATCCTTTTTCCAAAAAGTGCTTTTAATACTGTAATGGATCTCTGGTTCCACTTACCCTACATCCCATAATTAAGTGTTGATGTGTAGTTCATTTATTGTCATTGAGCTCTAAATATTTTATAATTCCATTGTTTGCCTTTAAATCCATTAGTTATTTAGGAGTACTTTCTTTTTACATATATAATTTTTGGGGGACTATTATTTTACATGGATTTCCAACTATACACACACACACACACACACACACACACGTATCATGAGCAGAGATCACATACTATTTAATAATAATTAGTTGAAGGACCAATAGATGGCATAATGGCTTTGTTGCTGGACTCCCATGTAGTCAACCGTGGTTCAAGTCCCAGACTCAGTGGCTTAAACTCACACTGGGTGTGTGTGTGTGTGTGTGTGTGTGTGTGCCCAAGATCCCGAGAGGAGACTGGAGGAGAAGGGATTGTGGCATGGCCATCCCTCAGGAGAGGTGATTTCTCACTTTCTGTCTCTTTCTGGCGAGTGTACGCACCCTATAGCAAAAACCTCTTCAAAAAATTTTTTTTTGAAATGTATTAAGAATTATTTTATGGTTTGGTATTGTGAAACTCAATGTTAACTCTTGCATTTATACACATCAGCAAATTCTTATAGAACTTTGAATTTAATTTTGGCTAGCTATGAAATTTTGGGATTGATAATTATTTTTCCCCAGGTTACTCTTTTCACGTGCCTGTACTTTCTGATATCTAGTGTAGCTAATATCTGCTATCACTAACTCCATTTTTCCACTTAGGTACAATGGCTTTTCTTTCTAATGCCTTTCAAGATTTCCTCTTTATCTTTAAGCTTCTGAAGTTCCATTAAGAAATATTTGGGTATGAATTTATTTTTATTCATCCTTAGAGTTTCTATCTCTTTTTTTATGTAGGCAATCATCTGTTTTACTTGCTGATGAATTTTTACATTAAAGCTCTTAACATATTAATCCTGGTTATTTAAGATGAGCTGTCTGATCATCCTGAAGTTGATGTTCTATACGATCCTGGTTCTGATACTTGGTTTACCCCTTTGGACATGTGCCCATGCATGGACGTGTGTGCACCAGTGTGCATGTGAACGTTGCCTTTTGCATGATTTGTAACGTTTTTTATTTTTTTTTGAAAGCCAGGCATGATGTATCAGATAGTAGAAACTGAGATACAGGACTTCAGTGTGAGGGTTTATGTTAACCTGCCCAGAAATTGTGGTTGTTTAGTGTTTTCTCTTACTGAAGATGCCAGAGTTCAAAGTACTCTAGAGTCTGTGATTTTTATCTCCTCTCTTGAATTTGGAATTTGCTACTTACCCCTTTGCGGGCAGAATCTATCTTACAACTCCTTTGGAATAACCCACTGTTATTAAACTTCAGACTTGCTAATGTGGTGGCAAAGTAGGGGCTGTCATTTTAGGATTAAATCCCTGTCTTTTAGTGACCCTGGACTGTGACCTTTACAATATTTCTTAGCGCCCTCTCTTGGCTAAGACAGGAAAGGTAAGAGTTGGAGTGTCAGAAATGCCCTTCCCAGCAGAGAGCTATGGGTGTGGCAAAAATTATTTCCCCTAGAGTGTAGGCTTTTGTTGTAAAGAATTTTCTGGATACATTTCATGACAACGAATCTCTCCTTTACCCTGATGGAGCAAACAGGCGATTTCTCTAGGCTCTTCACCAAGAGTACCTAGTGGAGCTCTAGAAGGGAAAGTCTGTGAAGGTTGGGGGACTTAGCCTGGGCCCAAACATTAATCTGTTCTCAGCCCTCAGTAACACTAGTTTATAGTTCTTGGTTAGTTGCTGCACTTCTCCGGATTTCTCTCTTTCTAATAATTTCAGGGTGGAGGTTTGTCCTGAGACTTCAATTTTCTGATGGGCATAAGAAGAGTAGTTCATTTTCTGTGCAGCTTTTCTTTTTCTTTTTCTATTTAAGCTTATTTATTTACTTCTTCCACAAGTAAGAATGATAGAGACAGACAGGACCCTTGACAGGGTCTTGACACTGCAATCCACCCTCAGCGTTAGCCAGCCCTAGACCATGGGCAAGTGTGTGCCTGACTTCCTCAAGGAGTCTCCAGACATGAACCTAAAACCTTCCCAAGTGGATCATCCTCACAGAGCACTGCAGTTTACTACTGTGCCACTCTCTGGCCCCTTTCTTCACCTTCTTCTTGATCTAAGGATGGCAGTGACAACTTCTAAGTGCTACATGTCAGCGCTTAGAAGATTTTTAAGTCATTTTAAAATTTGCTTAGTACTGCAAAAGTGTTTATTACAGTTTTACATTTTTTGTTTCTCTTTTAAATGTACTTTATAGGAAATAGAAACCCCATCCAGCCATCCAGTCATCAGTGTCAAGTAGTAACTCCAGTGCTGATTCTCATTCTTCTAAGGGGCCCTTTTTATTCCCTTATTCACTTGGAACCTCGGTCGGGTCTGCCTGACTCTAGATGTGGCAACTGTCAGACCCATAGCTTTGGCCGTTGGTTTATTGTTGTTTTCTTGTTGATCCATGAGGTTGCTTATCTTGTATCAAATTAGTAATAATTTTGAAATACATTTATGTTGGGCCAGTTGGTGATTGGATCCCATATGACTGACTGTACAGTTTAAGCTCCAGACCTGCTGGCTTAAAAAACACTCCAAGTGGAGCTAGCAGGTGGAGTAGTGGTTAAGGTGCTGGACTCCCACATGGCTGACTGCAGTTTGAATCCTGGACATGGAGGCTTGAAAATCATACCAGGAATGTGTGCTTGCATGTCCACAATCCCAGAAGAATAGAAGAGAAGGGATTTCAGTGTGGTCATTCTCTCTGTGTCTCTCTCCAGGAAGTATACATGCCCTGTGGGGGGAAAAAAACTTGAAAGAAAAGAAAGAGAAAGAAAGAAGGAAAGAAAAAGAGAGAAGAAAGGAAAGGAAAACGAAGAAGAAGGAAGGAGAAAATTACTCTGGGCAAGTGTACGTGCCCAAAATCCCGAGAGAAGAATAGAGAAGGGATTGTAGCATGGTCGTCCTCCTTAGGAATGTGCTCACTTTCCCTTACTCTCTCTCTCTCTGTCTCTCTCTGGTGAGCACATATACCCTCTAGCAAATTAAAATATGTATGTATACATATGTATTTTGTTTGTTTTATGTTATACCTATAAGTATTACATATATAGTCTTATAGAAGGAGAGGAAGATAGGCTTAAAACCTGAATCTATTGGATTTGGAACTCTGAAATTTATTTTAACCTTAACGTTGACTTTTGGAATTTTTTATAAGTAATAATATACAAAAAACTCACATTTAGTCCCTATTTTGTTGTAATTTTCCATAGTATGGAAAGACAATTTTAATAATTGTACTCTACTCACAGGAATCTTTCTCATTAAAGAGATTATAACACTATGCTGCCTTATGAACTATCTTCTAATTATTATGTAACCAAATAGCTAACTTCTAAATACTGTAATAGCCGAAAGATTTGCCAAGAATTTCTTTTTCTTAATTTGCCACAGGGAGGGTGTACTTACTGAGTAGGGATGGGGGTGGGTTGAAAGCACCTCCAGGGGTTATGGTCAAGCCATGATCTCTTCTTCTCAGTTCTCTTGGGGATTTAGGGACACGTCCACACACATACTTGACATGTTTTTCAGAGTTCCAACTCCATAACTTAAATCATGTAGTTGGCCATGTGGGACCCAGCTGTCTTAACTGCCATGCCTCGGGCTGGCCTTTCCCATGCCATTTTTAATCACAAGAATGCACAAAATATTCTCAGAATTGGCCATCAAGTTACTTAAAGGCCAAAGAGAGAGCATTTATTGAATGTCAATCCTCTTGAAAATGAAAAACAAAAAGAGCCATGTCACACATCAACATAAGTTCAAATAATTATAGGTCAGAAACTAATATAAAGAAATTAAATAATCCATAGCATTTAAATATATTTTGCACGTAGGACATATACATCATTAGAAAACATGTCATTTTTGTCCCAGTATAAAACTTAGAGTTATGAGTCCTTAAATATCTAGTAGATCTTTTGACTTCCTAATTAGTATAGAAATCCTCATTTAGATTCATAGGCCAAAGGAGTGAGTGGAGATAGCCAAACATGGAAACTTGGAAAGTTATTTTTTAAAAATAATTCTTGTGTAAGTGCGTTCACAAGGATATAAATTGATTTCTCGGTGGTTAAAATGATCATACACGTAAACTAATTGTTAGTACTTAGAAAATGTCTTTTCCTTACATTTGAATTATAACTGAGAACAATGGTTGCCTTAGCTTACAGAGAGGAAATCATAGAAATGGAAGTGTTTCATTTGGCCGCTCTAGTGATTTTGATTTGTTAGAGCCAGAAATGAGGTCAGAGCCTGGGACTTTAACATGGGATCCTCTCCCTTTCCATTTTAGGTCAGACTCTGCTTCTGAAAACAGACTACACACCTTGCCTTCTCGGGATTATGGCCTGTGACTTCCAACCCATATGTCTTCTCCCTTGAGTGGTGCTTTTGCAAAAATCATGCGAAATTCACTTAAGAAAGCGAACATAAGGAAATGAAATGAACAATTTATTCAATCTTCTCAACCCTCTGAACTGCTCAGTACGTTTCTTCCTTAGCTGTATTAAGCAGAAAAGCAAAGCTCTTATTAGACAGGAAACTCCATGTGGGGCATATGAGCTCATGCTTCTTTCCTGTCCTTCCTTCTGAGCTCCCAAGGTCCACTCAACCATTAAGGTTGGTTGACTTGAATTCCACCCAGAAACATTCCAAGTCAACTGTGGACCACTCTGCTGTCAGTGCGGCTATTTCACGGAAGAGAAAAAGACAAAGGGATTTGCTCTTTTGTCAAGCGCATTGTTCTGAGATGAGCAGGTGAGGGAGAGAAAAGGATGCTTTACTCTTTAAGTGCCTGCCTTTTCAGCATAAGGCAAACTGCTGCTATTATTTTCTCTGTAATCCACTTTAGTAAAGATACATAATAGACATTATATATAATGCATGTAAAAGTCAGAAAACCAGAAAGTTCCCTGACAGTAACACCTTATAACCTGATGCTAAAGAAAATATACTTGTGAGATGAACATGGTGCATTTCACAGGTCCTGCTCCTTTACTCTCCTAAGCTTAACTGGCAGGCATAGTGTCTCATGACATCTCATATAGCGACTGATTGCTGGGGGCGTCATATCCCTTTAAAAGGCATGCCTCTGCTGCCTTTCAGTAATTGCATTCTGTGTGTGCAATGATCTGAAAGCTATTTGAGAGGAAACAGCAGAATATTACATATATGTGAGAGAGAGGTGCCAAACCCTTTCTCCATTTTCTGAAACTTGATGAGACTAATAAACACTGATTCAATAATCACGAAGCCACATTATTCATTTGTTCTACCCTGGTTTGCAATTCATGCAAGCTTTTTAAAAAAGAAAATTATACCTATTTAAATATTTTATCCATGGTTAATTGGATGATCAAAAGGGTCAATCGATGATTTACCAAATAGATTTCCAAAGCACTGCAATGTTTCTGGCAAGCTACCCAATAGGCAGGAAATGAACTGAAGACGATACCCAATGCCGGATATAGTGTGAATTAATGTAGATGAATCCAGGAACAATGTATGTACGAGGAGGAAACTGATAGCTTATTAGAAACAGCTCTAAAAATACAAAGAGAAAGGAAAGCAGTTAATGTTCATCGAGGCCATTACCAATAGGAAGAGAGGTCCCTTTAATTTATTGTCATAATTAGCACATAGTTGCTCATACCATTCCAGAGGTCGTCAGCAAGTGAGTGTGTATGGACACCCTTTGAACGAATTTAAAAGAACGATGTCCTTATCGTAATTATATTAATAGTTCTGGGGAAGCAGCACAGACTATGGAGGCCATAGCAACAGGCCAAAAGTCAGACATCCAATTTATTTCCTCACCAAAATAACATGTCTAAAATTTTTATGTCTTACCAAATTGAATCTATAGAAATTACGGTTGATATCAGGATTGAGTGGCCCTCTTGGAACTTTAGCATTTGTGAAACTATGGACAAATTGCCTCATGGTTTATAAAAAAGAAACATAGAAACCTAAAAATGAAATTTTTAAATAAAATATGTCTCATGGCTGAGCAAGTTCTCCACTTATAAAGCTATAAAGCTTTTTTCCTAAATACACACATAAGAACCAAAAGAATTATACTGCATAGAATTAAAATACAGAGGGTAGTCTCAACTATAGTAAAATTGTAGATAATTTTTTTTTTTTTGGAGAGATTTTCACTGTAGGGCGTGTGCGCTCGCCAGACAGAGAGAGACATAGAGACAGAAAGCGAGAAATCACCCCCCAGGGGGGATGGTCACGCCGCAATCCCTTCTCCTCCATTCTCCTCTCGGGATCTTGGGCACGCACGCACACGCGCCCGGCATGAGTTTTAAGCCACCGGGTCCGGGACACGAACCGCGGTCGGCTATGTGGGAGTCCAGCGACATAGCCATTACGCTAACTGCTGGTTCCCCAAAATTGTAGATAATTTTTAAGACCAAAAAAAACCTTCCTCACCTGTTTTCTTTCATTTTATTTTAAGCTATTTGCTTTAATCTTGAATACTTTTGTTCACCTGGTGAGAAGGAGGAGACTTTTTTAATCAGGGAGATGGATTTCTTCCTAACATCGCTATTGTATATTGAATTTGCTAAAGTCAATAAAATGTGTTAGCAAATAAACACAGAAATTAAAAACGAACAATTTTCTTAGAGATTTTTTTGCTATAGGCCTGTGTGTTTACTGGAGAGACAGAGAGACAGAGAGTGAGAAATTACCCCTCCCCCCTGGGGTGGGGACGGTCACACTGCAATCCTTTCTTCTCCGTTTTCCTTTGGGGATTCTGGGCATGGCACACACGCACCTGGCATGAGTGTCAAGTCACCAGATCTGAGACTAACCGAGGTTGACCATATGGGAATCCAGCACCTTAACCACCACACCACCGGCTGTCACATGAAGGATCATTTTTTTTAAGTGAAAGAATTCTGACAATTAAAAAATAAAAACAGAAACATTCAAATAGAAAACTTCTTCAACATGTGCTTTCTGCAGAGGAAGCATGTATCTTGGAAATTTATGAATCTGCATAACTAGATGGCCCTGTGAGTGTGGATGGGGGTGGGGTGGGGTATTAGACACAGGAGGGAGTTTAATTAATATTTGGGGTTGTCCAGAAACTGAATACTGTTAGTCCTAGCACACTATCTATTGAATCGGGTTTCTCAGAGTGCTTTCTCCCTGGTTCTTAATCTCTGGAACTTTAAGACTGATGAAATCTATGTGACTTGTAGCAGACTTGCCACATTTACGCACAGCGTTCAGGAATAAGAAGACAAGCTTCAATAACAATACTATTTATTATGTGTTGGCTATTTGCCTGACATTCTTCTAAGCACTTCCCACATTTAACTAACCCATTTAATCCTCCTAACAAACCTCTGAGATAAATATCATTTCCATTTTTGCCGATGAAAAAACTGACACCAGGAGAGATTAATTGTCTAGGTTCTTGCAGCTAGAAATGGTAAAGCTGAGATCCACACATTTTAGAGTCTATATATTTTTTAACTACTTTGCTATCCTACTTCTAGATCAAAGCTTAGAGACAAGAAAGCTCTTCTTTGTACATAGGGGTTGCCAGGACTTCTTTGCCCCTACTACAAATCAGTGGTTATGTACTCTAAAAAGCCAGTTGAGTGAGGCCATCCTAAGTATCAATGACCAGTGGAGGAATGGGAACCCTCAAGACAACTAAACTTTAACAGTCATGCATGGCCCTTTCAGGGCACTTGCAGTTTTGGCCAGCAGGTTTATCTCATTCTCTGGAATCTGTATCCACAAAATCTGTCAGTGTGAGGCCATCAGTGCATTCATATGGCCTCACTGATATTTGACTCTGTATACCCCACCCTGAATATTTTTCTCTTGGTTGCTTTAGACACTGGGATAACTGAGGCATGAGTGTGGCTGACTATCCCTTTTCTTTTTTTTTTGGAGAGGTTTTTGCTATGGGGCGTGTGCGCTCGCCAGGAAGACAGAGAGGAACAGAGAGACAGAAAGCGAGAAATCAGTCCCGGGGGGTGGGGGGTTGACCACGCCATAATCCGTTCTCCTCAAATCTCCTCTCGGGATCTTGGGCATGCACGCACACACGCCTGGCATGAGTTTAAGCCACTGGGTCCAGGACTCGAACCGTGGTCGACTACATGGAAGTCCAGCGACATAGCCATTACGCTAACTGCTGGTCCCATCCCTTTTCTTGATGACTAATGAGATCCTGTCCTCCATTTCTCCATCCATGCTGTATAACGAGCTGTGATTCCTTTCCTACCCAGATGACCCTTTTTAAGAGATGATTTTTGGGAGCTTTGGGCAGATACAGTCCTAACCCAGGTGTAGCCTCTTTGAGGTCCTTTTCAAAGTCCCAGATTGCTTTGCGGTGGGACATTTTTGGGGCAAAGGTAGAACTTGAAGTGTGGAGTGTAGTAGAGTGAGTGAGCAAGGGCTGATACGGTGAGTACCTTGGGTTACCATCTGCCCAACCTTCTTCTGCACTTGAACACTTCCGAGTGTTCCAAGGGATGAGTAATATAAGCCAACCTGTCTCCAGGGCTTTACAGTGGATTACCTAATGCAATACTGAGAGTGGATGGGAGAAGATGGTGTATGTCCTTGCTTGGGGCTCAGAATTCTATGAGTTTCACAGGTTCTTACTTGGCTTCTGGTCAGATAAACCCCATATCACTACAAGTCCAAGTTCTCGGGAGTGAGCAGGAAGTTCTGATGGGTCTTGAGAGCTGGGCAGCAGCAAGAAAGGTTCCTGTCATTTGTTCACCTTGATATATCTGGGTCGGAGCTGCCAGGAGTCCTGAAATAAATATCCTGTTCTCTTACAAGTTATCTACCTTAGGAACCTTCTCTTTCTTTCTAGTCTTTAAGTAGATCTTAATTTTATTCAAAGATTTGTATGTATTTCTAGAATTGGAACATAAAGTGTGATATTCATTTATTGACTTTTTTAAAATTGAGGTATAATTTTTCCTGCAGTAACATGCAGACATTTTAACTATGCAGTCTGTTCCGTTTTGACAAATGTATACACCTGTGTAACTCACAGCACTATCCATCTATAGAACATCTAAATTCTCTTATGCTCTTTTTCAATCAATCCTTAATTCCTACTCTCAGAGGCACTTAGATTAGTTTCACCTGCTTGGAAAACGTCATAAAGATAAAATCATGTACAACTTTTTAAATTCACCGTAACGTTCTTTAATATTATTCACACTGTTGCATGTGTTGTTTGGTTGTTTTATCTTATTGCTTGGTAGTAGGTCATTACATGAATATACCACAGTTTGTTGATGGACTTGTGGATTGTTTCCAGGTTTGAAATATTATGAATCAAGCCACTGTAAACATTATTTTACAAGTCTTTTGTAGACAATTTAAATTTTATGACTTGCTGAATCATACAGTGGTGTTATTCAAAGAATAAATAGTGCTTGTAAAAGTGGAAAGGAAGAAGATTCCAGACGGAAGGACAAACATTCAGTGGGACCAAGTTGTCAACATCAGTTTGTGACACAAACAGGAATCACCAGGAAGGAGGAAGCAACATTGTAGGGGCATGGCTGAGTGCCCAAACTTGATCTGTTCACTAGAGCATGCTCTGATTCTTGTTGCCTATTTTATTAATGCTTCTGGATCCTTCAGGCATTCTCCTTCCCCTGGAAAGACTACTATGATTGTCTTTATTGTATACTCCGCCAATGGAACCATGCTCATAATGGTTTCTGTTCTTGATGGGCTCCTACTTTGACCGTGAGACACATCCAGGAGTAGGCCGGAATTTCTCTTACTTCTGGTAGGTAGACATGAGTCAGTGACTTTGCAGATACACTCAGACACTCAGACTCTAGGACTCCACAGAAGATGGGGCTTTACTATTATTCAGCAGTATGCCATGATTTTATCCCTTGAAGGGAACCAACGGCCTGCTGCAAGAACAATCAGTATCACTATCATTCTGTCTGCCTGTGGCAGGAACCGGGTGAGAAATGTGAACACCCTGTAAAGTGCCTTGGAGATGATGTAGGCTTATGGAATAAGATGGGCCCCTCCTTTTAGTGATGACCAATGTGTATGCATGTTTTGGAGACTTTCGGTACAGATTATTATGTTGTGACCTAGAAAGATGAATGAATATAGACTTCCATGTGCAGCAAATAGATGTTCTTTCCTGGGAACCTGTAACACTGACCAGTAATCACATACAGAGATTGCTTGGCCTCTCATGTTGTGTTCCTTTCAGTGGTTCTATTTTCTGTTTTGTTTTGCTTTTAGTAGCTAGCTGGATGAGTTTGTTTTCTTTTTCTGCATTTTTCTTTCCCAGTACATTCTTTAGGATGTCAGTGATTCTCATTAATACCATATTCATCCCCAGCGTCATTGGGTGTCATAACTTACCCCTGACTATCACAGCTCTGCTCTGTCATTCATCTCTTAATTTAAAGGAAACTTTACTTAATCCTTTTATTTATGAACAAATTGAGATTGAGAGAGAAGAGAGAATATGAACCCTAAGAGAGAGAATCAGAGAGATGAGGGGCAAGGACCAGTTGCTGGTCTGTGACTTCTGCATCAGAGATTCTATTTTGTGGATGGAGTCATAGCAGATCCTGACAAATCTGTTTGCTTCCATCTTCTGCTCCATAAACTTTTCCATCTGCTCCTTCTGCATCTGCTCTTTCCTCAGGGTCACCTGGAAAGCCAAGGCCTCTTCTTGTGCCTCACCTGGGACCTGGATGATGGCCTCTGTACCAGCCGGAGCTGCTTTTCCAGGTGAGCCTTCTATGCTCAGTATCTCTGGTCTTAGTTTAGTTAATTTCATGAAGGAACAAAAAACAGAGGGCCAGGTGGTGTGGTAGTTAAAGGTACTGGACTTCCATATGGCCAACAGTAAGTAGTTCAAATCTTGGACCTGGCAGCTTTCACTTTCTCTGATGAGTATAAGTGTCCTATAGCAAATTAAGTCATAATAATACTTAAATAATTAAAAATAACAGAGATACGGCACCCGTGGAAAGGTCCTGACTCCATAATTCACCGCCAGCCAGCCCCAGATCATGTGCACAAGTGCTCTGTGTATTCAGGGACGCTCCTTCATATTTTAGGCATCATCACAGAGCATCTTGTTTTACTGCTGCACCACCATCCAGACACTTTTCTTCAGAATAATTTTTTAAAGCTTATTTCTCTATCCCGTTCATGAGTGGGAGATATAGAGAGAAAACATCCCCATAAGGTCTGTTGATGTTGACTATGTAATCCTCCCTAATCCAGTCATAGGCCATGGACATGCATATGTGTGCCTGGCATGTACAAGGAGGTCTCCAGACTGGAACTGGAACCTTCTGAGTGGGTCAGCAGAGCATGGCATGTTATCACTGTGGAACTATGTAGCTTACAAAAATGTGTGAAAAAATGGGATCCAGAGTTTCAGTCTTTCCGTGTAGTTCTAGATGCACTTCCTCAGCAACTTGGTTCTTGTGGTAGCTTTAATCACTTTCTCCAGCTCCTTCAAGGAGACGGAGAATGACATTTCCTTGGCGTTCAGGTGTGTGAAATGTTGGTCTTTGTCTTTGAGGACATTCTGGATTTCAGCTTCAGCTGGTTCCTTTTGTTTCTGAGCCTCCTCTATCACCTGACACAGGATCCCTGCAGACCCTGCCCTGGCTTCCCCAGATGCAAGTTCTCAGTGGAGCTGGCCACACCTGTTTTTCAGCTCCAGGCTACTCTTCTGTTGCTCTGCTAATGTGTGCAGGTCCTTTGGACGCGAAGGGCAGGGGTTCACCGTGGGAGAAACCCAGCACAAGAGCTTCCAGATCTCCCAAGAAACCGAATTCCTCTAGCCTCACTTCCAGCACGTTTTTGAGGAAGGTTTATCTGCCTCACAAACACTGTCTTCCAGTGGCCAGGGTCAGGTCTGTGAGAGCTGATTTTTCAAAAAGAGGGTCAACTTTGAAGTATAAAGATTGTTCCCTCAAGGCAGACTGCTTAAATGAAATGGTTCCAAACAGCTCAGAGAATCTACCTCTGCCGATATCCAGACCCTCATCTGGGCCTCTGAGCTCTCCTGCAGGCCCAAGGTACCATCTAGCCCTCCTGGAAAGCTGCTGGGAACTGAGGCACCTGGAGAACCCAGGGTTCCCTTCTCACTGGCTGCTCTCCGGATCTCTGCTGCCCACCGCAGTGTGTCACTTGCCGAGTCTCAACACACCTGTCACCAGGTGAGTCCTCCATGGCTGCAGGCCTGACTGTGTCATGGCCTCTCGGACCAGCCTCTCTGCCACTGGTTTTGAAGCCACCTCCTGAGAGGTTAAAGTTTGGCTTGTCAGCTTGGCTCAGGGAAGGGCCTAAGAGCTTCGGGGAGCAGGGGCAGAAGATCCTCTCTCCCTCTGGTCCTCTTCCCCTTCATCCTCCCTGGGAGAGCCCTTTCCCTCCTGCCAGGGCTGTTCCCGGGAATTGGGTCCAGATCCGTTTCCCAGCCTTTTGGGCAGAGGTACCCATTGCTGGCGGCATTGTCAAACAAGGCAAATGCGCGTCCCTGGACTTGTTGCTTGTTGCTCCAGGAGTCGGTCATTTAGTCGGCTGTGTTCTGCGTCAGAGGCAGTGGGGAGATGTGGTCCTCCCAGCCGCTGGGGGAGCCGGGGCTGTGCTCGCCATAATTGGGAGCATGCGTAGTAGGTTGACCATGACTGCAGGTTGGGGCGGGCAAGGCCCTGGAGCCTCGCAGGGCTGATCTACAGCCGGTGCTCGTCAGCGCAGGCCTATGGCTCTCGCACCCGGAGGCTAGAGGCGGTGAATGGGGTGTCAGAGACCCCACTAAGCTAGCTCTCTCCCGCGGCTCGGCCAGAAAGCTCTGTGTTGGGCCATAGTCCCAGCAGGGTCAGCTAGGGTCTCAGAGTGGAGCTGTGCTTTTATCTAAGGAACAGGAACTCCAAGGCTTCTGAGAAATGACAGGTGTTTGCTCTGGAGATGCTATAATTGATATAACGTTGGTGAGACTTTACTGGCAAAATTGATTCAAATAAAACCAGAAAATCTCAGCCCGAAGAACTGAAAATGAGCTAAAAGATGGCAATTGGAGTGAGGCAGAGACCAGCTGAATCTGGCCATGATCACAGTTGCTCAGTGATAATCTTTAACCACAGAGTTAAAGCTGTTGCTGGACATAGAAGATGATGGAAACAATTAAAAAAAAAAAAAAAACCA
>NW_006204812.1:1746394-1749287 GCF_000334495.1 Tupaia belangeri chinensis
AGATGCTGGTCAGTTATGATTTTCTGGGGTCTGGAGGGAAGGGTTTGAGGACCTGGGGACCCAGGGTTCCCCAGGCAGGCTCGCCCCCACTGCCATCCTCATTTCTCGTGACTTGGAGGAGGTTGGACAGTGGCCAGCATTTCTGAGAATTACATTGGTGGTTACGATGTCTGCTTCCTTGGTAAGCTGTTAATTGTCTTTTGTGCCCAAATGCGATGAAC
This sequence comes from Tupaia belangeri chinensis, assembly GCF_000334495.1. NCBI lineage: Eukaryota > Metazoa > Chordata > Mammalia > Scandentia > Tupaiidae > Tupaia > Tupaia belangeri. The sequence continues at coordinate 1,746,616 of NW_006204812.1, forward strand.
ATTTTCTAATGTATCAATGTCGTCTGGAGCAAAGGAGTCTGGGGTTATAGTTGGACTTAAAATCTTCCTGCAGGGTTGTCTGGAAAGTCGGTCTTAGCTTCAGCCAGGTTCTTGGGTGACACATTTTCTTTTCTGTGACAACGTACAGATGATCTTCCGCTAAGTTCTGGTGGTGAACGCAGTGAATCGTCGTTTTCCATACTTTTGGTGCCAGGTGACATTTTTGTTACTTAAGATCTGCAGACTCATCTGCCCACCTGCTGCCAGGCCCCAGTTCCTGCTGCACCCCACGCTGCTCAGTTTTGGTAACTTTTGTTGGAACTCGAAGGTCCTGAATATTCCCCAGCCTATCTACATCTCATGTTCTCAGTCAACAGGCTTTCGATACCATTACGTGGACCAACTTTCTATTCTTCAGGGATTTATCTCACAGCAAAAACCATAATGAGGTCAGAGGTTGAAATGAGCTTTCTTTCCCAAACTAGTGAAAGGGGACTGATTCAGCACACGACATTAGGCTTTAAGATAGATGAGAAGATTTCTGACCAGTGCTTGGAGCCTAGGTATTCACTCCCTATAGCTGCTATAACAAAGTACTGTGAGTCAGCTGGCTTAAAATCACAGACATTTGGGGCCAGCAGGTGGCATAGTGATTAAGGTGCTGGACTCTCAAGTGGCCAGCCATAGTTTGAGTCCTGGACCTGGTGCCTTAAATCAAGCCAGACACATATGTACATGCACAAAATCCTAAGAGGAGACTGGAGGACAAGGGATTATAACATGGCCATCCCCCTTAGGGGATTTCTCACTTTCTCTGTCTCTGGCAAGTGCATGTGCCTGGGGGCAAAAATCCTTAAATAAAATTGTCTTACGATTCTGGGGTCTAGAAGGCTGAAATCAAGGTGATAGCAGAGCTGTGCTCCCTCTGAAGCCTCTAAGCAAGGACTTTTCTTGGCTTCTTCCTAGGTTCTGGTGCTTTGTTGTATTCATTGGCATCCTTGGCTGACGACAGTCACTGAGTCTCTATTTCCACCATTTCATGGATTACTCCCTGGGTGTCCTCACCTGGCTGTCTTATTAAAAAGAGAGCCATCTTGTTGCATCAGGAGCCCACCCTATTCTGATACATCTTCATTTTAACTAACTTAACTAATTACATTTGCAAGGACCCTATTTCCAAATATATTTACATTTTGAGCTTCGGGTAGTTAGAACTTCACTTTTTTTTTTTTTTTTGATACAGTGTAACCTATGACATCCCAGAATGAATAGTTTTTCTGGCAAGCTTGACAAGTAAGAGTGCTCAGTCTTCTAACATTGTTAGGGAGAGTTCGTGGGAAAGAAAAGGAGATTGCTCGCTGTTCTGGGAGCCTGACTCTACAGCTTCAGAACAATAGCAGACCTAAAATTAATTCCTAACAATCAGCCATGAATCTGTTATCATTTTTTTCTCTAAACAGTTGCTTCTAATTATGCCCCTTTGATGTTTGCACCTCTCAGCTATCTTGAAACTAAGATCATTTCCATTTCTCACACTTCCAGCATTGTTAACACAAGCTGAACAAAATTTAGTCCTTCTAGGCCTCGTTGGTTAGTCAAATCCTACAGCTCTTTAATAATTGTAAGTTGCTCTTTTCTTCAGTTTTCTCCTCAGCTGGGAGCTTTCCTAGCACTAAAATTCTCACCTTGCACATCACCGCAGTGGGAACAAAGAGGTGGCTACCTATGTTGTTTGTGAACGGACTTCTGACACATTTAACTCCATTTTGAATCCCAGTGTCTATGTCAGCAACTTTGTTTCTAATGGCTCCAGGAAAATGTAAATTTTGTCTTTTATACCTCTTGTTCATTTCTTCTATTTCTTTCACAAAACACAACATGGAAAGAAGCCCACAGGTTTTGCACCTTTTATGTGAGCTTTTTGGTGATTAAAACCCTAGGGTGTTGAGTTAGTAGAAATGGTGAAAATGTGCACCTACAGTATAGTAAGAGCTTTCTCATGATGCATTTATAAAAAGAGTGTTAGAATTGTGAATAATGCTGGATTGAAAACTCTGGGACGCCAAAGTTGTCAGGCTCCCAGAACAGCGAGCAATCTTCTTTTCTGATTACAGTCCATGTGGTGACATTGTAAGTTTTCCCCAACTTGGCTGTATTAATGCTTCCACATCATTTTTGAGAGGGAGGAAAATTTTCTCTCTCAGGTCTCAGAAATTCTGAAAATCTGAGGAGTAGTAAGGGTTAAAATGTCAGTATGTATTAAGCATGCTGTTTTATTCTGATGCATTGATACCTTGAGACCTTGCTGCCACTGGCTGGGACTGGTCCTCCTACAGTTGCCTAATTCCTAGAGACAACAGCTGGCCCACCAGGAATTGGTTGGTCTGCACACAGAAGGCACACTCTGGAGCCTAGGCCCTCAACAGTCTCCCTTATCAGGCTCTAATGGGTACAGCCCTTATCCCTCTGGCCAGACACCAGCACAGATAAAGCAACCCCTATACTCTAGATCCCACCAAATTATTTGAAGTAGCCAATCTTAAACCTGCTTAGCCTGCTCACTCTGTCTTGGCACATCTTTCCATAGAAACCACAGTAAAGGCCTTTGTGTTTTGCCTTCCCTGCCTCTACTTCCTGACGAAGTTTAGTACTTTCCCATCTGGTCCTGCGTG
>NW_006204812.1:1749318-1866537 GCF_000334495.1 Tupaia belangeri chinensis
CTCTATCTAAGGGCCTGTGAGTATGAAAACATCTTCCTCTATCCCAGGGCCCATGTGTCTTAACCATACCTAATTAAAATAAATCCCAGATACATTTTTTTTCTTTTCTTTTTTTTTGGAGAGATTTTCACTGTAGGGCGCATGTGCTTGCCAGACAGACAGAGAGAGACATAGAGACAGAAAGCGAGAAATCACCCCCCAGGGGGGATGGTCACGCCGCAATCCCTTCTCCTCCATTCTCCTCTCAGGATCTTGGGCACGCACGCACATGCGCCCGGTGTGAGTTTTAAGCTACCGGGTCCAGGACGCAAACCGCGGTCGACTACGTGGGAGTCCAGCGACATAGCCATTACGCTAACTGCTGGTTCCCAATCCCAGATACATTTTAAAGCAGTCCATGTAGATTCACTTGAAAATAGTTTTATTGGTCCATCCATTGGCATGGTGATTAAGGCAGCTGGATCCCACATGGCCAACCATGCAGTTCGGGTCTTGGTGGCTTGAAAAATATGCTGTGTGTGTGTGTGGGTGTGTGTGTGTGTGTGCGCGTACACACACACACACACACACACACACACACATATATATATATATATGTCTAAAATCCCAAGAGAATGGAGGAGAAGGAATTACAGTGTGACTGTCCTTCCGAGGGGCTAGTCTCTTACGTTTTCTGTCTCTCTCCAGCAAGCATATATGCCCTATAGCAAAATTAAAATAAATACTGTAATCACTTTGATTCAGTTTGACAGTATGATTAGAACTTCATTGATTATAATCCCTATAACTAAGTTAGGGATTGGTCATCTTTTGCCCAGGCTTAGTTAAAAGAAGAGGATCTAGTATGTAGTCTAAGCCTGGCATCTGCAACAGGACATCACTGAGACTTACTGCTAGGCTTTCCCAAAGGGGGCAATGTGGTATGGAGAAAGGCCTTTCCGAACTGAGTAGGCTGGCTCTAGTGTTACAGGCTTCTTTTAACACTTCCTATATTTTGTTTAAACTACTCATCCCAGAATGAGACTAGGGTCAAGGCCCTAAGGACCTAGGACACACTTTTCTTTCTATCCTTCTATTTTTTTTCTGCTTTTAAAAATTTTATTTCAACACAACTATGCTTACAGAAATAGACTCATGAGTTAATATAATGCAACTTAAGTTCAACTTATCCTTCACAATTTGGTACATGGTTTAAGATTTAAAAAAGATTTGCAATCTGTTTTATTTTTATCTATTATAAATGTATAAAAGATTCTCCATGAAATGTTACTAAAGAAGGCAGCAAGAACCTTGAGAAATTTATCTTCGGTTTGCCTCAGGAAAAGAACATGTATTGCACGGTAAAGTTTCATAGAATTGGTGCCACAAAATATTGTTGTAATGTTTCAATGCCCATTTTCAAAGTTCAGTGACTAATGAATGTAGAAGGACATGCAAGGGTCCTATGTACACACCCAGAACTATAAAAGCTATCTGATTTAGTTAGTATTGCATGTAGATTACATATCTACACAAACCACAATTCAAATAGTGTTAATGCAGATTGAAGAAATGATCAGTTTACTTCATCAACTGAGGTTAAAGTGGAAACTTGGCATGCTAGCTGTTATTTATTTTCTTTTTTCATAAATCAGAAAAACTTGAGTTTCTTCCCCAGCTTTTCAGTCCAGAATGGACATTAATACTGCAAGCCAGGTATTCCTTTCATTGTTCACATTCGTGGGGAAACATACATTTTAAGGAAGTGTTCATGTCAGGATCATTCAAGAGATGCCTTGCTTGTCTCTCCCTGTCCTCAATCTTAATTCACAATAGAAGGATCTAAATCTTAAGAAGTCTAGGCTTTGGCTCTGCGATGTGCTTTTATGCTCCGATCCATCATCATGTGTGATGGTCACCAAAGTTATTCAGGAGTTAAATCGAAACTGGCCATGAATCTTGCCTTCTACTACGTATTAGGCTAACATTAATAAGACAAGTACTAGATGCATTGCCTGTTACAGTATAATCAGCAGGGTTGCTTCTCTGATACGAATTTTGTAATCATAGTGGCCAAAGGTAGATAGAAGTACCTTAGCATCAGTCTCTGTAGAGGAATTTGATGAGTAATAAAGTGACATATAGTTAAAGGAGTAAGTAACCTTCCTCTGTTACTATAGCCCAAGGCTCTTCAGCCCACCCCCCCCGTTAAGGGTAGCTTTATTCAATACCTAATTGTTTATACTGTTTATATGTCATCTTTTTACATGATGAGCTGCTCATGGGCAGACATACTTCTTAATCCTCTGTCTCCAGAACCTGGGACCTACCAGACAATCCAAAATATATTGGGTTGTCAGAAAAGTCATGATGAATATTTTGCATAGAGAAACAAAAATGCATTATGACTTTTCCGATGATCTAGTATATATAAAGAAGACTTTTTAAAATGAAGCACTTTTTAAAGCTTTTTAAAAGTATCTATTTGCCTACGTATATTTTCTGTGCTGCCCTGGTGGTTATAAACATTTGTGTCTATCCGTCATTAAAGGGCCACTACTTATAGGTCCACAGTATAAAACTCACTTTTCAGATCAAAGTTATAAATCTTTAGGGGAGAAAAAAATAATTCTGCTTTGCCTTTATCATCAAATCCTCTAAGAGCTGTGAATTTACTTTTTTAACATCTGTAAGAGAAAAGGATCTACAAAACTATCAACTTGTGAATATTTAATTCAAAATTATTGTATAGTCTGCATTTCATTTAGTAGATAGCAACTGAATACATTGGTTATCCCACTTTCCACTTAGAAGCTAAATTTTAATCCCTGGGAGTGGTTGCTTTGCCATTATGCATATCTTTTATGTTATATTTTTAAACTGAGTAAAAAAATATATGGAAGGGTAAATGACATAGTCCTAGATTTGAATGTGATGCTTGAACAAAGGCTATGATATTCACAAGATGCAATGGAGCGTGTGTCTACTTATCTGGCTGTGCAAACTTATGAGCCTGATAACAATGGCAATGAGGCATTTTTTGCATGAGTGACTCTTCAGGGATTCTTCTAATAGCCATGGTAGGAGACTTGCACTTAGAGATCAGAGTTTTTGTGCTGAATTAAACGTTACTTTTAGCTTCTCTACTGGTTTGAATTCTAACCTGAATCCTTTCCCTCTGAATCTTCTCTCTGTTATCATTGCCCACCCTGGCCCTACTCACCTGTGTGTATTTATACATATTGAATTTTTATGTACTCATTTAATTGATTATTTTTAAAAATGAAAAATAGCACAGACCTATTCCCTTTTAACTACACAGTCAATATATTTATATTCATGACTTTCTTTATTTCCCCCAATGATTTTTGAAATGTGCCTGTATCGTTCATTTATAACCTTTTCTCCATTTTAATATGTTTTTAGGTGTACTATCAACCATTTATTCTAAAGGTGCTGCTTCCAAAATTAGTTTCCTTAGGCAGGCATGAAAACCAAATGTCCTCTGTAGTTATATCTCCTTCCTCCCTGGTTACTTCAGTGTTCCGGTCAGAACAGTGTCTTGCACACACCAAACCACCTGCTCCCAAGAAGACCTTTGTCTGAACCTTTCTCTTTGCCAGAAATGCCCCTTTGACCTTGTCGCCTTCACCTGCTGTCTCTTTACTCCCAGTATAAATGCGCCTCACTAATTCTCTGTGGCCTCTAAATTGGAGGGATGGTCTAGATCCTCTGGGTGTGCTTTTCTCTTACTGGGCTCAGCACACATTACCTTGTATGAAAATGCTTCTGTGTCTCCTCTCATGCTCTGAGCTGCCAAGAGTCTCCTGCATGGAGGACTGAGTTTTACTTTTGCTTTCCCAGAGTGTTTAACAAAGTGCTGCAATACTGGGAGAGCATATCCACTTGTGGAAAGAAAAAGGGCTGCTCCCTTTAATTGCGTTGAGGTGACACTGAACTAAATGCAGTCTTGGGGTCTCATCTCTGTTTACAGCCTTCATTGGTCGGCATTTCCCACCTGCTACACATAAAAGGCAGCACAGTGGAGACATTATAAGGCTGGGCCGTGGGGCTGTGCTAAGTCACATTCTGGCTCTGCTACCCTCGGACCGAGTGACTGTGGCAAGTTATTTAACCTTTTAGAGCTTTCGTTTCCTTACCTATGAAGTTTGGAGAGCAGAAGTATATATCCATTATCATTCCCTGTTACCTACACCTTCAGTATTCAAAATGGAAAAAAGAAAACCTAATTATAAAAAAAAAAAATTACACATACAAACTTTCTTTTTCCCTTTTTTTTTTTTTTTGGAGAGGTTTTTGTTTTAGGGCCAAGAGACATAGAGACAGAAAGCGAGAAATCACCCCCCAGGGGGGATGGTCACACCGCAATCCCTTCTCCTCCATTCTCCTCTCAGGATCTTGGGCACACACGCACACACGCCCGGCGTGAGTTTTAAGCCACCGGGTCCGGGATGCGAACCGTGGTCGACTACGTGGGAGTCCAGAGACATAGCCATTACATGAACTGCTGGTTCCCAACAAACTTTCTTTTTCACTTTGAAATGGGGACATTACTGTTTTTCTATCTAGAGATTTATCCTGTTTTCAAGATTCAAGGGAGTTTATTTCTGAAGTCAGAATATCATGATTTAAAATTAAAAAAAAAAGTTTGTACCTTCTCTCATTTTAGTTCCTGGGTTTTTAGGCCCATCTCTTTTCCCAGCCCACACTTTCAGAAACTCCTCTTCATTGATGCCAGGTCTTTTGTGGAATCAGGAGAATCCTGTTAGGATGGATGAGCCTTCTGATTCATGCGTGGAATTAATTAAAACATTTTAAAAAGCACAGAGATGACATGGTTTCACCAGAGAAAGAAATCAGTGGTTGTACTCCAGGCAGGACAGAACAGGGAGGATGCGCTTTAAGGAATGGGATGGGGGTGGTATTCCTCAAGCTGTTCTCCGCCGTGAAGTCTAACATCTATCTGCTTCCTTTGCTATAGCAGATTTTTGGAACTTGTCACTTTGTTAACTTTCACTGTCTCTGATATATATCTGATAATTTTCAGAGAAGATAAAACATGTCTTCCTAATTTGGGAGTGTGTTGTAATAGTTCAGACATACGCTTTGGAGCCAAATAGTGTTTTTGCCATTTACTTATAAGAGCTCTTGGGTACAATTACTTAACCACTTTGTGCCTCAGTTTACTGATCTGCAAAATGGAGATGACTATCATAGGATCTCCTCTATAGAATATGAGAGTCAAATTCATTGAGCTATGTAAAGCATTAGAAATAGTGCCTGTACATAAAAAGCATCACTTTGTGATTATGAGCACATGAGCTTACCTGTCTAACAAGGCAAGGCACCAAATGAGCGGATAAATCTATTTTCTGCCCTTTGAAATTTAACTTGAAGCCTGACTTCTTTTCCCTAGAATTAAGTCAGAACATCACAAGTACCTGTCCTGAAGTCTGTCTTTCATTTAATTACATGTCTTGTTGATTCCCCTCAATTGATTTCTTGACTCTCTTTCAGGTACCTCTTGCCCTTGGCTCACAGCATCTTCCATTCAAATGCCAGCTAATTAAACCCATGTATTTCTGAGCCTCTCTTTACCTCTCATGCCTAGATCCTCCTGTGTTGAGGAAGGGGGTTGATGCAAATTGTAACAGACAAGGTGTACCGAAGTGGACATTTATCGACTTCCACTAACCATGCACACTCATACAGATAATTACCATTCATCACTCATGCACACGGATGACCAGACCTCACAGATGAAGTGATGAAGGGAGGGTTTCGGTTTGATGGCAGCTTTTTCTCCCATATTTTGCCTCCTGTCTATTTTAGTCCTATGATGACAGCTGTCTCAGTCTCTTTGTGCAGCTATAACAAAATACCTGAGACTGGGTAATTCATAAAGAATTTAACTTCATTTTCTCACAGTTCTGAGGGCTGGCAAGTTCAAGGTCAAGGTACCAGTAGGTTCAGTGTCTGGTGCGGACTGCTCTCTGCTTTCATGATGGTGCTTTGATGTATCCTTTAGAGAGAAATAGCCGTGTGTCTTCACCTGGTGGAAATGCCAAAGAGCAAGAGAACCAAATACTGACTGAAACCTCCTTCATAAGGACCTCACCCTTTCCATGAAGGAGGAACCCTTATGGCAGAGGCACTTCTCAAAGGTTCCACTTCACAGGATTGGGTTGTTGTTGTAAAAGTCATGGTGTGCTGCTTCAGTTTTTCTATGTAAAAATGTGTCATGACTTTTCCAACAACCCAATATTATATTGGTCATTAAAATGTAATACCTACATATTGGAGGGACTATATCCAAACCATAATAGCAGCCTTATTTATTTTATTTTAAGGTTTTTGCCATAGGGTATGTGTGTGTGTACTCACCAGAGAGAGACAGTGAGGGGAAAGGGAGAAATGGAATGGCAATGCTTCAATTCCCTCTCTTCCATTCTCCTCTTGGAATTTTGAACCTGCATGTACATGTGCCCAATGTGACTTTTTTTTTCATGCTGCCAGGTCTGGAACTCGAACCACAGTCACCCATGTGGGAGTCCAGCACCCTTACTACCACACCACCTACTGGCCCCAGTCTTCCATTGTTTCAAGTGTGAAATACGTATAGCTCAACACATGCCTTTTGACATTTTATCTGGGCCATAACTAGTTGTTGCCAATTAGCTCAGTGTATGCATCTGAGAGCAGAGGCTGGGTTCAGGAAAGGAATGGGGGTGCCATGAAGGTTGGGTACATTAGTCCAAGTGCAAGCCAATAAAGACTACCCAGTAATATTAGATCCTAGCATTGACAATTAGCTAGCACAATGGATCAGGACCAAGAAGAGAGAGGGAGATTGGATGTGGGGCAGAGAATCGAGGATGTATTTTGAGAAGTACAGGAGAAAGAACCAGATATAGTTCCCTTAGGTTCTACAATAAATCCTGTAGAGTGTTTTAGTAGCCTTACCCAGGATGGGAAGAAAGTTAATAAGAACAATGAGCTAGTATGTTGTCTTTTTTTTGGTCTTCCCACTGGGTCTCTGTGTAATACCAATAATTTTGTCATATACACATTTAGACTCGGCAGTAAAATCAGTCAACTTTTTTGTTAAATAACATGCTTGGGACCAGCAGTTAGCATAATGGCTATATCGCTGGACTCCCACATAGCCGACCGCGGTTTGAGTTCTGGACCCAGTGGCTTAAACTCACGCCGGGTGCGTGTGCGCGTGCGCGTGTGCCCAAGATCCCGAGAGGAGAATGGAGGAGAAGGGATTGTGGCGTGGCCATCCCCCCTGGGGGGTGATTTCTCACTTTCTGTCTCTCTGTCTCTCTCTCTCTCTCTCTCTCTCTGTCTGGCGAGTGCACGCGTCCTATAGCAAAAACCTCTCAAAAAAAAAATTAAAAATAGCATGCTTTTTGATGGATTTGAGGCATTTTTTTTTAAAATTTTTATTATCATCATAATCTTCTTTATATTACATTGGATTACATATAACTTTACAGTGTATTACATTGTTTTTTCAAAAGGGAATGCCATGCATGTCAGTCAGTACAGAGACATTAATCTCCCCACTTCAACATTCCATATCTTTTCTGTTTTCCCCAATCATTATTTTTATTATTCTAATTATTTTTATGAAACAGTCAATTGCTATTTCTCATTTTGCTTGTAAAAATACTTTACCCATCATGAAATACTTCTCATTTCTTCACCTATCTGTTGAACTAATGGTGCCTCTTGCTCACAGAACACAAGTGTACTGGTAAACATGACAGGATATACCGGAATCCAACACCATGGTTGACTATGTCCAAATCTTTTATAGAAATTACTTCATTTTTTGTTCTTAATTTTTATATTTTTTAAGAGAGATTTTTGCTATAGAGTGTGTTTATTTGCTAGAGAGACAGAGACAGAAAGCAAGACATCTTCCCCCAGGAAGGATGGCCATGCTGTAATCCCTTCTCCTCCAGTCTCCTCTCGGGCATACACACACACACACTCCCAGCATGAGTTTTAAGCTGCTGGATCTGGAACTCAAACAGCTGTTGACTACGTGAGCGTCCAGTGACATAACCATTTTGCCATCCACTGGTCCCAGAATTACTTTCTGTGAGAGCAACTGTAAGTCCATATGGGATCTTTGCACAATAAGAGGAGGTGATATAGTCCTGTGCCTGGGCAGGCTTAGCTTATGGAGAAGATGCAGATTGACTGTTAACCTATTTAGCTATCAGCTGGACACATTATGCCAGGCCCAACCCATACAACCATAGTGGAAGCCCTAAACATCTGGTAGTATGCAAGCTAAGGTCTTTCTTCCCCAGTCAAATGATATTAGAGCAGCTACTGTGCTGCATGGGGCTCCTTTGGCTGTAACTGGCACTCCACTTCAAGTAGATAGCATTTACCCAGGAAATCTGAGCCTCCATTTGTAGACTCTCTGGACTCTTTAGCTCATCTCTCCTAACTAGTAAGAAAGTACATTAAAATTGAAGGAAAAAACAGATCTGAATAGTCTTCCGCCATGTTCTAAACCTAGATCTGTTTTTCATTCAACATTCATCCTCAGACTCTCTTGAACTGTGTGTCTTTGTCTTGATTTGCCTCATTCTGAGCCCTTGACCAGTAACTTACATGTGCTGAGGTGCCCTTACGTTCAAGTCATGACTTTGTCACTAAATAGTAACTGATATGTAGGATAAACAGTTGGCTATCCCTAGACTTCGTCTTCCTTATCTATAAAAAGGAATAGTATGAAGTCTCCAAAAGATTAGCAGTATGATAATACTGTGAAAACCATGGCACACAATACAAATTAAAGACACATTTGAAACCAGGAAGGGTTAATTTGGACTAAAGTTAAAGTAGAGCAATTTACTCATCCATTTTGCTATCATTTCTAGACACAGTTTGGACATCTGTTAAGTACTGAAGGAATATATCATTTTCAACTGTCTCAATCCATTTGCAGTTGATTTTAAAGCCTAATTGTATTTGAATGAGGAATCAATACATTATAACTGCACTAACATTACTGTGCTGAAAATCTATGCATGTTTCTGATGCTTTCATAATATATTTCAATTTTTCCATTATTATACTGTATTTTGGAAAAGATTCTTTGAGCATTGTAAAGTGACATAAATCCCCAATGAATGGTTAGGACTATTTTTTTCTTTTTTCTTTCTTTCGTTCATTTTTTTTTTTTTTTTGAGAGGGTCTGTTGTGTGTGCACTCACTGGAAGAAAAAAAACAAAAACAAAAACAAAAACAAAAAAAAACAGAGAAAGACAGAGACAGAAAGTGAGAAATTACCCCCTCCCCCAGGGAGGAACGACCAAGCTGCAATCCCTTCTCCATTCTCCTCTTGGGATTTTGGGCATGCACGCACACATGCCTGGTGTGAGTTTAAGCCACAGGGTCTAGGCCTCAAACCATGGTTGATTACATGGGAATCCAGTGACATAACCATTATGCCATCTGCTGGTCCAGGACTATTTGTTTTGATGTCAAGTTGCATTTGTTTAGAATGTTCTGTAACTCCTCCTTTTTCCACTCTGTTTCTATAACAGATACCAAACAGTTCTTCCTAAAACACCAATTTCTGCATGGTCCTTCCTGGATAATGAAGTTTCCAGTCTTTTCAGTTATATTATTAGGGGTGATAACCAAAGCTTTCCTTAGTTTGGCTACAGACTTTCCTTCCATACTTGTGTCTCTGTGTTGGAATATACCCCTGTTCCCAGCCAGGCTGAGCACCTCACAATCCCACATTGGAGGGAAATATTCTCAATAGTACCTTTGATCATTCTGACCTTACCAAGAGTGACCTCATCTCACCTTGCCATAGCCAGTTCTGGGACCCAGCATCTCTGAGGTTTCTCTAGCTCTACGAACCTCTGTGGTAATCCTTGGCCTTTGGAATACACTAGTTGGATGAGCTCTCAATTTCTGGAGCCATACTTTTTGGCAGTGCTGGCATTAATGCCAAAGTCCAGATGGCATTAGTGGATTCTCAGAACATGCTGGTTCCTTCCTCCTCCACCTTGAGATCAATTCTTTAGTTGCTGTCAAAGTGTGATTCCACTGTGAACAGAATCAAGTCAACCCTTAGAATGCTAACTTACCAGTTGCTAGTCTGTTGGGCTCAAGAACAAGAGAAAGCTGTATAAGACAACAGAGACCAATGTGTCAATAAGGGAAACAGAAAATATAGCCAGAAGCTGGAAAACCATACATTCTAGAAGAGAATTTTGGCTCTACTAGAATATATAGTCTCAGTTGGTAAAATTCTCAAAATCTTTAGAAAGTTTATTCAACTTGAATCTGCTTATACACATTAGCGTCATCCCCTTACTGGGGTCCCCCCTATAAAAGTACCAATACTGGGACCAGCAGTTGGCATAATGGCTGTGTCACGGGACTCCCATATAGTCAATCGTGGTTCAAGTCCCAGACCTGGTAGCTTAAACTCACACTGTGTGCATGTGTGCCCAAGATCCCGAGAGGAGAATGGAGGAGAAGGGATTGCGCGTGGCCATTCCCCCTGGGGGGTTATTTCTCGCTTTCTGTCTGTCTTTCTGGTGAGTGTACACACCCTAGCACCCTATGACAAAAACCTCTCAAAAAAAAAAAATTCTTTATTTCTCCTGACTCTGTTCATGCCATGGAGGGGGACGACTCAAACTCTGATTCCATCTTGGTCAGTCAGTAGACTCCAACTCTTGCATGCACAGTTACTGGTTGAATAAAGGCAAGACATCCTCCATATTGGTTCAAGGAGACTCCATATCAGGAAATATACTTGAACATTTTAGAGAAAGATACTTGTCCTGTATTAGTTAGGATTTTACCAGAGAAACAGAGCCTGTAGGATACACAGACTGATCCATTTCAAGAAATTGGCTTACATGATTATTAGGACTGACTGGTCCAAAATTTGTAGAGCCCGTTTCAGGCTGGAAACTGACATGATCCATCCCTGCAATCAAGAGAGAGAATTTCTTCTTCACAGAAACATCTTGGTTTTACTGTTGAGGCTCTTCAATTGATTGGATGAGGACCACCCTTATTATTGAGAATAATCTCCTTTACTTAAACGGATATAGATTTAACCATGTCTATAATAAAATTTGCTTTTTAGATGTAACCTGGGTGGGCATTTTCTAAACTTTGAGGAAAATAAAATGCATAGGAGTTTGTGACTTTGTTTGTTTTGGGTCAAACATAATTCTGTTAGACATTCCAGTGTCCAACAGTCATGTTATAATTTCAAACCAAATGCAAACAGCCTGGAGACAGAATTAAAAAAATATTTTATATAAAAAAAATTCCCTGAATAGGTTTTCCAATAAACCTCATTTACACAGAATTATCTTTGACTAACAGGGATTCTCTATTCCACAGGTATATATTGTACAGGGCTCTTCTGAGAGTATGCTGCCCTTGGCAAATATTTTTTTGTGACACCCCTGTCTACATGAATAATTTGTATCACCCCCAAATAACTGTGTTTGTACCATATTTTACCCCTGTCCACATGAACAATTTGCATCGCCCCAAATAAGTGTGTTTGTACCATATTTGAATGCTGATCTCTCATGAACCTGTGAAAGAAATACTGAGTCTGCATGTCGTTTGTTAAGTCACTTTCCTGAAACTGGGAGCTAGCCAGGGATGAACCCCTAAGTCTGTAGTGCTTGAGCGCTTCTGTACATCTGGTCAGCTCTATGTTGGGAGAGCTGGGTGAGAAGAGGATGTCCAAAGTGGAGAAATAGAGAAACAGACACTGAGGCTCATGTGGCTATCTATTCAGGCTCTAGGGCTCTACTTGAGGGTGCTGTTGGCTCCAGCTCGTCTCAAGTACTGAGGTGGAACTGGGCCAGGCCTAGAAAATGTTGAGGAAGGAGCTCCCAAGTGCCAGGCCCTGCTTGAGACAAGGGCGTGGTTGCCTAGGGCGAAAGGGGCTACTGTTCTGATGTCTACATTTCCCCCATATCAGTGCTAATGATGGTCAGAGCCAGAGCTGCTTTCCTTTTTAATTGTGCTAGTTCTCAAAATAGTAAATCTATTGTTGTGAATTGTGTCTTTAAAAAGCACTTCTTGCCCCCATCACGGCTATTCCTTACGACACATACACACATGCACAAGCTAAATAACATTCTTAATAGAATAACTAAATTCAGAGATGAATAGAGGGGATTAGGTATAGCGCTCATCCTATATTCTCCTCTTACAGTAATTGATATAACATCGGTGAGACTTTACTGGCAAAATTGATTCAAATCAAACCAGAAAATCTCAGCCTCAAGAACTGAAAACGAGCTAAAAGATGGTAAGCAAAGAATAATAATATGTGGCAATGTCTTCAAATTATTCATATTTTAAGCTTTATATAATTTGAAGTTGCAAAAATGTGTTTAACAAGGGTGGATTTTTTTTTAATGTGATGTCTTTATTAATGATCAGGAAGCAGTCTTGAAAGCACAATAATGCCATTGTTAGTGATGTTAAATTGGAAGGCGTTGAAAACATTTGGAAAGAAATATAAATAATACAAATAGAGTTTTAGAGGTTATAAATATGGATGGAAGGGAGAACAAAGATATTTCAGAAAAATGCAAAGTGATTGTGTCTATAGGAACATATCATTGAAAACAAAGGAGTACTCCCCTGGTTACAGGTTCTGCGGTACCCTCTTCTAGCTTAGTATCTCATGTGCTGTTGGTTTGCTGTTCTATGATATTTCTGGAGGATTGTCAATTACATTGGCATTAAACAATAGAATTATACTTTATTTTTTTCTCTTTTTATTATGTGACCACATGCCCATCTTTATGAAACACATTTTTCTTTCTTGTTGCATTATTATTTTAAGGCTGCTATGTTGTACAACTAAGGCTCCGTTCATATAATCCCATCATAGTCTATGCAAGTGGTGCCCCCTGGAGACATGCAGTGACCACCCTTCACAATTTATACTGCCTTGCTTTGAGATAAAATGGACAATTTTATTCCAGACTGTCCTCTAGTGTCCAGTGATATTTGCATGATACAACAGTATCTAGAATGGAAAAAGTGTCCTTTGGGTTAAGTCAAGCATTTACTTTGAACAATTTAAACATCCAAATATTTGGTACGAGGCAGACCATAATCAGAATGGTGTAATGATTTACTATTTTTCTGGAAGAATTGAATAGTGCAGGTATCACCTATGTTATTCCCTACAGGTTTTATTGGCTTGTAGATTTTTAAAAAGTGATTTGTATCTATATATTAGATTTCATATTTCTTTGACTTCAATTTAAAAGATAAAGTGCATCCACCAATACGAACTTCAGATTAACACGGCCTCATTATAAGCTGTGTTGGGTTAAGTTCCCAGACCTGTCTGAAGTATTGGTGTAGGTTCTTCTCATGAGATCTGGGGCTTCAAAGCTATAGCAAAAGCCAATTTAAGCATTTATACAATATTCATCTCCAGTTATGAGAATAGTTTTATTGGACATATGTCTTTATATATAATTTTTATACTAGATATTCAAGAATCATTCTTAAGAAACATCTGGTTTCAAATATATTAATGAAAATTATAGATAAATATAGATCCTTTTTCTCTGTATCACATTTCTCCTTTCTGGAAGAGTTCTATGGTTAGTTAATTGGTAATTGGAGCAAAACACCCTTGCAACTTGGAGATCCATTTTGGAGAACTGAGCTAATAAAACTCATACTTTGTAAACAGTCTCGTTAGTATTATTATGTCTAGAGAAGATTGTGTGAACCAACATGGACAAACGTGCATGAAGGTTAAAATATTTATGCAAGAGTCAGTATGTTCTCGTTATTCCAAGGAGTCCAAGCGAGCATCCACGTGAATGTCTGTTTCTATAACCAGTTGTGTATAGTCTCAGAGTGGAGACAGAGAAATCGGGTACTCACAGGTCAATTCCATTGCTATCGAAATTAAGCCACTTGCTTCGTTTGTTAAAGTCTGAGCATATCCTGACTTCTCATATTTTTATCAAGGGAGTAAGAGTATACGCTGCTAGGACAATGAGAGCACTCTAACTTACTTAGCAGTTTTCTTTCTCAGTAGTTGATGATAAGGCCTCAGGGCTCTACACTAGTTTATTGATTAGTTAGTTGAGTCCTGTCCTTACATTCAGACATCTCTAGATTCCTTGTTAAAATCTGGTATCTGGATCCAGAACTGAAGATCCGACACTTGATCATGGACTCTGACAGATAATGTGTCCCACACTTCCCCTGTGCATCCTGCCCCAAGTCCTACCTGGACATTCAGTAGTCTCGCTTCTCTGTATCTCATTATTCTTATTTTATTGTTTCTTTCTTTTTCTTATTTTTTATATTCTATCACTGTCTACCTTATAGCATACAAAATGAATTTTCTCAACGTGAATACACTGTATATTAGTGCAAAGACATTTCTAAACACCTTATTGGCAGATAATTTTATGTTTTTATGTCCCTTAAATGTTTTGCTGCTTTTTTCCCTTGATTCCCTCCCTCCCTCCCCCCATTTCTCATCCTCCTCCCACGCTGTCTCTAAAATCCACAATTTCTGTCCATGTTTCTATACCTTCCAATATTTCAGTTTCTGCTAAAGTACAGACATTTGGTTTATATTAAATGGGTATATACAGTACCTCTCTTTCATAGTCTGACATGCTTCACTTAGCAATAAATCTTTCATATTCATCCACTTTATATGAAATACCAGGGTCTCATCATTTTTTGTGGCTGAGTAGTATGCCATAGTGTATACGTGCCATACTTTTTCAGTCCACTCATCCGTTCTTGGACATTGGGTTGATGCCATTGTGAATAATGCCACAATAAACATCAACGTGCAAGTGTTTTTTCAACTGAGTGTGTTCCTGTCCTTTGGATAGATACCCAGGAGTGGAATTGTTAGATCATATGATAATTCTAGCTATAGATCTTTGAGGAATCTCCATATTGTTCTCCACAGTGATTGTGCTAATTTACATTCTCATCAACAGTGTAGGAGAGTTTCTTTTCACTGCACCTTTACCAGCACTTGTCATTCTTTATTTTTTTAATCTAAGCCATTCTGCCTGGAGTGAAGTGGTATCTTAGGTGATTTTGATTGTCATCTCTCTTATGATAAGGGACGTTGACCATTTTTGTCCCAAGCTTTCTGGCTTTTTGTACATATTCCTTGGAGAATGGTCTGTTCAGCTCACTTACCTATATTTTAATTGGATTGAATTTTTTATGTATTTTTTGGGGGAGGGGCAGGTAAGCTGCTTGAATTCCCTGTGTATTTTGGTTATCGGTCCCTTATCTGAGCAAGAATTTGCAAATATATCTTCATTCTAATTATTTCTTTTTCTATGCAGAAGCTTTTAAATCTGATGCAATCCAACTTGTCTATCTTTGGGATTATTTCCTGGGCTTTGGGAGTCTTATTCAAGAAATCTTTGCCTATTCCAATGTCTCCAAGAGTTTCCCCTGTGTTTTTCACCAGTATTTTATAGTTGGAGGTTTTTTTACTATTGGAATGAGACTGATATGGTTTGAGTGTCCCTTTGAAACTTAAGCTGTAACTTGATGCCCAGTGGGGCAGTGTTGGATGGGAGGCTTAACGGGTGGTATTTGGGACATAAGTGTTTATCCTTCTTCAGTAGATAAATGCTTGCCCCCAGAAGGGAGCATGTTCTTATGGATTGTTTCCCTCAAGAGGCGCTTGAAATAAAGCCATCGGGGCCAGCAGGTGGCATGGTGGTAAAGGTGTTGGACTCTCACATAGCCAACTATGGTTCAAGTCTTGGACCTGGTGGCTTGCTTTCTCACTTTCTCACTTTCTATCTCTCTCTCTCTCAGTGGCTGTCTCTCTGATGAATACATGTGCCCTGTAGCAAATTAAAAAAATAAATAAATAAAACTAAAAAGATTCTTTAAAAAAAAAAAAGGAAAGGAAAGCCATGGACTGTCCACAGTTTTGTCTGTCTATGCAAACCTACTGGCCTTTCCATTTTTCTCAGTAATTTTGTGATGCAGCAGATGATGTTGGACTTTTCAGCCACCAGACTGTGAACCAAATAAACTTTTTTGCCTTGTAAATCACCTCGTCTCCATATTCTGTTACATGGCAACACAAATGGACTAAGATACCTTCCAATTGGAATTTCAATAGTGCTTATTATTAAAACTTTTTTTCAGCAGTCTTTGATTCAACATATTTGTATCTGTGAAGTTATTTAACATCTTATCCCAAAGTATTTCCATAGCTGTTTAATAAAAAAGGTCTTATTGTGCTGACAGCGATTCTAGACTTCACAACAGTCTCTGTGTAATTCTGGAATCACTTTAATTATGAGCTCTTTCAGGCCTGATGGATTGCATATTCTGGAGGAATGGCATATGGTATTGAAGAATTATTCTTCTTTTACACTCACTATATTTATAAAACCTGGCTCCATACAGCTAAATCTCTTAATATATCTCTCACTCTCTATTCATCTATACACATGCATACATATATTTATAAACTTTTTATTGAAAAAGAAGATACATGAAGAGTGCACCAATTGTAAACGTGCATCTCAAAGAATCTCAAAGTGAACACCTCCTGCAGCCACCACACTGTAAAAAACATGGAATATTTTCTGCAGTCTAGAGGCCATTCTTGTGCCTCTTTTCAGTAACTACCTTCTTCAGTTTATCCTTATCTTAGCTTTCACCATTATCTGATAGTTTTGGCCATTGTTGACTTGCATAAAAATGAGAACTCTCTTGCTATCAACATCCTATTTTTGAAATTCATCTACGTTGCTCATCACAATTATTCTCATTAAATACATTTCAATTTTATGATATTTATCTAATCCAATCTTTTGGAAAATGTGAGTGTTTTTCTCTACTTAACTACTAGGAGTAATGCTGCTATATTCTGACCCACATCTAGTGCCCAAATGTACATATTTTCTGTTGGGTGTACACCGAGGAATTGAATTGCCGAGTCATAGAGTAAACTGATGTTAAGCTTTAGCAAATGCTATCAAAACATTTTCTAAAGTAGTTTACAAATTTACATTCCCAACAGCCTTGAATTAGAATTTTAGTTGCTTTATATCCTCTGCAGCACTTGGTGTTTTAAAGTTTTTGAAATTGTAGCCATTGTGATTTGTGCATGGTGTCATCTAATTAATGTGTAATTTTCTGATGAAGAATGAAATTGGACACCTCATATGTTTGTTGAGCTAGTTGGGTGGAGAGTGGACATTATGTATTTGAGTGTTTGAGAAATACCAACTTGAGGCTTTTGCCCACATGTCTAGAAAAAAAAAAAAAAAAAAAAAAAAAAAAAAAAAAAAAAAAAGCCTTAAGAGCATAGCAGGGATTTTAATTGGTGTGGCATAGAATCTGTAGATAAAATTAAGGAGTATTAGCATTAACATTATTGAGTCTTCTAAAACATGAACTTATTATGTCTATTTAGTTAGATGTTTTGAAGGAGCTCTAGTAATCTCTATCTCCCTTTTAAGTTCTGGTATTTCCCTTTGGATATATTGACTTGGTCTATTATATTGGGTTGTCAGAAAAATAATTTTAACATAGAAAAATGTGTCATGGCTTTTCCGGGGACCCAATATATTACTTTACTATTTCCTTAATTTCTTTTCTCATGTTTATTATCTCATTTTCTTTTAACATGATTTGCTTTTTTTATAACTTCACAAAATGGATTATATTGGGCAAGCTAGGTGATATAGTGGTTAAGGTGCTTGGATCCCTCATGGCTGTGTGATTCAAGTCCTGGACCCTGTAGCTTGAAAGATACACTGGGTGCATATGCCTGTGTGCCCCAAATCCTGAGAGCTGAACTGAGGAGAAGGGATTGAAGCATGATCATCCCCACTAGGGTGTGCGTTCTCTCTCTCTCTCTCTCTCTCTCCAGTGAGTATACATCATAGTAAATTTTAAAAAGTGGGGTGTGGGGAAAACCAGAAGAAGAATGGAGGAGAAGGGATTTGGTATGGCCATTCCCCCTGGGGGGCAGTTTCTCTCTTTCTATCTGTCTCTGGTGAGCGCATGTGTCCAATTGCAAAAATCTCTCCTAAAAAAAAAAAAAAAAAGATTGTTTGAGCAATGATTCTTCTCTTTTCTGCTTTTTGTATATATATATATATATATATTCATGACTGTAAGATTCCTTCCCGCCAAACATTTAGTTGCATCCCTCTACTCTTAGCCCTCTTCATCTGTGCAGTCCTTCCTGAGTGTAGTTGCTCTCTCTCCAGCATCCCCCAAAGTCTTTGTGCAGGATCTGACGATTTTCAAAGTATAAATCAAATGTGTACTCAGAAGCAAGTTTACCCTGCTCCAAAGTTTTGATGTGTTGTTCTATTTTATTTAGTTCAAAATATTTTCTAATTTCCATTTTAATTTCTTCTTTGATCCAAACATTATTTTGAACTGTATTGCTTAGTTTTCAAATACTTGAGGCTTCTACTTACCTTTTTCATTATTGATTTCTAGCTTAATTACATTGTGTGAGAGAACATATTCTGACTGATTTCAATACTCTGAAATTTGTTGAAAACTATTTTATGTCTCGGGACAACACTAATTTTGGTAAATATTTAAAGTGTGCTAAACTGCACATATATTCTGTTATAGTGGGTGGAATGTTTTCTCTTCTTCCCTCCAGTTGTGTATATTGATTAAATTTCATTTGGAAATCATGTTGCTCATCTCATTTAGACTTAACTGACTTTTTGTTTGCATATCCTGACAATCTTCTGAGAATTCTCCATGATGACTATGGATTGATCTACATCTCCTTTTAGTGTTGTAATTTTTTGGTTTTCATGTTTTAAATATATTTAGAATTCTTGTAATTTCTAGGTGAATGTAGTATTTTATAAGTATAAAATATCCCTTTTTTTTTTTCTGATATTTTCTGCCTTAAAGTCTACTATGAAAGGTATAGTATAGCTACCTAAGTCAGTTTTTTGTTTACACCTATGTTGATTCTTTTCTTTTTAGTGTTTGCATTTTATATTTGTTATCTTTGTAAACAATGCTTAATTGGGTTTGTTTTATTAATCCAGTCTGATTACCAATGTCTCTCAATTAGATTTTTAAGTAGTTACAGTTAATGTATTAATGAAACCCATTTTGGTTTATATTTTTTTAACCATACTGTTTGCTTTCTATTTTTATTACCAACTTTACTTTTTTCCTCATTTCATGATTTTTTTGCATTAATCATTTTTATATACATTTCTACCTCCCATGTGTACATACACACACATTTTTCTACATTTTACCCATTATTTCACTAGCACTATTTTATTATGAGTAGGTACCCTTTTGCAAAACAATACACATTACGATATACTATGATAGTACTTCTACAACTTCCTAGATAAATACTACCCCGTTTTTTTCCCTCCACAAAAAGTAGTCAAAATGATTATAGAGATTATATGTGAATGTCCACGCTCAAATCATTCTCGCAAAGAACACAATCCTTTTTTTTTCTGTAAACATTTTTGAGCATTTACTCTATATTATCCACTGTGCTTGTGATATAAAACAAACTATCCAGTGTTTCTTTGATTATTACATATTCCAGGCATTTTTTCTGTGCTGAGATTTCAAGGGTGAGAAAACTAGATATGTTTTCTTCCTCGTACACCAATAATATAGACTCTAGTGAGAAGAGATAAAACATAAGATTATAATCTAGCATGCACATGCTTTAATACTAAAAACAATATTATGAATGAACTTTATTGAGATTTATGTACCAAGCACTTTTGTGAGTACTTTAAATACTTTGATCTTCATGATAACCTAACAGGAATTAGGATTTTCTTCCAATAAGGATACTGAAGCACAGATGAGGTTAATTGTTTTGCTAAAAGTCACATAGCTGAGAAGTGACACAGCGTAAGAGCTTTAGGCATGTAGAGGATATGAACCAATAATTTCATAGAACAACTGGGGAAAGCATGGAGGAGCAGGGATCAGCAGAAGCCGGCAGACTTGGCAGGGTTGCATTCAAAGAAGGTAGCAAGCAGAATGTCATATGTGAGTGTGTGTGTGTGGGAGAGAGAGAGATGGACAGACAGACAAGCAGAGTGGTTCGGAGAAAGATAAAAAGCCAGGTGTGTTCTATCCCATAGTAATGATTTCTAATGCTTTCAGAGAGCTTAATGTGTGCCAGGCAGTGCCCTTGGTGCTTTACATATGTTAATACAGCTTAGCCTAAGAAGAATCTTGAGTATATTCTAGAAAAGAAAGAAAAAAGGAAGAAAGAAGGCATAGGGAAGTCGAGGTATTTATCCAAGCTCACATCTCTAACAGGTGGAGATATTCGCACTGTCTGTAGTCCTGCTCTGAACCATTGAACATCCTGGGTCTGTGTGCTGTCACACACAGGCTGGAAGTGTTAGCTTGTATTAGTTGGGCTTCCTTGGAGGACAAAATATGAGGTCTGTATAGATATACAAGAGGGGTTTACTGGGAGAATTGACTCTTGTGATTATGCAGCCGAGAAGTCCCACAACAGGCCGTCTGTAAACTAGAGATCCTGGGGAGCCAATAACATGGACCAGTCCACATGAGAAGACTTCAGGGGCAGGGAAGCCCATGTAACTCAGTCTGAGGCTAAAGCATGAAAATCCAGGAGGCCGCTGGTGTAAATCCTGGAGTGCAAAGGCAGATGAATTTTGTTCTCTAAGACAGATGGACACCCCCAGCAGGGGTCTCCTCTGTGATCTACTTCCAGCTTCAGCCTGTCCAATGTGTACAAGAGGCCCTGGATATGAACCAAGGACCTTCCGATGTGGGTCAGACCATGTGACCATTGCCCTAACTTCTGGCCCTACTCAATGCATTTTAATCTCAGTGTATTCTGGGTTATCTGGTAAGAGAGTTTAGCATTAAAATGTTTACTTATTGTGTAAGGGAGGAGGCACACTGGCATGTTTTCCAGGGTCCCAGGCACATAAGAGGCATCGTGGTGTGCCAGGGAGCAATATTTTGTTTTTAATCCAAGAAGTGGACTGGGAGCCCAGGACCTAGGTTAATACTTTGAACAATTCATACATTTTTTTTCCTGCTAAAGTCTTATTTTTATTATCCACAAAAAGAGTTGACACCAGATGTCATTTAAGGTCTCCAGTTTTTTTTTAAGAAGGTAAAATAAGTACTGTGAGTTAATTTATTATTCAAAGAACAAATTTGCCTTCTAAAACTCAGGCATGTTATAAATATAACAGTAAGGCATATCCAAATAGTCTTAGGAGACAATTCTCCATAGGTCTAGGACCCTGGATGAGCATTGTTGGGGGCAACATTCGAAGTTGGTCTCTTCCTTGCTTGGGCTCCTCTTCATTAAGAGCTTAAATATGTATTGTATGAATCAGTTTGAAGAATTCAACTCCATGTCTGTCAGTCGGATTTCTCAGTGGCTGGCAATGGTGTGTCTCTGGGAAAATTTACCAGATGCTCAGATGATCTTAATTTTTTTTTTTTTTTTAAGAGGGATGGGTGTTGGAAGATAGTTCTCAGTGTGCTTGTTTCTTCTGCATTTAGTAAGAGAGACTAATTGCCCATGGTTGTGGACTATCTTTTTAAGAACGTTTACATACTGCGAAGTCTTAGAAGATGGTGATTCGCTGCACAGCAAAGGGCAGGCATGTTTACTGTTCAGAATAAAAGTCATTTCTTGTAACACAACTGCAGTATGGGCAGGTATCACTGGCCCTCTTGGTATTGCCTTATAAGAATTGGGTCATATGTAAACAGTACAAATAGGTTGATACTCTGGTTACTTACTTTGCAGCAAGTAGCACACTGTTGTTCATCTTGACCCGACTCATACCTCTCACTAGCATTCATAAAACTGTAGCAAACTCAGTTGCAGGTAGGATAACATCTTAGACCCTTGGCAGGTCTTAGAGCAGAAGAAAGACAGATTGTAGGAGTCCTTTCTAGATCCTTTTTGATCTATTGATATTTCTTTTCATTCCTTCCCAGAATGGAAACAACACATTTGAATAACGGGGCCAAGGTTTCACAGTTATTTAGCAACAGACTAGAGATAGAGTCTACTTCTCATGATCTGTGGCTCTTCTTCCACTGAGTGTTTTAAATCTAAACAGGTACTTGAAACACCCGTGCTGTGCAACATAGTTTAGACTTTCAATAACTTTTGTGCAATATACCTGCTGACTAAAAACTCTTACTATGAGGGTAGTCTCTAAAACTATGCAATTAATTAAATGCAAATTTAATAGATACTTTGGTCTAGTATTCATATTTTTAAAGGAAAACACTTAAAGAAATAGGCAAAACACTACACTAAAACCATTCAAAAATCTAAATAAAATCACCTTGTTGTTGCTGTTGTGAATACAGAGTTTGCATTACAATGCTGAAATATAGTAACAAAAGGTACAGCTAAGTCTTTGCCAGAATCCATGTTTGGCAGTTTTGCACAGGCTTGATAACTAGTTGATTAAAAAAACAAACAAAAAAAACAAAACAAAAAAACAAACAAAAAACCCCACAACGAATGAATAATCCTGAAAGTTCTTACAGGATTTCTCCAAGTTTATGCTGTTATGAGGCTTAGGAACATTTCTTACTGAAATAAAAATATACCTGGATATGCCCAGATAATCAATTGAGAAGTCCAGTTGACTGAATACATCTTGTGTAGAGATTGGACAGAAAGTGGAAACCTCTCAGGATTAGTAGTGGTGGCTTGCTGGTGGCAATTGTTAAAGTTTATGGACTGTTCATGGCCAAGCACACAGTTTGAATCCCAGAGCTGGTGGCTTAAAAAAACACTCTTGACATGGGTGCATGCATGCATCAAATCCCAAAAGGAAAAATGGGGAAGACTGTGACAGGACCATCTCCCATGAGGGCGCTTTCTCATTTTCCTTCTCTCTCTTTCTCTATCTCTTTCCAGCAAGTGCATGTACCCTCTAGCACATTAAAAAAATGAATAAAAATATAGTGGCACCAGGGCTAAGGCACTGGGCCTACTACTTTTCCCTGTTCCAGTGTCATAAGGAGTCAGTACACAAAAATCACAGGTTTGGGATTGTGTGTGTGTGTGTGTGTGTGTTTCTGTTTGTGTGTTTCCTTAGAATTTTCATTTACTTTTGTAATAAGTTTTCAGTATAAGATCTTCCAACATCCACTCCAACCTCCTCACCCCAAAACATAGTTCACCATTTAGATTCACTGATACTTGGAATTCTCCATTTATGATTTATGTAAATAGAAGCATTGTTCCTGTAAAATCTAAATACTTATTCTTATCCCCCAGGAAAAATTTTTTTTGTCCATCTGCAGTCACTCCAAAGATATTGTTTTTTTAATCAACTATATTAGTGTAGCTCTGTTTCTAAACTTGATAATATACACATATTTGCATGCTACTATAATTTAAGGATTCCAATTGTTTTAACTTAATTTGGGCTATTTCTAGTAAGGCCTTAGGACAGTATCTTTCTCCACCACACACCCACTCTCCTCCTCTACCCCTCACAACTGAGAGGTTGCCTTTCCTCACTTAGCAGAGTACTAGAGATTTACTCTCTTCGTAGGTTAGACTGAGATAAGTGATTGAGGCACCCAAAAATGCAAAGGCAGGGTGCAGACGAGAAAAGGAGATTAAGAACAAGTCTATGCTGAATAATGAGTCTATGGACATCTTTGGAAGAATGCTATGGTTTGAATGTGTCTCTTCAAAGTGCATGTGTTAAGATTTGGTTGTGACAAGATTAAGGGGCTGATAACTTAATCTGACCACAGTTGGGGGCTTTGGGAGGAGATTCAGGTCAAGGCGAGGCCTTCATGAATGATACTCCTGGGTTCCATAGGAAAACCCAAACAGTCGTGCTCATCTCTGCTTCCATGTTTCCTTGAGACTACAGAGAATCCCTAAGGACAGAAGACCCTTATCAGCTGTGGGTCCTGGACCTCCAAATCATGAGCTGAATAAACCTCTCTTCCTATGCATCATCCAGACTCAGGTATTTCTGTTATTAGCAGCAGCAAACACAAGGGGCTGTTGTTTTGCCCATCTTATTTTTTTTTCAATATTTAAAAAAACTTTTACTTTTAATCACATGTATATTTACAGTGCATTACATTTCTTTTTCCAGCATGATTACCATGCATATCAGTCAAGACAAAGACATTACTATCCACATCATCATCAAATAGTTTTTCATTTTTTTAGATTATTATTATTTATTCTCAATTATTTTTAAAAAATTTTTTGGGGGGGACCAGGAGTTAGCGTAATGGCTATGTAGCTGGACTCCCATGTAGTCTACCATGGTTCGCATCCCAGACCTGGTGGCTTAAAACTCACGCTGGGCACGTGTGTGTGTGTGCCCAAGATCCCGAGAGGAGAATGGAGGAGAAGGGATTGCGGCGTGGCCATCCCCCCTGGGGGATGATTTCTCACTTTCTGTCTCTCTGTCTCTGTATGGCAAGCGCATGTGCCCTATAGCAAAAAGAACCTCTCCAAAAAAAATTCTGGTCCCCTCAATTTTTTTAAACATTCAATCACTATACATCATTTAGCTTGTAAAGAGAATTTGCCTGAACCGCAGTCAACTATGTGGGAGTCTAGCGACACAGCCATTACGCTAACTGCTGGTCCCAAGTCCTCACTTCTTAATATTGTTATAATAGAAATTGTTTCAATATGAGTTTGACAAGACCATTCAAATTCTAATAGTGTATATAATATATAATAGGGTTATTTTAACATCGATACCATTAACGCAATTTTGGATTTTGGAACCAGAGTGGCTGAATTTGCATCCTTGTCTCATTTATTTGTCATGTTACTTTGAGTCTGTCATTCAATTTCTATCTTGCTAATTTTCCTGAATGGGAATCAGGAAACATCTATCTCACAGTAAGCATTAGTTAAGAAAAATATATGTAAAACACTAAGGACAGTGCCCAGTACAGAATAAATGTTCAGTAGAAATCAGCTAGGCTTACCTATCAATATATGTTCAAAGAATTACCCGCCCCCCCCAAAAAAAAAGCAAATTTCCCTAGCTTACATGTTGCCAGAAGGAGACAGACAGAGGGAGATGGAGAAAGCACCCCTGGATGGGGTATGGTCACACTGCAATTCCTTCTCTATTTGTCCATCCTGTGACAGGTGCGCGTGTGTGTACATATACACACACACACACACACACACACAGACTAGGATACTTTTTAAGCCACCAGAGCCAGAATTCAAACTGTGCAGTTAACCATGTGGGATCCAGCTCCCTTCACTACGCCACAGACCAGACCATGTAATGTTTTACTTTTTGTCCTTGTCTGTATTTGTTTTCTAACGTCTGATGACTGCCTTCTCACATGTGATATTTCTTTCTCTTTGAGGTCCAAGATGTACTAAACTGTGTGTGTGATAGGAAACACATATTCTGTGTGTCTCCGCAGCACATGAGAAACGGTGATGTGTGCTGCTTACATGCGTAGCCTTTTGGATTTAACCACTTATAAATTTTGTGATCATGGCTATATTACTTAAACTGTTGAGCCTTAGTTTCTGACTTGTGAAATAGGATTATAATAATTCCTAACTCATAACTTGGGTGTTGAATATTAAATGAAACAGTACATTTAAAATCCTCTGCCTAGTGTCTGCTGACTAGGAAATGTCCAATGAATATTCTTCATGTAGCCATCTGAGAGCATGACCTCCATCAGCCTTAGGGACCAGATCATTGTCAATTTTACCTGAAGACCAATGCTTGGGGGAGGGGCAGAAATGTTCATAGAACATTTAACATTTAAATTCATTTTGGGAGAAATAGGACTTCACAAGTCAGCACCGAGGTGGTGAGAACTTCTTATGAATAGCATGTGCCAAGGGATAAAAGTATGGAATACTCTGGTTCAGCCCTGGTGCCATAGGTGATACTGGAGCCTGGGGTTTCGATCCTAGGGTGACATGAACAGGCCTAGTTCACATGTGATTCTCAGTGGCTAGAAGACTGGAAGCTATGAGGGGTAAGAATTATAATATGATAATATTCTGTCAGGGGTGCCTACCTCCTCCATGAAAGAAAGAGAGGTAAAATATCAAATACTGTAGGTTGTTCAATGTGGGAATGATCTGCTATGATTGTTAATGTTAGGTATTTACTAAAGTGGAGTCAGGGATAACTGGTAATGCATTATTTTGGAGTATGTCTACAGCGGTGTTTCCAGAGAAGATTGGCATGTGAGTCTGAGTGGACTAAGTGGGAAAGATAAACCTTCCAATGTGTGTGTTCATGATCCAAATATCTAGAGATAGAACAAAAAGAGAGAAAGATAAATTAGTCTGTTTCTTGGAACTGGTGAACCCTCCTCTCCTATGTCTGGACTTCAGAACTCCAAGCTCTCTGATCTTTGAGTTCTAGGCCTTACATCAGTGGCCTCCTGGGCTCTCAGGTCTTTGGACTTGACTGGAGTCATGTTGCTGGCACCCCACACACCCAGCTTGCACAGAGAATACAGCGAGACTTCATAATCACATAGTAAATCTGATATTTTATCCTTAAGTTTAATGAATGACATAATTAATGATAGTGCGACAGACAAAGTTTTATATTACAAAAGGGAACGAACCTCTTAACATGACCAATCTTGACCAATTTCTTCACTCTTCTGGAAAGCACCCTCAGGGGAGTCTAGCCTGCAGCTATAAAGTCGCTCTTCGACATGAAGGCTGTCATAGACTCTCTGGTTCCCAGAACTTCTAGGGACAAGGACGAAAGAGACAGACAGAGGGAGATGGAGAAAGCACCCCTGGATGGGGTATGGTCACACTGCAATTCCTTCTCTATTTGTCCATCCTGTGACAGGTGTGCGTGTGTGTACATATACACACACACACACACACACACACAGACTAGGATACTTTTTAAGCCACCAGAGCCAGAATTCAAACTGTGCAGTTAACCATGTGGGATCCAGCTCCCTTCACTACGCCACAGACCAGACCATGTAATGTTTTACTTTTTGTCCTTGTCTGTATTTGTTTTCTAACGTCTGATGACTGCCTTCTCACATGTGATATTTCTTTCTCTTTGAGGTCCAAGATGTACTAAACTGTGTGTGTGATAGGAAACACATATTCTGTGTGTCTCCGCAGCACATGAGAAACGGTGATGTGTGCTGCTTACATGCGTAGCCTTTTGGATTTAACCACTTATAAATTTTGTGATCATGGCTATATTACTTAAACTGTTGAGCCTTAGTTTCTGACTTGTGAAATAGGATTATAATAATTCCTAACTCATAACTTGGGTGTTGAATATTAAATGAAACAGTACATTTAAAATCCTCTGCCTAGTGTCTGCTGACTAGGAAATGTCCAATGAATATTCTTCATGTAGCCATCTGAGAGCATGACCTCCATCAGCCTTAGGGACCAGATCATTGTCAATTTTACCTGAAGACCAATGCTTGGGGGAGGGGCAGAAATGTTCATAGAACATTTAACATTTAAATTCATTTTGGGAGAAATAGGACTTCACAAGTCAGCACCGAGGTGGTGAGAACTTCTTATGAATAGCATGTGCCAAGGGATAAAAGTATGGAATACTCTGGTTCAGCCCTGGTGCCATAGGTGATACTGGAGCCTGGGGTTTCGATCCTAGGGTGACATGAACAGGCCTAGTTCACATGTGATTCTCAGTGGCTAGAAGACTGGAAGCTATGAGGGGTAAGAATTATAATATGATAATATTCTGTCAGGGGTGCCTACCTCCTCCATGAAAGAAAGAGAGGTAAAATATCAAATACTGTAGGTTGTTCAATGTGGGAATGATCTGCTATGATTGTTAATGTTAGGTATTTACTAAAGTGGAGTCAGGGATAACTGGTAATGCATTATTTTGGAGTATGTCTACAGCGGTGTTTCCAGAGAAGATTGGCATGTGAGTCTGAGTGGACTAAGTGGGAAAGATAAACCTTCCAATGTGTGTGTTCATGATCCAAATATCTAGAGATAGAACAAAAAGAGAGAAAGATAAATTAGTCTGTTTCTTGGAACTGGTGAACCCTCCTCTCCTATGTCTGGACTTCAGAACTCCAAGCTCTCTGATCTTTGAGTTCTAGGCCTTACATCAGTGGCCTCCTGGGCTCTCAGGTCTTTGGACTTGACTGGAGTCATGTTGCTGGCACCCCACACACCCAGCTTGCACAGAGAATACAGCGAGACTTCATAATCACATAGTAAATCTGATATTTTATCCTTAAGTTTAATGAATGACATAATTAATGATAGTGCGACAGACAAAGTTTTATATTACAAAAGGGAACGAACCTCTTAACATGACCAATCTTGACCAATTTCTTCACTCTTCTGGAAAGCACCCTCAGGGGAGTCTAGCCTGCAGCTATAAAGTCGCTCTTCGACATGAAGGCTGTCATAGACTCTCTGGTTCCCAGAACTTCTAGGGACAAGGACGAAAGGCCACTTTCAGTTGTCAGAGCACTAATTGCATTATTTTGTTCAGAAATGATGGCCAAGTAAACATAAGAGCTGAATATTCAGACTCAGTGGATGATTTTCTCTAGTCCTGAGCAGAGTTCAGTACCAAAGATACAGCTGTCTCCGGGTACCAATGTGAACAGAAAGATTTCTGTGGAGTCAAACAAAACATTTATCCTGGAGTCACTCTACCTTACATGGTATTGACAGAGACCAATTTTCCTTAACAGATGTATAAACCAGGAACTTTAGGAATAGTTTGTGTGTGATCCCTGAATGTATAAATTATGAACTGTCTAGCATGGTTTCTTTTCAACTGTAACTGAGTTTTACCATTGACAATAGATACCTGATGGCTTCTTTTAAGACATTTTAATTTTGGCTTCTCTTCACAGGGTATTGATAATTAATTGCATCAACTCTACTACTTTAATAAAACTGGTCATCCACAAAGCAAATATGTATTGCTTAATTTTCAGTTTGAGAGCTGATAACCACTGAAAATTAATCATCCATAGAAAGAGAACTAAGCAGCACTTCTAATCTCTGAAAAGATTGCCAGTCTATTAGAGTTATGTGCTATAATCAATTCACATATAACTGTATAATTTATAAGCTCCAAATTAGATCAGCTATCTATTAGACCTAATAAAAATGGAAATGTATTAATCAGATTAAAAAAATAAAGAAGAAAATTAGCAAGCAAAGGCATGTGATAGCTCTAGAAGAAGGAGCAATGATGGCTGTTGGTGTGGGGTATGAACGGGTTAAACATATCCGTGCCATGTACTGTGGTGCGATTTGACTTGAGAGTTCTCTGTAGTTTATATATAAAAGTTTAAGGAAGGTTCTTGGAAAGACATGAAATTTAATATGCATGAACAAACGTTCTTTATGTCCTCTATTAGTGCTAAAGAAATAACATTTATTGATTATCATAGTATGCCAGGTGGAGGGCTAGACCTGAAAGACATAAGCTTATATTGGATTTGTTGGAAAAGTCATGACACATTTTTGCATGGAAAAGTACATCATGACTTTACTGAGGACCCGATATTTTAAGACGCAAATTCTTGTCAAGCTCGCTGTCTACATTCTAGATACCCTAGTACCATCTTGTTTCTTCCTAGACACACTGATCAAAGATGCACTAAGTTTCTCTAATGTTTCAAAACCATAAGTATTTCTTAGGCTTAATTCGACACTTAGCAAAGTTTGAATTCTAATCAAGAAGTCTGGTTTCCCTTTTATACCATGTTCCCTTATTTCTTCATTGCACCCCTTTACTCCACAGTTTAGCTTGACTCCCCTGAGGATGCATCAGAAGCAATAACTCCTATCTACAAGAAATGTAACAGTAGAAATGAAATAATTTTTGAAAAGATATTCTGTTAAATATTACTATTTTCTCGCAAGTGGAAAAAAAGTCACTACCCCAGCACCTGAAACAAATTACATATTTCTGACATTTAAGTAGTCATAACTTACACATCAGAACCTTTGTAACATCTAGGGTAATAAAATGCAGTAATTTTTAAAACTAATTGTATAGCAGTTATTTTTGTCATTTGGATTTTGGACATTGTTCTCCAACTATCTCCAAAGGGTCCTGGGCATATGTTTGTAAAGGCAGATATCATATATGCAACATTTTCTGCATAACTGAGTTTATCTGGAATAAGATATCTTGTGACTAAGTGAAAAAAAATACCTATATTTTCTTTTTTATAAAAGAATTATTTATTATTATTTTTTTCATGTAAGTTTTGCGAGAGAAAGAGACAGAGAGATAAAGAGAAAGAGAGAGAGAGAGAAAGAAAGAGAAAGAAAGCCTCCAGATCCAGGACTCAAACCACAGTCAGCCGTGTGGGAATTCTAGTGCCTTAACCACCATGCCATGCTGCCTGCTGGCCCCAAGTTTCTTTAAAAATTATGTTTACTGGGACCAGAAATTAGCGTAATGGCTATGTCACTGGACTCCCACGTAGTCGACCGCAGTTCGAGTCCCAGACCCGGTGGCTTAAACTCACGCTGGGTGCGTGTGCGTGCGTGCCCAAGATCCCAAGAGGAGAATGGAGGAGAAGGGATTGTGGCGTGGCCATCCCCCCTGCAGGGTGCTTTTTCACTTTCTATCTCTCTGTCTCTGTCTGGCAAGCGCACATGCCCTATAGCAAAAACCTCTCAAAAAAATTATGTTTATTTTTCTGATACTACAAATTTTCTCAGTATTTAGTGTCTTTATTCATATCATATATGTAAATAAAATTCACTTAGAATTTTCAATTTTGAAATAGGTTTATTTGTTTTTAGTTTTTCCTATGTTTAATATGTAGCCACTCTTGTTTGGAACTGTTACTTTTATTTGGAAATACTTTATAAATAATTCAGAATAACAATATTTGTCTATATTATTCTAGATATTTGAAATTCAAAATAAATTGTCTTTTAACTGTTTCCAGAACATAAATTCAGAAAACATTTCCCAATTCAATTTTTGAGAATAGCATCATCCTGAAAACACAAACTGATAGTGTAGAAAAACAGAAACAAAATATAGACTAATGTACCTCATTAAAAAAAATCCTCAACAAAATATTAGCATATCAAATTCAGTACTTTATTAAAAGGGTGATACAATCACCAAAATGGAATTTATATAATTAATTCAAAATTGGTACAATTGAAAATCAATGAAATTTGTCACTTTGATAAAAAATTACATGAGTTTAATAAATGCAAAGAAAGTCACTCGAGAATAAAACAAATGATAAAACTCTCAGCAAACTAGGAGTAGGAAACTTTCTCAACCTGATAAAGGAGTCTACAAAACCCTCCTAGTTAATGACAAACTTCAGGCGGAAGACTGATTTGAATGCTTTTCTCGTAAGATCAGAAGCAAGCCAATGATGTCCCCTCTCATCAGTCCCAATCAATATTATACTGGAGATCTTCGCTTGTGGAAATAGTTTAGAAGAACAAAATAAAAGGCATCAACACTATAAAAGAAGTAATGAAAGTATTTATGAGTGATATGCTTGCTTACACAGAACATCTTTGATCCTATAAAAAAAGCTACTGGACTTCATGAGTGACTTGAGCTAAGTTTCTGGATACAAAATGTTAAAAGAACCAATTATATTTCTAGATACTAGTAATAAACAGCTTGAAATAAAAATTGAAAATTTACAATATCATCAAAAACTTGAGTTAGACATAAAGGTATCAAAATATGTGCAACTTTTGTATGTTGAAAACTATAAAATACTGGTAAAAGAAAACAAAGAAGTCTTAAAGGAGAATTATAACTTAATAGTTTGGAAAGTTCCATATCACTAAGAAGAAATAATATTTATTGAGCACTTATTACATGCCAGGTGTGAGTCTCATTTAGATTCTCCCCAAACTAATATATAGAGTCAACATAATATGAATCAAAATCCCAAGACTTTTTGAAAAAGTTAACAAACTGATTCTAAAATGAAATAATTGTATACAAAAATGCGTAAGAGCCATTTTGAAAAAGAAAAAAATGAAGAATCACAATAACCCATTTTGAGATTTACCATAAAGCTCATAGTAATTGAAACAGTGTGGCACTGATGATAGAAAAGAAACATCAGTCAATTAAATAGAACAGTGTCCAGAAATAGACACATATATGTGCATGCATACATATGGGCAACTGGCATTTGACAATGTTTTGTGAGAGCAGTGTCTTCTACAAGCAGTTCAGGAACTATTAACATTCATAAATAATAGACCTTAACACCCTCTCATGCAAAATACAAAAATTTACTCAAAATGTTCATGGTCCCTATGTAAAGCATGAAATTGTAAAAATTCTAAAAGAAAATAGAGCTTAAAATCTTTGTAAACTTAGGGGTAAGCATAGTTACAAAGCATACTAAATTGGATTTCTTTAAGAAAAATTTTTTTGGAGAGTTTTTTTTTTTTTTTTTTTTTTTAAGAGGGCGCGTGTGCTCGCCAGAGACAGAAAGTGAGAAATCACCCCTGGGGGGTTAGCCACGCAGCAATCCCTTCTCCTCCATTGTCCTCAGGATCTTGGGTATGCACACACAATCACCCAGTGTGAGTTTAAGCTACTGGGCTGGGACTTGAACCACAATCAACTACATGGGAGTCCAGGAACGTAGCCATTACATTGTCTGCTGGTCCCGAAAAATTTTAAATTGAGACTTCTTTTCAGAAGTTGTTGTTTGGAAGATGAAAGGATAAGCTACTGAGTGGGGAAATATTTGTCAAATACATGTTTGCTAAAGGATATCTGCCCACAAATTATAAAGAACATGGAAAACGTAGAAGAGATAATGCAGTAAAGCACAATGGGCAAAAGATTTGGATAACTACTTCACCAAAGATAATATACAAATAGCATAGAAGAATAGAAAGACATGGGACCAGCAGGTAGCATGGTGGTTAAGACACTGGACACACCCACATGGCTGACCACAGTTCAAGTCCTGGACTCAATGGCTTGCTTTCTCACTTCTTGTTCTCTCTCTCTCAATCTCATATCAAATTAAAATAAATGAGTAAATAAATTAAGTAAATATTTTTAAAAGAATATTAAGACATGAATGTAATTTGTTACTAGATAAATGACAAACTAGAATGACATATTGCTATCCATTGGTAAGAATGATGAAGAAAACAAAACAAGCAAAATGCCAACTAATGTACACTAAGCATAAAACCCAGTAATTTCACTCATGTTTTCCAAAGCAAAATGATTTATGCACACATACACACAAACTGGATGCCTGTGTTTATGATGGTTTATTCATAATCAACCCAAACTGCAAGCAATGCAAATGTCCTTCATTTGTTGAATGGATCAACTTGCTGTATGTTGATACAAATGAATGCTACTGACACGTGCAACAATATGTATGATTCTCTGAGAAATGGATCAACTTGCTTGATGTTGATACAAATGAATCCTACTGACACGTGCAACAATATGTATGATTCTCTGAGACTATGCTAAGTGCATAATGGACTATGTTACATGCTCTAGAATCCTGTTTATTTGACTTTCTACAAACCGAAGAGGCATACTGGACATTGAGAGTTAGAAAAGTGGTTGACTACAACCTGTAAGAATTTTCCTGAATGAGGGAATTAGTCTATAATCTGATTTGATTGATAAATCCATAACTATGCATTTGTCTAGTCTCAGAATTGTGCATCCTAATTATGCCTCAGTAAAATAAAGTGCATATTATAAAAATAAATCGGGATAAATAAGACAAAATAATAGTGGATTCCAAAAACAAGAAACATTCTCTATTTTCCTTTTACAAATTAATATATAAAAATATATTAAAGATTATATGAATGAATTAAATGTACAGCATTTTTTCAGCAGAATGTGTTATTGAGATTTCAAAAATTACTCTTCTCCATTGAAATTTACTGGGGCTGGCAGGTGGTGTGGTGATTGGAACATTGGATTCCCACATGGCTGACCATGGTTCAAGTCCTGGACCTGGTGTCTTGCTTTCTCACTTTCCCTCTCTTTTTCTGTCTCTCTCTAGTCAAATTAAAAATAACAATAATAAATTAAATAATCTTTTAAACAGAAATTTGTCAGTAGGATGCCAACGTTTAATTTAATTGATAGTTGTCTTAGTTTACATCAGGTATTGCTTTTAAATACTCTGTAGAGTCTCCCATAGAACACATGACACACAACAAATTTCTCTTCCTGTTTGCTCCTCATGTCTCTGTAATGGGCATCTTCTACCTTATCTCCTTTACCATCGGTCTCGCTTTTACCCTGAACCTCTCTAATGTTCCCTCAGATGGGTCATTTCAGGGTTCATCATGATACCTCAAGGGATTCAAAACTATTGACCAGCCCATTCCACATGGCAAAAGCACTTCATTTCTTTATTTTTACTGTAGTCTCTATTGATTCTCATTCTCTTTGACTGCTCATCTATTATTCTCTTTCCTTGACTTCTTTTCCCATGTGAGTAGGTTAAAATTTGCTATTTGTTTCTTCTCTCTTTTCAACTAATCCATTCTCTCTGGGGAAGCCTATCTCCTTCCAAGCCTTCAACAGCTCTCAATGTGTTTATGACTCCTCAATTTGTTTTTGCTCTCCTGGTCAGCATCTCGAGTTTCAGGCTTATATTTGCTTAAAGTCTCATCTTCATTATCCTGCGGGTCAGTGAATGGCAGCCACCTTTCTCTTCACTCTGCTGTCATCTCTGCTGGTGTATTTTCATCAGTATTTCTTGGCTCTAGTAGTAGCCTTAAAGTTTTCTGCTTGCCTCCCCATTAAGGATGAAGTAAACTCTGGGCCACATTTTCTGAAGGATGGTACCTTAGGATTTACAGTGTAAATAAAGAACCAGAAATGTACTAGATATTCCTAAATGAAAGAACACGGGCCAGTTGTAGGTAACATCTTACCCTTTCCTGTCCTCTCTCTCCCCTCCCTTGTGCACACACATTCTCTCCTCTCCTTTTCTACAGGTCTTTTTATTTCCCCCTGGCTGGTAAGGTAAAGCAACCTGGATAAATTTTGTTTTAAGATACCTCCATATTAGATAATTTGGGATAGTTGCTTTAGTAAACTTAGACATTAGAGCAAAAATTATATTTTATTTGGACTCCTACTAATTTTTTCATTCCTTTTCTTTGAATCTTTAGTTAACTTTCAGTGGAGGTTCAAAATATTAAGCAATCTTAATCAATTTATTGCACAAAATAATAGGTGTATAGGCATTAAAGATCTGCACAGAGCAACATGATGCTACCGTATTAATTGGAAGACATACTCATCTTTGGCATAAGGATATCCTTCCCTGGGGTTTAACGTGACTGGGAGACCAGGAGAAGTGCTCAAATGTATAAGATTTTTGGTTTGGGGATTACCAACATCAGAGGATGATAGGAGAAAATAGGCTAGCTTCCCTACATTCTCCTTTTCTTTATTTGGGCTGAACTATTTTCCAAATTTGATAAACATTTTCATTCTTCCTTAATGAAAGTTGACAAGTTTTCAAACTATAGGAAAATATAGATTATACAATACTAAATACACAAGCACTTGCCAGCCAGAATGAAGAAATGTTAACATTTTATTGCTTCTGATTCAGATTTTCTTTTCTTTCTAAAAAATAAAAGATACAAAATATTATGGAAAAGGGCAAAGTCCTTTTCATTTTCCTTTGCAATTGTTTTATCTTGCATCCCTTTCTCAGGGATAACCACTATCCCAAATATGAAATGTCCTTTCTGTTCATATTTACATTATTTCGACACATATATCCATAAGCAAAGCACTGTTTTGCAATGTTTTAAAAATGTGTACTAATGATGTAATAGTATCTGTATTATCAGAAAATATTTTTAACTCAGTATTATGTTTCTGAGCTCATTACTTATTAGATTATTATTTTTTTTAAATCTGAAGGTGAGTATGTGTGTTCCCTGGAGACAAAGTTTGGGAAAGTGAGAAAGCACCCCTGGAGAAGACGGTCACACTGCAATCCCTTCTCCATTTCTCCCTTTTAAGATTTTGGGCAGGGACACACATGTGCCTTGTGTGTTTTTCAAGCCACCAGGCCTGGGACTCAAACTGTGTAGTTGGCCACATGAATTCTAGTCACCTTAGCTCCCATGCCACTACTCACCCCACATACATTACTTTTAGTTCCTGTGTGAATTGTGTTAGTGCAAAATAATTTATTACTCATTCCCTTAACTAAAGACATTGTTGCAGTGGGTGTTTTCATGCATTTCTCCTGTGGTGTAAATGTGCAAGTGTTTCTCTGGGACACGTATTTCAAATCAGCATCACTGAGTCATAGACTATATACATCAGTGTATCCAGATATTGATAAGATGCCCTCTGAAATGGTTTGCTCTTATACTCTCTCACCAGCAATGAAAACAGTTTTCTTCGTCTCTGTCAAATCTTGGTATTGTCAGAATTTTTTTTTTTTCTAATGCAGTTGGTATTAGATAATATCTAGATAACTCTCTTACTACTGAAAACGATGGGTGTTAATTTATATATTTGTTGGCCACTGGTGTATATTTTTTCATGACTTTCCTATTTAAAAAACTATCATGAAAAAATATGCTGAGAATGATATAACCATCTTAAATATTATGGCTGAAAGCTGGATTTAAGTAACACGGCTGAAAACCGGGACTACCTATGTTGTCAGCTGTCTATTTATCTCTGGGAATTCTTGGTCTAAAAGATGAATAAATATTTTTATTATTTCAGGAAATTCTTGAACACCAGTAGGTCTGGGCAAATTTGCTCATCTGAGCAAATTATTATCCTACAAGATATTCACTTGCTCACCTGGGTAAACAACCAACTTGTCAAACGGCACTTTACTTAATATAACTCACCTCAAGATCATTGCCTTTCTGTATCCACCATAATTTTGTCATAAACTTCCTTCAAAACCAATGAATTCTGCACCTTGAAAGAACCATCTAAATAGCTAGAGACCAAACCCTAAACCTGTAACTATGTACCTTGATATTGTCATTATGAGTCACTTCATGGTAGTCTCAAATTCATCACTTTCTTTACTGTAATAAGTCTTTATGTGTGTGTGTGTCTGTGTGTGTGTGTGTGTCTGTGTGTGTGTGTATATATATATATATATATAGGAAACTTTCTCAACCTGATAAAGGAGTCTACAAAACCCTCCTAGTTAATGACAAACTTCAGGCGGAAGACTGATTTGAATGCTTTTCTCGTAAGATCAGAAGCAAGCCAATGATGTCCCCTCTCATCAGTCCCAATCAATATTATACTGGAGATCTTCGCTTGTGGAAATAGTTTAGAAGAACAAAATAAAAGGCATCAACACTATAAAAGAAGTAATGAAAGTATTTATGAGTGATATGCTTGCTTACACAGAACATCTTTGATCCTATAAAAAAAGCTACTGGACTTCATGAGTGACTTGAGCTAAGTTTCTGGATACAAAATGTTAAAAGAACCAATTATATTTCTAGATACTAGTAATAAACAGCTTGAAATAAAAATTGAAAATTTACAATATCATCAAAAACTTGAGTTAGACATAAAGGTATCAAAATATGTGCAACTTTTGTATGTTGAAAACTATAAAATACTGGTAAAAGAAAACAAAGAAGTCTTAAAGGAGAATTATAACTTAATAGTTTGGAAAGTTCCATATCACTAAGAAGAAATAATATTTATTGAGCACTTATTACATGCCAGGTGTGAGTCTCATTTAGATTCTCCCCAAACTAATATATAGAGTCAACATAATATGAATCAAAATCCCAAGACTTTTTGAAAAAGTTAACAAACTGATTCTAAAATGAAATAATTGTATACAAAAATGCGTAAGAGCCATTTTGAAAAAGAAAAAAATGAAGAATCACAATAACCCATTTTGAGATTTACCATAAAGCTCATAGTAATTGAAACAGTGTGGCACTGATGATAGAAAAGAAACATCAGTCAATTAAATAGAACAGTGTCCAGAAATAGACACATATATGTGCATGCATACATATGGGCAACTGGCATTTGACAATGTTTTGTGAGAGCAGTGTCTTCTACAAGCAGTTCAGGAACTATTAACATTCATAAATAATAGACCTTAACACCCTCTCATGCAAAATACAAAAATTTACTCAAAATGTTCATGGTCCCTATGTAAAGCATGAAATTGTAAAAATTCTAAAAGAAAATAGAGCTTAAAATCTTTGTAAACTTAGGGGTAAGCATAGTTACAAAGCATACTAAATTGGATTTCTTTAAGAAAAATTTTTTTGGAGAGTTTTTTTTTTTTTTTTTTTAAGAGGGCGCGTGTGCTCGCCAGAGACAGAAAGTGAGAAATCACCCCTGGGGGGTTAGCCACGCAGCAATCCCTTCTCCTCCATTGTCCTCAGGATCTTGGGTATGCACACACAATCACCCAGTGTGAGTTTAAGCTACTGGGCTGGGACTTGAACCACAATCAACTACATGGGAGTCCAGGAACGTAGCCATTACATTGTCTGCTGGTCCCGAAAAATTTTAAATTGAGACTTCTTTTCAGAAGTTGTTGTTTGGAAGATGAAAGGATAAGCTACTGAGTGGGGAAATATTTGTCAAATACATGTTTGCTAAAGGATATCTGCCCACAAATTATAAAGAACATGGAAAACGTAGAAGAGATAATGCAGTAAAGCACAATGGGCAAAAGATTTGGATAACTACTTCACCAAAGATAATATACAAATAGCATAGAAGAATAGAAAGACATGGGACCAGCAGGTAGCATGGTGGTTAAGACACTGGACACACCCACATGGCTGACCACAGTTCAAGTCCTGGACTCAATGGCTTGCTTTCTCACTTCTTGTTCTCTCTCTCTCAATCTCATATCAAATTAAAATAAATGAGTAAATAAATTAAGTAAATATTTTTAAAAGAATATTAAGACATGAATGTAATTTGTTACTAGATAAATGACAAACTAGAATGACATATTGCTATCCATTGGTAAGAATGATGAAGAAAACAAAACAAGCAAAATGCCAACTAATGTACACTAAGCATAAAACCCAGTAATTTCACTCATGTTTTCCAAAGCAAAATGATTTATGCACACATACACACAAACTGGATGCCTGTGTTTATGATGGTTTATTCATAATCAACCCAAACTGCAAGCAATGCAAATGTCCTTCATTTGTTGAATGGATCAACTTGCTGTATGTTGATACAAATGAATGCTACTGACACGTGCAACAATATGTATGATTCTCTGAGACTATGCTAAGTGCATAATGGACTATGTTACATGCTCTAGAATCCTGTTTATTTGACTTTCTACAAACCGAAGAGGCATACTGGACATTGAGAGTTAGAAAAGTGGTTGACTACAACCTGTAAGAATTTTCCTGAATGAGGGAATTAGTCTATAATCTGATTTGATTGATAAATCCATAACTATGCATTTGTCTAGTCTCAGAATTGTGCATCCTAATTATGCCTCAGTAAAATAAAGTGCATATTATAAAAATAAATCGGGATAAATAAGACAAAATAATAGTGGATTCCAAAAACAAGAAACATTCTCTATTTTCCTTTTACAAATTAATATATAAAAATATATTAAAGATTATATGAATGAATTAAATGTACAGCATTTTTTCAGCAGAATGTGTTATTGAGATTTCAAAAATTACTCTTCTCCATTGAAATTTACTGGGGCTGGCAGGTGGTGTGGTGATTGGAACATTGGATTCCCACATGGCTGACCATGGTTCAAGTCCTGGACCTGGTGTCTTGCTTTCTCACTTTCCCTCTCTTTTTCTGTCTCTCTCTAGTCAAATTAAAAATAACAATAATAAATTAAATAATCTTTTAAACAGAAATTTGTCAGTAGGATGCCAACGTTTAATTTAATTGATAGTTGTCTTAGTTTACATCAGGTATTGCTTTTAAATACTCTGTAGAGTCTCCCATAGAACACATGACACACAACAAATTTCTCTTCCTGTTTGCTCCTCATGTCTCTGTAATGGGCATCTTCTACCTTATCTCCTTTACCATCGGTCTCGCTTTTACCCTGAACCTCTCTAATGTTCCCTCAGATGGGTCATTTCAGGGTTCATCATGATACCTCAAGGGATTCAAAACTATTGACCAGCCCATTCCACATGGCAAAAGCACTTCAT
The DNA here is from genome assembly GCF_000334495.1 of Tupaia belangeri chinensis. Taxonomy (NCBI): domain Eukaryota; kingdom Metazoa; phylum Chordata; class Mammalia; order Scandentia; family Tupaiidae; genus Tupaia; species Tupaia belangeri. The sequence continues at coordinate 1,789,568 of NW_006204812.1, forward strand.
TTCTTTATTTTTACTGTAGTCTCTATTGATTCTCATTCTCTTTGACTGCTCATCTATTATTCTCTTTCCTTGACTTCTTTTCCCATGTGAGTAGGTTAAAATTTGCTATTTGTTTCTTCTCTCTTTTCAACTAATCCATTCTCTCTGGGGAAGCCTATCTCCTTCCAAGCCTTCAACAGCTCTCAATGTGTTTATGACTCCTCAATTTGTTTTTGCTCTCCTGGTCAGCATCTCGAGTTTCAGGCTTATATTTGCTTAAAGTCTCATCTTCATTATCCTGCGGGTCAGTGAATGGCAGCCACCTTTCTCTTCACTCTGCTGTCATCTCTGCTGGTGTATTTTCATCAGTATTTCTTGGCTCTAGTAGTAGCCTTAAAGTTTTCTGCTTGCCTCCCCATTAAGGATGAAGTAAACTCTGGGCCACATTTTCTGAAGGATGGTACCTTAGGATTTACAGTGTAAATAAAGAACCAGAAATGTACTAGATATTCCTAAATGAAAGAACACGGGCCAGTTGTAGGTAACATCTTACCCTTTCCTGTCCTCTCTCTCCCCTCCCTTGTGCACACACATTCTCTCCTCTCCTTTTCTACAGGTCTTTTTATTTCCCCCTGGCTGGTAAGGTAAAGCAACCTGGATAAATTTTGTTTTAAGATACCTCCATATTAGATAATTTGGGATAGTTGCTTTAGTAAACTTAGACATTAGAGCAAAAATTATATTTTATTTGGACTCCTACTAATTTTTTCATTCCTTTTCTTTGAATCTTTAGTTAACTTTCAGTGGAGGTTCAAAATATTAAGCAATCTTAATCAATTTATTGCACAAAATAATAGGTGTATAGGCATTAAAGATCTGCACAGAGCAACATGATGCTACCGTATTAATTGGAAGACATACTCATCTTTGGCATAAGGATATCCTTCCCTGGGGTTTAACGTGACTGGGAGACCAGGAGAAGTGCTCAAATGTATAAGATTTTTGGTTTGGGGATTACCAACATCAGAGGATGATAGGAGAAAATAGGCTAGCTTCCCTACATTCTCCTTTTCTTTATTTGGGCTGAACTATTTTCCAAATTTGATAAACATTTTCATTCTTCCTTAATGAAAGTTGACAAGTTTTCAAACTATAGGAAAATATAGATTATACAATACTAAATACACAAGCACTTGCCAGCCAGAATGAAGAAATGTTAACATTTTATTGCTTCTGATTCAGATTTTCTTTTCTTTCTAAAAAATAAAAGATACAAAATATTATGGAAAAGGGCAAAGTCCTTTTCATTTTCCTTTGCAATTGTTTTATCTTGCATCCCTTTCTCAGGGATAACCACTATCCCAAATATGAAATGTCCTTTCTGTTCATATTTACATTATTTCGACACATATATCCATAAGCAAAGCACTGTTTTGCAATGTTTTAAAAATGTGTACTAATGATGTAATAGTATCTGTATTATCAGAAAATATTTTTAACTCAGTATTATGTTTCTGAGCTCATTACTTATTAGATTATTATTTTTTTTAAATCTGAAGGTGAGTATGTGTGTTCCCTGGAGACAAAGTTTGGGAAAGTGAGAAAGCACCCCTGGAGAAGACGGTCACACTGCAATCCCTTCTCCATTTCTCCCTTTTAAGATTTTGGGCAGGGACACACATGTGCCTTGTGTGTTTTTCAAGCCACCAGGCCTGGGACTCAAACTGTGTAGTTGGCCACATGAATTCTAGTCACCTTAGCTCCCATGCCACTACTCACCCCACATACATTACTTTTAGTTCCTGTGTGAATTGTGTTAGTGCAAAATAATTTATTACTCATTCCCTTAACTAAAGACATTGTTGCAGTGGGTGTTTTCATGCATTTCTCCTGTGGTGTAAATGTGCAAGTGTTTCTCTGGGACACGTATTTCAAATCAGCATCACTGAGTCATAGACTATATACATCAGTGTATCCAGATATTGATAAGATGCCCTCTGAAATGGTTTGCTCTTATACTCTCTCACCAGCAATGAAAACAGTTTTCTTCGTCTCTGTCAAATCTTGGTATTGTCAGAATTTTTTTTTTTTCTAATGCAGTTGGTATTAGATAATATCTAGATAACTCTCTTACTACTGAAAACGATGGGTGTTAATTTATATATTTGTTGGCCACTGGTGTATATTTTTTCATGACTTTCCTATTTAAAAAACTATCATGAAAAAATATGCTGAGAATGATATAACCATCTTAAATATTATGGCTGAAAGCTGGATTTAAGTAACACGGCTGAAAACCGGGACTACCTATGTTGTCAGCTGTCTATTTATCTCTGGGAATTCTTGGTCTAAAAGATGAATAAATATTTTTATTATTTCAGGAAATTCTTGAACACCAGTAGGTCTGGGCAAATTTGCTCATCTGAGCAAATTATTATCCTACAAGATATTCACTTGCTCACCTGGGTAAACAACCAACTTGTCAAACGGCACTTTACTTAATATAACTCACCTCAAGATCATTGCCTTTCTGTATCCACCATAATTTTGTCATAAACTTCCTTCAAAACCAATGAATTCTGCACCTTGAAAGAACCATCTAAATAGCTAGAGACCAAACCCTAAACCTGTAACTATGTACCTTGATATTGTCATTATGAGTCACTTCATGGTAGTCTCAAATTCATCACTTTCTTTACTGTAATAAGTCTTTATGTGTGTGTGTGTCTGTGTGTGTGTGTGTGTCTGTGTGTGTGTGTATATATATATATATATATATATATATATATACACACTTCATACATTAAATCACTATACATCATTTAGATTGTGAATTGACTTCACCTAGCATGGGTGACTTCACCCACCCCTACACCTCAGTCCAGTCCAGTTGAGACCACCACACACATCCTCGTCAACAGCTAATAAACCTTATCTGTGTCCCACAAGTGTCTTACCTCTCCATTTTCCACCCTACCTTCCTATGCTTTACTGTAATCAGTCTTATAATTCTGGTGTTGATTGGCTAAACAGTTTATTGGTGATCTTTTGGGGAGTCAACAATTGACATTACAAAAGTAAGAAAAATAACACAATGATCTCTTTTCTATATACCTGTTCTTCAACTTAATAAGCAATCTAATTTCAGCTATATTCCTATCCATTTCCTTCCATCCAGATATTTCTAATCCCTGACATGTCATTTCAGCTCATTAGTTAATTAGAACACATGTTTATTGAGTAGTGAAATATGTTCTGGACATTTATAATTTTTCTATTTTATGTATTACAAATATCTTCTCCAATTCTATTCAGCTTTTCTTTGTTTTTGGTTTATTAATATACAGAATGCAATTTTTCTGAATAATTTTACAAATCTCATTTTTAAGCCTACATGGAAGTTATCCTTACATTTGGAATTATGTAGATATCTACCTAATACTGTGCACATTTGAAAGAAGTCTCTACATACAGCTCACACTTAATGAACAGGGAGTTATACTTCCTTGAGGAAAGAATATCTACATGTATTTTTTGAAGTACTTCTACATGGATTATTTGTATATTCTTCCACATTTATTTATTCATCAATTTGTTTCTGTATGTTTGTTTCTTCCATGAGAGTGAAGAACCCCCCAAAAGTGTCTCCATGCAGCTACTCACCTCCATTCTCACTGCTCTGGATCCTGAGCATACATTCATGCACCAGTATGCTCAGGGAGGTACCAGAACATGAACCTAGAACCCTTCCCATGTGGGTCCAGTGTGTTGTGTTACCCTCAGCCACCACTTGGCCTGTAATTGATTTTTTTTTTAAATCAAGATATGCTCATGAATATTCATTTTATTGATTAAAGTCTAATGCAATTCATTGTAAGTTCTTTCAGATGACTCCTTTGTCCCTTTGATATACATTTTCTTTTTTTTTTTAGAGGTTTTTGCTATAGGGTGCATGCACTTGCCAGACAGAGAGAGACAGAGAGACAGAAAGCGAGAAATCACCCCCCAAGGGGGATGGCCACGCTGCAATCCCTTCTCCTCCATTCTCCTCTCGGGATCTTGGGCATGCACGCACACGAGCCTGGTGTGAGTTTTAAGCCACCAGGTCCGGGACACGAACCGCAGTCGACTACGTGGGAGTCCAGTGACATAGCCATTACGCTAACTGCTGATCCCCCTTTGATACACTCTTATCATTGTTGTGTTTAGAACTTTTTATTTTCTGACACTACAAGATACTCCAAGCTCACTTTGTAGAATGTCTGTTACAGACCTAGAACCAGACATGTGTCAAAAGAACCTTGTTTTGTTCCTACTGGAGAATAGTATTAGAAATCAAGATCTGGGTGCTCGGTATACTTCTGGCTGTTGGAGTGACCTTTGCTTCTAGTCCCACTGACGGAGCAAGAAAATATATCCCTGTGTACTAATTTCTTTATATGCAATTCTGTGACTATTTCTAGATGTACTATCTGTAGCTATATAAAGCTAAAGGTGAGTTCACACAGATATCTCCAATTCTATGATATTACCATGTGATAATTCTTTCTTTGTTTATCTCTAACCTCTCCCTGTAATACTGCAAGAAACCTTGTTCTTATCACCCACTTACTTAATTGTTCAATTCCAGAGTGTGGACATGTATACAAAATAGTAAAAGACTTAGGGACCAGCAGTTAGTGAATGGCTATGTCGCTGGACTTCCATGTAGTCGACCGTGGTTCGCGTTCCAGACCCGGTGGGTTAAAACTCAATGCCGGGTGCATGTGCGTGCATGCCCAAGATCCCGAGAAGAGAATGGAGGAGAAAAGATTGCGGCATGGTCATCCCCCCCTCTCCCCCCCACGGGGTGATTTCTCGCTTTCTGTCTGTCTGTCAAGCGCATGCACCCTATAGCGCAAACAAACAAACAAAAACTCTCCAAAATAGTAAAAGACTTAACATGTAACCCCTTGGAAAATAACTTTATTAGCTAGAAAACAATGCTTATGTACAGGGTGGTTTTTGCCTTTCATCTTACACATTGTATTTGTTACTTATGTTAGCATCACTTTCCCCACTCCATATGTGAGATTGTCTAATATGTTTACAGTAGTTAGATTCTTATGGCACAGTCTGCACTCCATCCTGGGATCAGTTAACCTCAGAGATTATGTATTTTTAACTTTGTTCACATTAAGCTCCACTACTATGCTATCAAGCTCTTGGCTTTTGCCACATGCATACTGATACATATCCATCATTGTGATACCATACAGTATAGTTTCACTGCCCTAAAATATCTGAATGCTTCACCTGCTCAAATGTTCTTCTAAGTCCCTGGAAACTACTGGTCTTTTAACTGTGTCTATAATTTTTCCATTTTTAGGAGGTCATATAATTGCAATGATATTACATGATTCCATAAGTGTGTAGCCTTTTCAGATTAGTCTTTGTCTCTTTGCAATATGAGTTGCTGGTTCATCCATGTCTTTGCTTGGCTTATAGCTTGTTTCTTTGTATTGCTTAAAAGTACCCCATTGCTGCAACCAGCAGATGGCATAATGGTTGTGTCATTGGACTCCTACATGGTTGATTGCAGTTCAAGACCCTGACCTAGAGGTTTGAAACTCATGCTGGGTGCATGTGTGTGCATCCTAAGATCCCAGAAAGAGATTAGAGAAGGACTGTGGCATGAGCTTTCTTCCTGTGGGGTGATTTCTTGCTTTCTGTCTCTCTGAAGAACACACTCTATAGCCAAAAAATCTCTAAAATACATAAATAAAAAGTATCCTATTGTACCCATGTACCACAGTTTGTTTATCCCTTTTGGGTTGAAGGACTTCTTGATCATTCCCAGTTTGGGCTGTTATTAAATAAAGATGTTCTAAACATTCAAGTGTAAATTTTTATGTGAACATAGTTTTCCAATTAATTGGGTAAATACCAGCACAATTGTATGGTAAGACTATGTTTACCTTGGTAAGAATCTACCAAACAATCTATTTTTCACTTCTACATGCAATGATAAGATATCTCTTTACTGCACATTCTTACCAGCAATTGGTATTGTAAGGTGTGTGTGTGTGTGTGTGTGTGTGTGTGTGTGTGTATATGTGTTGTAGCCTTTGACTAACAACTCCATCTTCTCTTCAACCCTCAGTCTCTGGTAACCACTCTTCTACTCTCTGCTTCTATGAGTTCGACTATTTAAGATTTTGGTTATAAAGTGAGGTTATGCAGTTTGTTTTTCAATGTCTGGCTTATTTTACTGAGCATAATGTCCTCTAGATTCTTGTATGTTGTCATAAATGGCAGGATTTCCTTTTTTTTTTTGAGGGGGGCAATTTTTGCTATAGGGCACGTGCACATTCCAAGAGACAGAAACAGGGACAGAAAGCGAGACATCATTCCCCCCCCGTGGGGGGTGGGGGGCGGGATGGCCATGCCACAGTCCCTTCTCCTCTCAGGATTTTAGGCATATATGGTATTGCGTCTGGCATCAGTTTCAAGCTTCCAAGTTAGGGACTCAAACCATGGTTGATCATGTGTGAGTCCAGCAACATTACCATTACTCTATTTGCTGGTCCCTTCCTTCCTTCTTATTGGTTATATTCCATTGTGTATGTATATATGTGTCACATTTTCTTTATTAATCTATTGACAGACAGCTACGTTCTTTCAATATCTTGGCTAATGTGAATAATGCTGCAATGAACACAGTAGTGGTGATATCTCTTTAAGATACTGATTTCCCTTCCTTTGGATATACATTCAAAATGGAATTAGCTCCATCATATGATAGGTCTGTCTTCAACTTTTTGTGGAACCTCTATACTGTTTTTTGAAACAGCCATGACAATTTACATTCCCGCTATCAGTGCACAAGATTGCCTTTGCTATGTACCATTCCTCTTATCTTTTTGACAATAGCCATCCTAATAGATATGAAGCAGTATCTGTTTATGGTTTTAATTTAATTTCTCTGATAATTACAAGTACTGAGCACCTTTTCCTATACCGACTGGCCATTGTATATTTTATTTGGAGATATAGATCTATCCAGGTCTTGGAACATTTTTTCATTTTATCTCTTGCTATTTAGTTATGTGAATATAAATTTTAATTATGAACCCCTTCTTACTGTGTTTGATTTCTTTTGTCAATTTTTTTGCACATAGGTGTTATATATATTTTGTTATATTTTTACCTGTTTATTATTATTTTGGGTGTTGTAAATAATGTTATTTTAACATTTCAAACTTCAGTTTTTCATTGCTGCTGTACTTATTAGCAATTGAAATTTATATGTTAATTCTGGGTCCTATGACCTTGCTATATGTGGTAATTAGTTTCAGGCATTATTTTGATGACTCTTTGAAGTTTTATACACAAGCAATCATGCCTTCTATGGATAAACCCAGCTTTATATCTTCCCGTCTGCGTATGTTTTTATTTATTTATTTTTTTAAGAACTAGGACTTTGGGTATAATTTTGTAAAGGAGTGGTAAGAGAGGATATTAATGATTTGTTCCCGACATTAAAGGGAAAGTGTTCAGTTTCATTAAATGTGATGTTAGCTGTAGGTTTTTGTAGATATGAGTTATAAAGATGAGGAAATTTCCTCCTGTTTTTATTGCACTGTTTTAACATAAGTAGATTTTGTCAAATGCTCTTCTGTATCTTATAGTTTTCCTTCTTTATGTTGATAAGGTCTGTTTTTAATGTCTCACAGCAATGTTTTTAACTTTTTATTGTAGAGATCTTTAACATCTTTTGTTAATTTATTTCTAATAATTTATCTTCGATAATGATGTTACAGTGAAATTTCTTGTTAATTGCCCAGTAGTTTGCTTCTAGAACCTACAAATATAATTTATTTTTTATAAATCCAATACTGAACATTTTTGCAATGTCCTTGCTAAATTTATTTATTAATACTCATATTTTCTTTCTTTTTAAGAATTTCTATGGCAATTACCTCATTTATATAGCTCTTTCTTTCCAATTCCTAGGACTTTTTATTTTTCTTGATGTAACATACTGGCTTGGCATTCTATTTGGTGAGAGAAATTTTATTCCTGATCTTAGATGAAAAAAAAGTATTTTATATTTCCATATGATGTTTTTCATAGGTTTCTCTCTCTTTTTTTTTTTTTTTTTTTTTGCTATAGAGCTTATGCTCACAGACAGGGCAAATGAGGAAGCACCCCACATGAGATGACCACACTGCAGTCCCTTCTCCTCACTTCTCCTTTTGGGGTGTTGGGTACGCACGCACACACATGTACCTGGAATGTTTTTCAAGCCACTGGGTTGGGGTCTCAAACTATACATTTGAGTATGTGGTATCTAATCATCTTAATTGCCATGTGACCTGGCTGGTCGCCATAGGTTTTTCATAGATGGGTTATCAAACTAAATCCTGGTATGGTAAGGTGTGTTTTCTATGTCTTACTTTTTAATTTCTTAAGAAGTTTACTTCATTTATTTATTCTAACACAAGAGGGAGGGAGAGAGAGACACATACAGACATAGGCATCCCCAACAGTGTTCTTCATCTGATCCATCCTTAGCCAGTCTGAATCATGGGCATGTGTGAGTTCATACCTGATGTGTAGGCCTTTGGATATAAACCCAGAATCTTCCCATGTGAGTCCAACATTACAAAGTGGTATTACCTTATGCCCTAGTCTGTACCTGTCTTATTTAAATTTTTAAATTAAATTTAGAATTTAACTTTTTTTTCATTTTAAAGCATTTTTCCTTTTGTTTAAAGAATTAACTTGATTTTTAAATTATTATTATTTAATTTGCTAGAGGGTATGTGTACTCATCAGAGAGAGAGAGTGAGTGAGTGAGAAAGCAAGATGCCAGATCAGGACTTGAACTGCAGTCAGCCATGTGGGAGTCCAGCACCTTAACCACCACATTACCTCCTAGCTCGAATTATTTTCTTGAGTTTTCCTAAGATTTATAAATTTTATTAACTTTTTTCAAAAAGCCAGCTATTGGGAACCAGCAGTTAGCATAATGGCTATGTTGCTGGACTCCCACGTAGTTAACCGCGGTTCGCGTCCCGGACCCGGTGGCTTAGAACTCACGTCGGGTGCATGTGCGTGCGTGCCCACGATCTTGAGAGGAGAATGGAGGAAAAGGGATTGCGGCGTGCACTTCCCCCCTGGAGGGTGATTTCTCGCTTTCTGTCCCTATGTGTCTCTCTGTCTGTCTGGTGAGCGCACGCGCCCTATAGTGAAAACCTCTCCAAAAAAAAGTAAAAATAAAAAAAGCCAGCTATCGATTTTGTTGATTTTTCTCTATTTATTTTCTATTTCATCGATTTCTGCTCTTATAACCTTCCTGATGAACTTTATCATCCTTTTCTAGCTAGGGTTAGAAACAGATAATTGATTTTAAACCTTTTGTCTTTTCTTTTTGGGGGGGGTTTATGTGAAAAGATGAATTACCTATATAATTAATGTTTTTGGAGGAAGCAAGACAGATCTCTCAGGCAGATCTAAACTGGCTTGAAAGAGCAAGAAAAGGAGATTTGTATGCACTGGTTTATTTGTGTCCAACATAGTTTGAATATATTTATTTAATTTGAAATCTCTAACTTCCTAATATTTTTAGTTTGTTTCTTTCATCAGTAAGACAGAGCTGGAGAGGGGGCACGTTTCCTACAGGGTTTTTGCTGTGTGATCTACCCAAAGCCTCAGCCAGACCTGGGTCAGGGTCCTGAGTATGCCTGGCACACTCCGGAAGGTCTCCAGACATAAACTAGGAACCTTCCTATGTGGGTCAGCTTCACAGGGTCACATTTGATTGCTGTGCCACCAATTGACCCCATTTTTTAAAATCCCTTATGTTATTTAGAAGTATGTGATTTAACTTCCGCATTTTTATTCTTGTTTAGAATTTGATGATTTGATATTTATTTTCAATTATTGTACATCTCTATAGCTTCTGAGCTTATTGGTTTTGCTTTCAGGTTTAATGCTGCTTTGGCTAGAATATTACACTTTGTAATATTGTGATTTATCGATAATTATAGAGATGGGTGTTATGTCCTTGCATATCATCTATTTTCTATAGTTTCCTTATCATTTTATCTCTTTTATTAATTACTAATTAGAGGGATATTAAAACATCCAGTATCTACTAACTATGGATTTGCCTGTTTTCTCTTATGTCTATTATTTTTTGCCTTCATGCATTTTGAAGATCTGTTATTAAACCCATTCCACTTTATTATTGTTTTATCTTCCTTTTATCATTTATGAATTTTTCCTCTCTACTTCTGTTAGTATTCTTTCCTTGAAGTCTAATTTCTAATGTGTTCTATGTTAATAGAGCAACCCAGCCACTAAACTTTCTTATGGTTACTTTGAGTATATTGGTGGTGTTTTTTCCTCTTATTTTCAACTTTTCTTTTTTTTTCATTTGACATGCATTTATTGTAGAAAGGCTATTTGCTTTCCATCAAATCTGACAAGCTCTGGCTTCAGTTGGAATGTTTAGATCATGTCTAATGTAATTATGGATATAGCTGGGTTCAGATTTGTGCTTTTTATATTTGGCTTGTATTTGTCCCATAATTTTTCTTTGTTTTCTTTAGGGTTAAGTTAATGGTTTTTTACTATCTAATAACTTTTTAGCTCAACCTTACTGCATAATTATTATAGTGGTTAATCTAGGGTTTGTAATTCATTTTTTTTTCCATTGCTATAACTGAATACCTTCTGTTGGGTAATTTATAAAATATAAACTCTCATTCAGCTCAGAACTCTGATTGTCCAGTACCCAGGGGCAACATCTGGTGTGGGAGTTCTTGCTGGTGGGTTCTCTGCAATGTCCCAAGTTGGTGTAGGACATCATATGGTAAAAGGACAAGAGTGTGTGTCCTACTCTCCCTTGTGTCAGGAAGCCACCAGGAGTCAATCACAAGACTCACCTGATAACCACCACTAATTCTAATCACCTCTCTAAGTCCCCACTCTAAATGTTACAGTCAGACTGTTTCTACCCTCAATACCTTAAGAATTATAGCAACCAAATTTCAACCCTTAGAGTTTCGGTTGGTATATTCAATTCATAGTAGTAATATGCATTCGGAATAGCCTGAAAAAGGTGTACTATATCATTTAGGAAAAATTAACAAAACTTGCAACAACATATCTGCATACCTTTTCATCTCCAGAGTTTCTTTTTTGTTGTCACATATGTTTTATTCTCCTTGCTTATTGATATATCTAGCTGTCTTTTTATGTATTATTTCTTGCAAAATAATGTTCTAATGTTTGTCTTGGACAGTTTTCTCAATTTTAAAGAAGTATAAAACTTATATTTACATCACTTTTTATGTGGTTCATTTTCATTATTTTTTCTTATAGGACTAAGTTTCCATCTGGTGTCATTACCATTAAGCCTGCAGCAATTACTTTAGCATGTCTGATTTAGCAGTTTTTCTGGTAACAAATTTTCTTAGTTTTTATTTATTTGAAAATGTCTTTGTTTTACCTTCAGTTTTGAAGGATAATTTTGTTGGATGTAGGACTCTACCTGATGTGTGTGTGTGATTTTTAAGGCATTTCAAAAATGTTACTGCATTGTCTTCTGGATGTTTTATTCTGATGAGAAGTCGATTGTCAGCAGTGCTGAGATTTGTCTAACCATAATGTATCGTTTTTCTCTGAATGCTTTTAAGGTCTTCTCTATCTTTAGTTTGCCTCAATATGCCAATAATGTGTTCAGGTGTGGTTTTATTGAGAGAAGCCTTTTGGGGGGGTTTTCTGAGTTTTACTAATTCTGTAAGTTTGCATTTCTTACCAAATTTGGGTAAATTTTATCTAAGTTTGTATTTCTTACCAAATTTGGGTAAAGTTTATCTATCATATTGGTAGACAAAATTTGCCTTACTTAGATCTTCTGTATTTTTAGGATATCAGTCACTTTTATGACTGCATGATATTTTTCTCCAGTTCTTTGAGGCTCACTTTTTTCTTTAATGTTTTATCACTATTTTCATCTACCTTCAAGTTTACTGAGTCTCCCTTTTGCCATATTGAAACTACTTTTCTCCCCATTCCTGAGTATGCATGCACTTGCTAGATAATGATAAAGAGAGAAAATACCTTCTCCTCTACTTCTCCATTCTTTCAGAACTTGGGGCATGCATACATGTGTTTTTAAATTAGGAGGCCCTAGATTGAAGCTGTTGATGGCCATATGGCCACTGGTTCTCTTAATCACTAGGCTATGGATTTGACCCCAAAAACTGTCTTTAAGCAATTTTTTTCCTTTTTATATGTGTTTTTCAGTCCTAGAGTTACTGTTGTTCATCTCAGTCTTTTTTATCATGTCAATTTTTTCCACTTCCTACTTGTCTATATATCATGACCATATTAGCCTTTAAATCGCTTAATTTTTTTAAATAAAACATTAGTCCTTATTTAATACTTTTTAACATCTGGGTCATTTGGAGTTGTTTTTTTTCTGAATGATTTCAATTTTTACTTTGTTCCATTATGTGTAGGAATTTAAAATATTTCCTGGTTGACATTATGGGTCTTACATTTGAGAAATCTGTATTTGTTGTTTCTATGTTATATCAGTTTAGCTTGAATCTTGAATGGATTTAAAGTTCAAGTTCTGTTTTTCTTAACAGGTAGCATTTCAAACTGCCCAGTTATTTTAATCTCCCAGCTGTTTTTTGAGTCACTTGAGATTGTGCACTATGAAGATCAATCAGGAATCTGGGAATTTACATGCAGGTTTTGGGAATTTACATGCAGGTTTTCCATCTTAGACATTCTCATTTCTGGAATTTTCATATTCTAGCTACCTTGGGGATCCTATTTTCTCTCTTTTTTAGTTTTTGCTATAGAGTGTATTCATTCACTGGGGAGAGACAGAAAGAGAAAGGGCAAATAAGAAATCACTCACTGGGTCAGATAGCCACACCACAAGCCTTTCTCCTCCATTCTCTTCTTGGGATTGTGGGTGTGCCTGCACAAAAACCTGTTGTATTTTTCAATCTGTTGGGTCTGAGACTTAAACTATCAAGTTGACTATGTGAAATTCAGCAGCCTTAAACACCATGCCACCAAATGAGCCTGGGAGATCCATTTTTTTTAATTGTTTTTTTATTTTTTATTTATTTATTTTTTTAAATGGGAAATACAGAAAGGAAGAGAAGTTCCCTTAATCAGGTCTCATGCCATAATCCTTCTCATAGTCTTTCCAGCCAGCCAAGATCATAGATCTGAATACTCATACCTAGTGTGTATATGCTGAATCAGGAGATCCATTTTTAATGTCCTCAGTTACCACTTTGCAAGGGAAGTCTTTAGTAAGAAGTCTACACAAGTATTAATTTCCCTAAGTGTTATACCATTCTTTCATGGGTCAACGATTTTAAAATCTCTGATACTTTATTTGCTCTACATTGCCTTTACATAATTTTAAAAATATATCTTCAAAAACTTTTAATTATTATATGTGTTATAGTACAATATCAGCTACTTTTCCATTGTTCGAAGCAGGACTCATTGTTACTGATTTTTAAATATTATTTCATCCAATTAACCACAATCTCAAATAACTATCTTATTAGGTTTAATCATTTTAAAATATGGATGTATAAACAACTGTAGTTGTAAATTTGTAAAGATGAAAAGTGTATTTTACTTTGATCAAATAAATAATTCTGGAATATTCTATGTAAGAACAAATTTTTTCTTTAGAGTCTCTTCTATTTTAAGCAAAATTATTTTATCTAATAGTTATAATTTATCTCTTCCTTTCCAAGCCAATGAATGTGTCTTGATTCTTTTTTCTTATTTATCACGATTTCTAGGTCCCCCTGCACATGGTTAAATAGTACAATAATCACAGACATCTCCCTTATTTCTAAACCTAGTAGGAATGCTTCTATAAGATGTAATTAATTTTAATAGTTTTTTTTTTTTTGCTTTTAGATGTGCTAGCTTTTTTTCTTATTATCATCATAATCTTTCTCTATTGTTCACTTGCTATCTTTCTCTATCCTCTTCTCTTCACTTACCCCATTCCACACTGTCCTATTCTCATTAAGTACCTTCACTGTGTTTATGTCCTCCGAATTTTTGCTCTCTATTATAGAGTGCGGATAGTCGGTATATATTGAGTGGATACATACAATATCTTTCTTTCATAGCCTGGCTTACTTCACTCAGCAATAGATCCTCCATATCTGACCATTTTCTATCAAATTCCAGGGTCTTGTTATTTTTTATGGCTGAGTAGTATTCCATAGAGTATATATACCACACTTTTCCAATCCATTCATCAGTTTGTGGACATTTAGGTTGGTTCCATGTCTTGGCAATTGTGAATAATGCTGCAATAAACATGGATGTGCAAGCACTTTTCTGACTGAGCGTTCTCCTGTCTTTTGGGTAAATACCCAGAAGTGGGATTGCTGGATCAAATGGTAGTTCTATTTGTAGATCTTTGAGGAACCTCCATATTGTTCTCCACAGTGGTTGAACTAGTTTACATTCCCACCAACAGTGTAGGAGGGTTCCCTTTTCACCACATCCCCGCCAACACTTATCACTTTTTATATTCTTAATCTTTGCCATTCTGACAGGGGTTAGGTGGTATCTCATTGTGGTTTTTATCTGCATTTCCCTTATGATGAGGGATGTCGAGCATTTCCTCATATGCTTTTTGGCTGTTCGTATGTCTTCCTTAGAGAGACTTTTGTTCAGCTCACTTTCCCATCTTTTAATCGGGTTAATCATTTTTTTTCGCATAAGGCACTTGAGTTCCCTATGTATTCTCGTTATCAGTCCCTTGTCTGAGGCATATTTAACAAAAATATTTTCCCATTCTGAGGGTTGTCGGTTCACACTTGTTACTGTGTCCTTTGCTGTGCAGAAACTTCTTAGTCTAATATAGTCCCACTTGTCTATTTTAGGGATTATTGCCTGTGCTTTGGGAGTCTTATTTAAGAAGTCTTTGCCTACTCCAATGTCTCCCAGAGTTTCCCCAGCATTTTCCACAAGTAGTTTTATTGTCTGAGGTCTTAGGTTCAGATCTTTGATCCATTTTGAGTTGACTGTTGTTAATGGTGAAAGATGGGGGTTCAGTTTCATCTTTCTGCAGGTGGATACCCAGTTTTTCCAGCACCATTTACTAAAGAGGTTTTCCTTTTCCCAATGGATTGACTGATATCCTTTGTCAAAGATCAGTTGGCTATAAGCTTTGGGAGTTATTTCTGGGGTCTCTATTCTCTTCCATTGGTCCACATGTCTGTTTTTATGCCAATACCATGCTGTTTTGATGACCACAGCTTTATAGTATATCTTGGGATCAGGGAGTGATATGCCTCCTACTCCATTCTTCTTACGCAGGATTGCTTTTGCAATACGAGGTCTTTTATGGTTCCAGACAAATTCTATAATTGTCTTTTCTAGATCTCTGAAGAATATCTCTGGTATTTTGATTGGAATTGCATTAAACATGTAGATTAATTTGGGTAGAATTGCCATTTTGATTATGTTAATTCTACCAATCCAGGAGCATGGGATGTCCTTCCACTTTTTTATGTCACTTTCAATGTCTTTTTTAAGATTCTCGTAGTTTTCTTTATAAAGGTCTTTGACTTTCTTAGTTAGGTTTATCCCTAGATATCTTATACATCTTGTGGCTATGGTGAAAGGGATTCCTTTCTTCAGCTCTGCTTCATTCAACTTGTTGTTCATAAATAGAAATGCTATAGATTTTTGGATATTGATTTTGTATCCTGCCACCTTACTGTATTCACTTATTACTTCAAGCAGTTTTTTCATGGATACCTTTGGGTCTTCTAAGTATACCATCATGTCATCTGCAAATAAAGATATTTTCAACTCTTCTTTGCCTATTCGAATGCCTTTAATACTGTTCTCTTCTCTGATTGCAATAGCTAAGACTTCCAGTACTATATTAAAGAGCAGTGGAGAAAGTGGGCAGCCTTGCCTAGTACCTGTTTTCAGAGGAAAAGCTTTCAGCTTTTCCCCATTCAGTATAATATTAGCTGTAGGTTTTTCATAGATTGCTTTTATTGTGTTCAGAAATGACCCTTCTATACCAATCTTACTGAGAGTCTTAATCATAAAAGGATGTTGTATTTTATCAAACGCTTTCTCCGCATCAATTGAGATGATCATATGGTTTTTATCTTTCTTTCTGTTAATGTGGTGTATTACATTTATGGTCTTGCGTATATTGAACCACCCTTGCATCCCTGGTATAAAGCCTACCTGGTCGTGATGAATGATCTTTGTTATATGTTGTTGGATACGATTTGCGAGTATCTTGTTGAGAATTTTCGCATCTATATTCATCAATGATATTGGTCTGTAGTTTTCCTTTTTTGTCATATCCTTATCTGTTTTGGGGATGAGGATGATGGAGGCTTCATAAAATGAATTTGGAAGGTTTCCTTCCTTTTGAATCTTTAGAAATAATTTTATTAGGATAGGAGTTAACTCTTCCTTAAAAGTTTTGTAGAATTCAGAAGTGAAGCCATCTGGACCTGGGCTTTTCTTTGTTGGGAGGTTATTTATTACTGATTCAATCTCCTGGCTTGTTATGGGTCTATTCAGGTTCTCTATGTCCTCCTGATCCAATCTTGGTAGATTATATGCATCCAGGAATTTGTCCATCTCCTCCAAATTATCTTGTTTGTTGGCATATAGTATCCTCTAATAATATTTTGTGTTTCTGCTGTGTCTGTAGTAATATTGCCTGTTTCATCACATATTTGTTTAATCTGGTTTCTTTCTTTCTTTCTTCTTGATCAGTCTAGCCAATGGTGTGTCGATCTTGTTAATATTTTCAAAGAACCAGCGTTTGCTTTCATTTATTTTCTGTATGGTTCGTTTATTTTCTATTTCATTTATTTATGCTCTAACCTTTATTATTTCTTTTCACCTGGCAATTTGGGGGTTTGTTGTTGTTTTTCCAAATCTCTGAGGCATGATGATAAGTTATCTATTTGCCATCTTTTCATACTTTTCTTATGTGCGCTAATTGCTATGAATTTCCCTCTTATGACTGCATTTGCTGTGTCCCATAGTTTATGGACACTTGTGTACTCATTATCATTTGTTGCCATAATTTTTTTTAATTTCAGCCTTAATTTCTTCAGTAGTGAAGAAGTCATTCAGAAGTAGGTTGTTCAGCTTCCATGTGTTCCTGTGTTTTCGGGGTTGTTTCTTGAAATTAATCTTGAGTTTAATTCCATCATGGTCAGAGAAGATGCTGCATACAGTTTCTATGCCTTCGACTCTGTAAAGGCTTGACTTGTGTCCTAATATATGATCAATCTTTGAAAAGATTCCATGTAGGGGTGATAAAACTGTGTATGTTGTGGATGTAGGGTGGAAAATTCTATAGATATCTGTCAAGACCATTCGATTAGAAAATTGATGATTACTCTTATGGTTGACCTACCTGTTGCTCACAATTACCATTAACTTTTGCCACTAGTCCTGGATGGCCAAAGTCCTCCCTGTTTCTAAGGACTATTGAATCTCCAATTGACCACATAAGCAACACCTCAAGAGCAAAGAAAAACAAAATGAAAAAAAGGTGCACCATGCGCAATTCAAATCACCAAAATTCAGAGAGTCCAAAGACTAGTGGGAAAGGACCATAGGATGAGTGACAGGACCAGGTTGGTCAGGCCTGCAGCCTCAGTCTGCCTAGTGTCCGGAACTACTGGCCAGCTCAATCCGGTTTGCGGGTGGGGTGAGCTGGGGGTTCTTTTTTTTTGGAGAGGTTTTTGCTATATCTCCAATTGACCACATAAGCAACACCTCAAGAGCAAAGAAAAACAAAATGAAAAAAAGGTGCACCATGCGCAATTCAAATCACCAAAATTCAGAGAGTCCAAAGACTAGTGGGAAAGGACCATAGGATGAGTGACAGGACCAGGTTGGTCAGGCCTGCAGCCTCAGTCTGCCTAGTGTCCGGAACTACTGGCCAGCTCAATCCGGTTTGCGGGTGGGGTGAGCTGGGGGTTCTTTTTTTTTGGAGAGGTTTTTGCTATAGGGTGCATGCGCTCACGAGACAGACAGAGGGAGAAAGAGAAATAGAAAGTGAGAAATCACCCCCCAGGGGGGATGGCCACGCTGCAATCCCTTCTCCTCCATTCTCCTCTCGGGATCTTGAGCACGCACGCGCATGCGCCTGGCGTGAGTTTAAGCCACCGGGTCTGGGACTCGAACTGCGATCGACTATGTAGGAGTCCAGCGACACAGCCATTACACGAACTGCTGGTCCCAAGTGGGGGTTCATCTTAAAGTCCCAGAGAACAAACCTGGGGTCCAAAGAGGAAGAAGGGTGGGGATACACGAAGATCCAGAAGGGTAGGACCTGCAGCCTCAGTCTGCCTGGCGTCAGGAACTAAAGCCTGGCTCGATCTGCTTTGCAGGAGGGGTGAGGTAGGGGTTCGTCTTAAACTTCCAGACAACCATCCTGTGGTCGAGGGAGGGGGAAAGGTGGGGATGTGTGAAGATCCGGAGGGGTTGGGCCGGCAGCCTCAGTCCGCCTGGTGTCCAGAACTATTGGCCGGCTTGATCCGGTTTGTGGGTGGGATAGGCTGGGGGTTCATGTTAAAGTCTGAGACAACCAACCCGGGGTCCAAGGAGGAGGAAGGGTGGGGATGCGCTAAGATCCAGAGGGGTCAGACCTGCAACCTCAGTCCCCCTGGTTTCCAGAACTACTGGCGGGCGCAATCCGGTTTTCGGGCAGGGTCAGGTAAGGGTTCATCTTAAAGTCCCAGACAACCAACCTGGAGTCCAGGGAAGAGGATGGTAGGGAAGCATGAAGATCTGGAAGGGTTGAGCTGGCAGCCTCAGTCTGCCTGGGGTCCAGAATTACTGGCCGTTCTCTATCTGGTTTGCGGGTGGGGTGAGGTGGGAGTTTGTCTTAAAATCCCAGAGAACCAAGCCAGTGTCCAAGGAGGAGGAAGGGTAGGGATGCAAGAAGATCCGAAGGGGTCGGGCATGCAGCCTCAGTTGGCCTGGTGTCCGGAACGACTGGCCGGCTTGATCTGGTTTGTGGGTGGGATAGGGTGAGGGTTCATGTTAAAGGCTCAGACAACCAACCTGGGGTCCAAGGAGGAGGAAGGGTGGGAATGTATGAAGATCTGGAGCGGTCAGGCCTGAAGCCTCTGTATGCCTGGTGTCCAGAACTACTGGCGGTTCTCAATCCGTTTTGCAGGAGGGGTGAGGTGGGGGTTCGTCAAAAAGTCCCACACAACCAACCTAGGATCCAGGAGGAGGAAGGGTAGGGAGGCGCGAAGATCTGGAGAGGTCGGGCCTGCAGCATCAGTCCGCCTGGTGTCCAGAACTACTAGCCGGCTCGATCTGGTTTGCAGGTGGGGTGAGGTGGGGTGAGGTGGGGGTTCCTGTTAAAGTCCCAGAGAACCAATCTGGGGTCCAAGGAAGAGGTAGGGTGGGGATGCTCAAATAACCAGAGGGTTGGGCATGCAGCCTCAGTCAGCCAGGTGTCCGGAACTACTGGCCAGCTTGATCCAGTTTGTGGGTGGGATACAGTGGGGGTTCATGTTAAAGTCTCAGACTAACACTGGCCATTCTCGATTGGGTTTGCAGGTAGGGTGGGGTAGGGGTTCATCTTAAAGTCCCAGAGAACCAACCGGGGTCCAAGGAGGAGGAAGGGTGGGGATGCGCAAAGATCCAGAGAGGACGTGCCTGCAGCCACAGTCTGCCTGGTGTCCAGAACTACTGACCAGCTGTATCTGGTTTGAGGGTGGGATAGGGTGGGGGTTCATGTTAAAGTCTGAGACAACCAACCTGTGGGTCCAAGGAGGAGGAAGGGTGGGGATGCGCGAAGATCCGGAGGGGTCGGGCCTGAAGCCTCTGTCCGCCTGGTGTTCAGAACTACTGGCCATTCTTGATCCGGTTTGCGGGTGGGGTGTGGTGGGGATTCGTCTTAAAGTCCCAGAGAACCAAACTGGAGTCCAAGGAGGAGAAAGGATGGAGATGGGCAAAGATCCGGAGGGGTTGGGCATGCAGCCTCAGTCCACCTAGTGTCCGGAACTACTGGCCAGCTTGATCCGGTTTGCGGGTGGGATACAGTGGGGGTTCTTGTTAAAGTCTCAGACAATCAGCCTGGGGTCCAAGGAGGAGTAAGGGTGGGGATGCGTGAAGATCCGGAGGGGTTGGGCATGCAGCCTCAGTCCACCTAGTGTCCGGAACTACTGGCCAGCTTGATCCGGTTTGCGGGTGGGGTGAGGTGGGGGTTCATCTTAAAGTTCCAGAGACCCAATAGGGGGTCCAACGAGGAGGAAGGGTGGGGATGTGCGAAGATTGGGAGGGGTCAGGCCTGCAGCCTTTGTACGCCTGGTGTCCAGAACTACTGGCCGTTCTCAATCCGTTTTGGGGTGGGGTGTGGTGGGGGTTCTTCTTAAAGTCCCAGAGAACCAACCTGGGGTCCAAGGAGGAGGAAGGGTGGGGATGCATGATGATCCGGAGGGGTCGGGCCTGCAGCCTCAGTCCTCCTGGTGTCCAGAACTACTGGCTGGCTGGATCTGCTTTGCAAGTCGGGTCGGGTGAGGGTTTGACTTAAAGGCCCTGACAACCAACCTGGATTCCAGGGAAGAGGATGGTGGGGAAGCGTGATGATCCGGATGGGTCGGGCCTGAAGCCTCTGTCCACCTGGTGTTCAGAACTACTGACCATTCTTGATCCAGTTTGCGGGTGTGGTGTGGTGAGGGTTTGTCTTAAAGTCCTAGAGAACCAACCTGGGGTGCAAGGAGAGGGAAGGGTGGGGATGCGTGAAGATCCGGAGGGGTCGGGCCTGCAGCCTCAGTCTGCCTGATGTCCGGAACTACAGGCCAGGTGGATCCGGTTTGTGGGTGGGATAGGGTGAGGGTTCATGTTAAAGGCTCAGACAATCAACCTGTGGTCCAAGGAGGAGGAAGGGTGGGGATACATGAAGATTTGGAGTGGTCGGGCCTAGAGCATCACTCCGCATGGTGTCCAGAACTACTGGCCGGCTCGAACTGGTTTGCGGGTGGGGTGAGGTGGGGGTTCCTGTTAAAGTCCCAGAGAACAAACCTGGGGTCCAGGGAGGAGGAAGTGTGGGGATGCGCGAAGAACCAGAGGGTCGGGCCTGCAATCTCGGTCAGCCTGGTGTCTGGAACTACTGAACAGCTTGATCCAGTTTGTGGGTGGGATACGGTGGGGGTTCGTGTTAAAGTCTCAGACTGTAAGCCTGTAGTCCAAGGAGGAGGAAGGGTGGGAATGCGTGAAGACCCGGAGGGGTCGGGCCTGCAGCCTCTGTCCTCCTGGTGTACAGAACTACTGGCCGTCTGGATCCGCTTTGCGGGTGGGTCAGGTGAGGGTTTGACTTAAAGTCCCAGACAACCAACCTGGATTCCAGGGAAGAGGATGGTGGGGAAGCATGACAATCCAGAGGGGTCGGGCCTGAAGCCTCTGTCCGCCTGGTGTCCAGAACTACTGGCCGTTCTCGGTCTGGTTTGTGGGTGGGGTGAGGTGGGAGTTAGTCTTAAAATACCAAACAGCCAACCTGGAGTCCAAGAAGGAGAGAGGGTGAGGATGCGCAAAAATCCGGATGGGTCGGTCCTGCAGCCTCCGTTCCTCTGGTGTCTGGAACTACTGACCGGCTTGATCTGGTTTGTGGGTGGGGTGAGGTGGGAGTTCGTCTTACAGTCCCAGAGAACCAATCAGGGGTCCAAGGAGGAGGAACGGTGGGGATGCACGAAGATCCGGAGGGTTCGGACCTGAAGCCTCTGTCTGCCTGGTGTCAATTACTACTGGAAGTTCTCGATCCAGTTTGTGGGTGGGGTGAGGTGGGAGTTCGTCTTACAGTCCCAGAGAACCAATCAGGGGTCCAAGGAGGAGGAAGGGTAGGAATGCAAGAAGATCCAGAGGGGTCGGGCCTGCAGCCTAAGTCTGCCTACTGTCCAGAACTACTGCCCGGCTAGATCTGGTTTGTGGGTGGGATAGGGTGGGGGTTTGTGTTAAAGTCCCAGAGAACCAACCTGGGGTCCAAAGAGGAGGAAGGGTGGGGATGCGCGAAGATCCGGATGGGTCGGACCTGCAGCCTGAATCTGTCTAGTGTCCGGAACTACTGACCATTTTCGATCTGGTTTGCAGATGGGGTGGGGTGGGGGTTCGTCTTAAAGTCCCAGAGAACCAACCTGGAGTCCAAGGAGGAGGAAGGGTGGGGATGCGCGAAGATCTGGAGGGGTCGGTCTGAAGCCTCTGTCTGCCTGGTGTCCAGAACTACTGGCAGTTCTCGATCCAGTTTTTGGGTGGGGTGCGGTGGCGGTTCGTCTAAAGTCCCATAGAACCAACCTGGGGTCCAAGGAGGGGGAAGGGTAGGGATGGGCAAAGATCCAGAGGGGTTGTGCATGCAGCCTCAGTCTGCCTGGTGTCCAGAACTACTGGCCAGCTTGATCCGGTTTGCGGGTGGAATACAGTGTGCGTTCTTGTTAAAGTATCAGACAATCAGCCTGGGGTCCAAGAAGGAGGAAGGGTGGGGATGTGCGAAGATCCAGACGAGTTGGGCATAGAAGCCCCAGTCTGCCTGGTGTCCAGAACTACTGGCCGGCTTGATCTGGTTTGAGGGTGAGATAGGGTGGGGGTTCATGTTAAAGTCTGAGACAACCAACCTGGGGTCCAAGGAGGAGGAAGGTTGGGGATGCGCGAGGTTTGGGAGGGGTCAGGCCTGCAGCCTCAGTCCGCCTGGTGTCCAAAACTACTGGCTGGCTGGATCCGCTTTGCAGGTTGGGTCGGGTGAGGGTTCGACTTAAAGGCCCTGACAACCAACCTGGATTCCATGGAAGAGGATGGTGGGGAAGCGTGATGATCCAGATGGGAAGGGTCTGAAGCCTCGGTTGACCCGGTGTCCAGAACTCCGGGCCATTCTCGATCCGGTTTGAGGGTGTGGTGTGGTAAGGGTTCGTCTTAAAGTCCTAGCGAACAACCTGGGGTCCAAGGAGGAGGAAGGGTGGGGATGCGGGAAGATCCGGAGGAGTCGGGCTCGCAGACTCAGTCCGCCTGGTGTCCGGAACTACTGGCCTGCTTGATCCGGTTTGTGGGTGGGATAGGCTGGGGGTTCGTCTTGGAGTCTCAGAGAACCACCTGGGGTCCAAGGAGGAGGAAGGGTGAGGATGCGCGAAGATCCAGAGGGGTTGGCCTGCAGCCTAAGTCCGCCTGGTATCCAGAACTACTGGCCGGCTAGATCTGGTTTGCGGGTGGGATGGGGTGGAGGTTCGTGTTAAAGTCCTAGAGAACCAACCCGAGGTCTAAGGAGGAGAAAGGGTGTGGATGCACGAAGATCCGGATGGGTCGGGCCTGCAGCCTGAGTCTGCCTAGTGTGCCGAACTACTGACCATTCTCGATCCAGTTTGCGAGTGGGGTGAGGTGGGCGTTCGTATTAAAATCCTAGAGAACCAAACTGGGGTCCAAGGTGGAGGAAGGGTGGGGATGTGAGAAGATCCAGAGGGGTCTGGCCTGCAGCCTTAGTCGCCTGGTGTCCAGAACTACTGGCTGGCTTGATCTGGTTTGTGGGTGGGATAGGGTGGGAGTTCGTGTTAAAGGCTCCGACAATCAACCTGGGGTCCAAGGAGGAGGAAGGCTAGGGATGTGCGAAGATCTGGAGGGGTCGGTCCTGAAGCCTCTGTCCACCTGGTGTCCAGAACTACTGGCCATTCTCGATCTGGTTTGCAGATAGGGTGTGTTAGGGGTTCGTCTTAAAGTCCCAGAGAACCAACCTGGTGTCCAAGGAGGGGGAAGCGTGGGGATGGGCAAAGATCCAGAGGGATCGGGCATGCAGCCTCAGTCCACCTGTTGTCGGGAACTACTGGCCAGCTTGATCCGGTTTGCGGGTGGGATACGGTGGGGGTTCGTGTTAAAGGCTCAGACAACCAACCTGGGGTCCAAGGAGGAGGAAGGGTGGGGATGCATGAAGATCCGGAGGGGTCGGACCTGTAGCCTCTGTATGCCTGGTGTCCAGAACTACTGGCCGTTCTCAATCCGTTTTGCGGGAGGGGTGGGGTGAGGTGGCGATCGTCTTAAAGTCCCACACAACCAACCTAGGGTCCAGGTGGAGGAAAGGTGGGGAGGCGCGAAGATCTGGAGGGGTCGGGCCTGCAGCATCAGTCCACCTGGTGTCCAGAACTACTGGCTGGCTCGATCTGGTTTGCGGGTGGGGTGAGGTGGGGGTTCCTGTTAAAGTCCCAGAGAACAAACCTGGGGTCCAAGGAGGAGGTGGGGTTGCGCGAAGAACCAGAGGGTCGGGCCTGCAGCCTCAATCAGCCAGGTGTCCGGAACTATTGGCCAGCTTGATCCAGTTTGTGGGTGGGATACAGTGGGGGTTCATGTTAAAGTCTCAGACTGTCAGCCCGTGGTCCAATGAGGAGGAAGGGTGGGAATGCGTGAAGACCTGGAGGGGTCGGGCCTGCAGCCTCTGTCCGCCTGGTTGGGGTTGCGCGAAGAACCAGAGGGTCGGGCCTGCAGCCTCAATCAGCCAGGTGTCCGGAACTATTGGCCAGCTTGATCCAGTTTGTGGGTGGGATACAGTGGGGGTTCATGTTAAAGTCTCAGACTGTCAGCCCGTGGTCCAATGAGGAGGAAGGGTGGGAATGCGTGAAGACCTGGAGGGGTCGGGCCTGCAGCCTCTGTCCGCCTGGTGTCCAGAACTACTGGCCGGCTTGATCTGGTTTGAGGGTGGGGTAGGGTGGGGATTCATGTTAGAGTCTGAGACAACCAACATGGGATCCAAGGAGGAGGAAGGGCGGGAATGCATGAAGACCTAGAGGGGTCGGACCTGAAGTCTCAGTCCTCCTGGTGTACAGAACTACTGGCTGTCTGGATCCGCTTTGCGGGTGGGTCAGGTGAGGGTTTGACTTAAAGTCCCAGACAACCAACCTGCATTCCAGGGAAGAGGATGGTGGGAAAGCATGACAATCCAGAGGGGTCGGGCCTGAAGCCTCTGTCCACATGGTGTCCAGAACTTCTGGCTGTTCTTGGTCTGGTTTGCGGGTGGGGTGAGGTGGGAGTTAGTGTTAAAATACCAAACAGCCAGCCTGGGGTCCAAGAAGGAGGCAGGGTGGGGATGTGCAAAAATCCAGATGGGTGGGTCCTGCAGCCTCCGTTCCTCTGGTGTCTGGAACTACTGGCCGGCTCAATCTGGTTTGTGGGTGGGATGGGGTGGGGGTTCATCTTAAAGTCCCAGACAACCAACCTAGTGTCCAAGGAGGAGGAACGGTGGGGATGCGCGAAGATCCGGAGGGTTCGGACCTGAAGCCTCTGTCTGCCTGGTGTCCAGAACTACTGGAAGTTCTCGATCCGGTTTACAGGTCGGGTGAGGTGGGAGTTTGTCTTGAAGTCCCAGAGAACCAACCTGGGGTCCAAGGAGGAGGAAGGGTAGGGATGCGCGAAGATCCAGAGTGGTCAGGCCTGTAGCCTCATCCTGCCTAGTGTACAGAACTACTGACCGGCTAGATCTGGTTTGCGAGTGGGATGGGGTGGGGGTTCGTCTTAAAGTCCCAGAGAACCAACTTAGGGTCCAAGAAGGAGGAAGTGTGGGGATGCGCGAAGATCCTGAGGAGTCGAGCCTGCAGCCTCAGTTTGCCTACTACTGGCCAGCTCAATATGGTTTGTGGGTGGGATGGGGTGGGGGTTCGTCTTAAAGTCCCAGACAACCAACCTGGGGTCCAAGGAGGGGGAAGGGTTGGGATGGGCAAAGATCCAGAGGGGTTGTGCATGCAGCCTCAGTCTGCCTGGTGTCCAGAGCTACTGGCCAGCTTGATCCAGTTTGCGGGTGGAATACAGTGTGGGTTCTTGTTAAAGTATCAGACAATCAGCCTGGGGTCCAAGGAGGAGGAAGGGTGGGGATGCGCGAAGATCCAGACGGGTTGGGCGTAGAAGCCCCAGTCTGCCTGGTGTCCAGAACTAGTGGCCGTTCTCCATCGGGTTTGCGGGTGGGATGGGGTGGGGATTCATCTTAACGTCCCAGAGAACCAACCTGGGGTCCAAGAAAGAGGAATGGTGGATGCGTGAAGATCCAGAGGGGACGACGTGCCTGCAGCCTCAGTCTGCCTGGTGTCCAGAACTACTGGCCGGCTTGATCTGTTTTGAGGGTGGGATAGGGTGGGGGTTCATGTTAAAGTCTGAGACAACCATCCTCGGGTCCAAGGAGGAGGAAGAGTGAGGATGCATGAAGATTGGGAGGGGTTGGGCCTGCAGCCTCAGTCCGCCTGGTGTCCAAAACTACTGGCCGTTCTCGATCCGGTTTGTGGGTGGGATAGGGTGGGGGTTCTTAAAGTCCCAGAGAACCAACCTGGGGTCCAAGGAGGAGGAAGGGTGGAGATGCGTGAAGTTCCGGAGAGGTCAGGCCTTCAGCCTCAATCCTCCTTGTGTCCAGAACTACTGACTGGCTGGATCTGCTTTGCAGGGTGGGTCAGGTGAGGGTTTGACTTAAAGTCCCTGACAACCAACCTGGATTCCAGGGAAGAGGATGGTTGGGAAGCGTGATGATCCGGATGGGTCAGGCATGCAGCCTCTGTCCACCTGGTATCCAGAACTATTGGCCAGCTGGATCCGGTTTGTGAGTGGGATAGGGTGGGGGTTCGTGTTAAAGGCTCAGACAATCAACCTGGGGTCCAAGGAGGAGGAAGGGTGGGGATGCACAAAGATCCGGAGTGGTCGGACCTGTATCCTGTCCGTCTGGTGTTCAGAACTACTGGCCGTTTTTGATCCAGTTTGTGGGTGGGGTGTGGTAAGGGTTCGTCTTAAACTACTAGAGAACCAACTTGGGGTTCAAGGAGGAGGAAGGGTGGGCATGCGGGAAGATCCGGAGGGGTCGGGCCTGTAGCCTCAGTCCGCCTGGTGTCTGGAACTACTGGCCGACTTGAACTGGTTTGTGAGTTGGATAGGCTGGGAGTTCGTCTTAAATTCTCAGAGAATCAACCTGGGGTCCAAGGAGGAGGAAGGATGAGGATGCGCGAAGATCCAGAGGTATCAACCTGCAGCCTAAGTCCGCCTGGTATCCAGAACTACTGGCTGGCTAGATCTGGTTTGCAGGTGGGATGGGGTGGAGGTACGTGTTAAAGTCCTAGAGAACCAACATGGGGTAGAAGGAGGAGGAACGGTGGGGATGTGTGGAGATTCGGAAGGGTCGGTCCTGCAACCTCAGTCCGCCTGGTGTCCGGAACTGCTTAATAGTTATTTTTTATTAAATTTGGAGATTTCTGAATCAGTCCAGTTCTTGTACTTCTTGAGTAAACCACACAGTTCATTATTTTTTAAAAGTAAAAGCCAGGTTTAACATACAAATAGTTTACATAGGATTTTTGAGCCTTTATTCGAAGTTATTTTGGAAATATTTTCTGTTCCTTTGACCATCCTCTGCCATCATTTAATATTAAAATTATGCTAGTTATCAGCTTCAATTCTTCATGCGCTAAAGAGGTTTTTGTAAGAGTAAGATAACATGTGGGCCATGTGGTGGCCTGGTGGTTTAGGTGACTGAATCTCACATGGCTGGCTGCTGAGTTGGAATCCTGGCCTCAGTGGCTTGAAAAACACACTGGAGATGTGTGCCCCAAATCCAGAGAAGAGAATGGAGAAGAAAATATTGCAGCATTGCCATCACCTGGGGAGGAGGGGGCTGCTTTTTCACCCTCTCTCTCTCTGTCCCCCTCTCCAGGGAGCACACATGCCCCGTAGTAAAAGAGAGAGAGACCGAGAATAGGATTACATTTATAAAATATATCTGACATACATATATCTTGTATGTCAAATATGACTGTTAGAGTAAATGGAAATGTTATTGTGTATATTGAGATTTTTGGCAAATATATTTTGTTTAATAACATTTCATTTTCTATATACTTATTAGTATACTTTGGTAATTCTCACACTTTAAAAATGGCCACTTTATATTGCCCAATTTATAGTCACAGTGATATTCATATTATCCTCTTAAGGTATATTTGACTACTATGGGTCACCTGGTGGTATAGTGGTTAAGGTGCTAGACTCCCACATGGTTGAACATGGCTTGAGTTCTGGACCTGACCAGGTGCATATGTGCACAAAATTCCAGAAGGAGCATGGAGGAGAAGGGATCAGTGTGACCATTCCCCTGGTGGGTCATTTCTCTCTCTGTCTCTGTGCAAGCATACGTGCCCTATAACAAAAATCTCTCAAAAAAAAACATATATTTGACTACTTCTCTAGCTATGGTGGTTTATTTTGTTCATGGCTTTATTTATTTATTTTTGCTCAGTCTCCCTAAAATTTGTTTTTAATTGACAGCACATGCACTCAACAGAGAGAGATAGAGAATCAGAGAGAGGGCAAGAGGAAAAGTAGCTACAATGGGGTATGGTCATGCTGCAATCCCTTCTCCTCCCCTTCTCTGTTCTGTCAGGATTTGAGGTATGCACACACATGCAAATTCAGCTCCCTTAATCATTAGACCGTAGGACCAGCCTGTCCCTAAATATTTTGATGCATTATCAGTAAACCAGTGAAATTTTTTGTTGATCATCTCTAGTCTTTTAGGTGATTAATGGATTTTGCTTTTTGATCTATTCTTTTTAGCACTTTCTTAGCTCTACTGTTGTTCTTTTAATAACTTCATATATTTCATATATTTCCATGTCTCTTTTTAATTAATGTTAGTTATCACTATAAATTTTCCTACATGTTCCACTCTAGCAGTTTTATTTTCTGATAATGATTCCTGTTGCAATAAATAAATCCAAAATGTCATTTTCTATATATGATAAAAGTTTATCATTAATGTGATTGTCTTGGTGAGATTTTTTTTTAAGCTTATTTATTTTTTCAGACAGAGAGGGAGAGAGAGAAACAGGGATCTGCTCAGATCTTCATTCACAGTCTACTCATACATGCATGCATGCTCAGGGAAGTCCTGGGTCAGGATGCAAACACAGGACCTGTCCCATGTGGCTCCAGCTGCATCACCACTGTGCTGCCACGTGGCCCCAAGTGAACATTCTTGCTTTGTAAATGGTGTGTTGAATTATTCACAAGTAAATCAAGCGTAGCATCCTTCCATTTTATTCACTTATGATTATCCAATCTTGTGAGAGAACAGAAGAGCACAATTGCTTCTTCAGAATTTTGCTTCGGAAGTTACATGTATGACAACCAATTGCATTCATTGTCTAGACTCTGTCATATGGTCATATCAAATTGCATGGGGACGTGGGCAAGGGTAGAATGTATTGTGTGACTGTATGTTAGGAAGTAGAAAAAGAACATGACATTGAGTGAGCAACTTACATTCCCTATCACAGATATATTTTATAAATTTTGATTTTTTAAAACTGTTTTTATCGCCACAGGGCACATGTGCATATCAGAAAGAAAGCAAGAGAGAGAGAGAGAACAAGAGAAAGAGAAAGCAAACCTCAAAGTGATTGAAGTCCCTTTTCCTTTCTTTCTACCTCTTTTCAGGATGTGGTGCATACTTGCCTGTGCACCTCATGTGTTTTTCAAGTCATGAAGCCAGGATTCAAACTGCAGTCAGCCACACAAGATCTGGCTCCCTAGATACAGTGCTTAACCGCCATGCTGGGTATCCGGCTTGATTGTTATTTTGTTTACTTAATTATAATTGTGTATTTGTTTTTAGAATTATTTAATTTAATTTGGTATTATTATCATTTAAATTTGTTATAGGGCATGGGTGCTCACCATAGGGAGACAGGAAGAGAGGGAAAGTGAGAAAGCAAGCAACCAGTTCCAGGACTTGAACTGCAGTCAGCCATGTGGGAGTCCCGTTCTTAAGTGCCATGCCAGGCTGTAATGATAATTGTGTATTAATTTACATTGCTGTTTAATTTTATATGAGAGATTCTAATATATATTTGAGATGTATTGAGTTACTTTGTTAACTACCGTATTTCACTGATTATTAGGTAACTTTATTTTTATACTTTGGCACACCTGAAACTAGACTGTATCATATAATTTATGGATTATAATTGGTGGTATCTTTTTCTTGGTGTTCCAAAAAAATAACAGAATATTTTACAGACTACTTTAGATGTGATGCATATTGAAGTGCATCCAGTTATCAGATTCACACTCAGCAGTAACACTGTGCTTGTGTTGAAGTGACCTTTATTTGATTTAATGACTGGCCCCAAAGTATAAGTGTAGCAATGCTGGTGTCTTGTTATAATAGTTCTCTTTGTCATTCTTTCCTACCATGCCCAGTGTAAATAACCTTTATCACAGGTATGTGTGTATAGGAAGAAACATAGTGGAGGTTGAGAACTCATTATTTGTAGTGCTTGGGACAAGAAATGCCTTTGATTTGGAATTTTTTCTGATTTTACAGTATTGCTATTTACACAATGAGGTGTCTTGGGGATGGGTTGGGTAAGGATAAAATGTATTTATGTTTATTATATCTTATACATATACTCTGAAGGTAGTTTTATACAGTATGTTTGTATTGCAGCATTTTGACTGTGACTCATCACTTGAGGTCAAGTGTAGAATTTTCTACTTGCAGTGTCATGTTGAGGCTCCAAAAGCTTCAGATTTTCTACTTTTGGATATTCAGATTAGAGACCTATATATCTTCACTATAGTTGTATCTATATTTATAGATCTGTAGATATAGGATTTGGTACTATTCAGTTTCAGGCATTCACTGGGAGTCTTGGAGTATCCTCTGGATAAGGGGCACTACTACAGGGCCTCTCAAGAATCAACCCAGTTAACATGATAATTGAGGGCAGGTCCTAGTCCAATCTGACTGGTTTCTTTTAGGAAAAGGACATCTCGATGCATAGAGAGACACCAGGGAGGTCAAAGACACAGCAAAACAGGCTGCCATCTGCAAGTTAAGCAGAGAGGCCTCAAGAGAAACCAAATCTTCCAACACTTTCATCTTGGATTTCTAACTTCCAGAACTGTGAGAAAATAATTATCTGTTGTTTAAGCCACCCTAGTGAGATGGAATGCACATGAAGGGTTGTCTGTGGTACTTTGTTATTGTAGTCCTAGCAAAATAATACATGTATATAGATGGAATTTGAGAAGGCAAGTGGGAGAGTGAGAAGACAAGATGAGGGTGAAGTGGAAATTTGGCTAGGTCCTGAAGGTCTTCTGAGCCATACAGTAACTTTTCTTGTTTGAGAGGTGAACAATTGTTTAGATCAGGCCTATGCCCTGGTCAGATCTACATTTTTCAAAGATCAGTCTAGTTGCTTTGTAGGAAATGGTAAGGAGAGGAGCCAGCCCAGAGGGGAGAACAGTGAAGGCTTTAATGAAGGCAGTAGTACAATGAAGTGATGAAGATAGCCTATACTCTGCTTTAGCATCCCTAATCCACTAATACTTGTGTACACTTATTATTTCATGCTTTTCTGTTCTTATAGAAGTGTCCCTGTTTCCATGATAGCATTTAGTACATTGAATGATAATGAATCTCTTTACATCAATGTATCTATCTGCATTAGATACTGTGTTCTTTCATGGTAGGAATGCTATTGATTTTATTTTATTTATATTACTTTTTGGAAGCAATGTGTGGCATCAAATCCTGTTGAGTGAGTGAGTAAGTGAATGAATGTTATCTTTACAGAAACTTATACAATGCAGTTGCATCTTTATTCTGAACTCCTCTTGACTCCATTGTTCACTGTTGTGGTTTGCTAAAACAGGGTCTAGCAATAACTTATGGAAATGTAAAAACATCATCCATCTATCTGTCACTTGGAGTCAGATTTGTTGCCTTCTTTATTTGGTGTTCTAAGAAGACCTCCTGATTTATCCATATAATGTGCTTTCTATCTCATCAGGTACTATGGATCATGTGTTTCCTTTCTGGCTCTGCTGGGAAAATTGGTCAGTTGTCTTATTGATACCTTGTGTTTGGGGCATTGTACCATAGTTTGTGATTGATTTACCACATTTGAGTATTTGCATTTTGTATTTTTATATTTTTGTTTGCTTTGATTATTTTTTTGTTTTTGTGTTTCTCTGTGGCTGGGTTTGCTCTAATGCAAGTAGGATTACCATCTTCAAACACTTCTATCTGAATTCTCTTGAGCCTCTCCTGATCCTTTACTCAGAAATTTCTGCACTGAGGTACACTTGCCTTCCATACAGCAAGATTTGTTGGATGAAGAAAGCTGTTGAGTATTATAGATATTATAGATATTCTCATTCTCGACTCTGGATATCTTTGTCATTGGATATCCTGAGAAAGGATAAATGATTATTTAGTCACCCTGTGGAGGTTTGAGTCTTTTTGGTCTGTAACAGTTGACACAAAAATAAATCTTGTGGGTCATTCAGCTTTGGTGGGAAATGTTTTATTGTATGCTGCAGATTGAAAAAGATCCTCTGTCTGTACTATATATCTGGATAGATTGTGTTTGCTGAAAAGGATTTAAGAAAATGAGCAACTGAAGCTTTAACTTTGCAAATTTCAGTCATTCATTACACAACATATTTATTAGGTACATAGTATGTGCTAAAAATGCCCTTCTTGCTTGGTTTATAGCATGAATAAGATATAGTTCCTATCTGCAGGAAATGTTGAGTATAGTGAGGAAGATAGAAGTATTGAAATAAGAGTAATATGACATGTCACTTTCATGATGGAGGGATGCACATGTGGCTGCAAACATGCTCCCAGGCTCCACTTATTCTTTATGCTTCCTTGGCCTGGAGCATGTCAACAAACTGGCTTAAGGTCGCTCTTGGCCCTTTGTACTGGACAGAAAAAAAATTGTTGAAAGATTTTTGCTACAGAATATGTGCACTCACCAGAGAGACAGGGAGACAGAAAGCAATGTCACCTCCTGGGGGGATGACTACACTGCAGTTCCTTCTCCTCCATTTCCCTCAGGATTTGGGACACACACACACACACACACACACACACACACCTGGTGTGAGTTTTAAACGGCTGGGCTAAAGACTCAAACCATGGTCAACTAGGTGGGAGTCCAGCAATGTAACCATTATGCCATCTGCTGGTCCCCAGTAAAGAGTTTTTAATTGACCTAACAGTAATCATTTTGAGAGATTTTGAAATGAAAGCTTAGGCATCACATTAAGGATGATGAGCAGAAGTGGAGAAAGAATTAGAAAGTAGAAATGTCTTCATGTTAATTTTATCACCCACCCACTCACCCCCCTCATCCTACCCCACTAGAGAAGGGACTATTTCCAGACTGGAAGACTAGAGCTGTACCCAAAGGTCATAGTGGGGAACCTAGTGATTCTCATTTTAGCATTTAAGACTAACTGGCATATGTTCCTGGCAATCTCATTGCATAAATTAAGTTTTAAATAAATGAAGTAGGAAACATTCTCAGAAAATGAGGACATTCAAATTTAGAACTTCAAAACTGAGCATCATTTTTTGACCCTTACACAAGTTGCCTTTCTGTTTAGAATGTGCTTCAATGTGTTAGTTTATAAATTGAGGAATAAATGGTTGGAGAAAATGTTCCAGGTTGTGTGATAAAGGTGGAGGAGGAAACAACACAATTTTTAAAGAGTCAATGAGGGATAAACATGGTATGACAATTTTGAGTGGATACACTGATCTCTTGGTAATTTATGGGATTCAATATAATTGCTTTGCAATTATATTGGTTTGCAAGACAAGGCATGAGAAAGTCAATAGAGGTTGTCAAAGAAATATCTGGTCCTATGGTTAAACGTGATGAGAGGACAGTCTCCCAGACTTCTATTGCTTCTTTCCAGAATTTTCAATAGAGAAGGTAGTATTTATTGAGCTCTGACTCTAAGCTCTAATACTTATTAAATCACTTAATTGCAACAACTCCAATGGAAGAGGTTGTTATTCCCAGTTTTGGATAGGAAATCAGATGATAAATAACCAGCCTAAAGCCACACAGCTTGAAGGTGAACCAGCTAGGATTTAGCCTAAGGATGTTCAACTCCAGAGTTCACTAGGAGGTTTTTAACCATTATGTGAATGATCTGGTGCTATTAGGTAAAGTTGTTTCCATGGAATTCAGAATACCATGGGAATCAATAAGTTTTTAGGTCTTAACTTACTTTTGGGAGACTATGTCTACATATGAGACCTAAAAATCTACCACATAGAATTGGATTTCTTGTCTCTTGGCTCCAAATACTTCCTTCAAAACCTGCTCTGTGTCAATGGATTGAATGCTTTAAAATTTCTTAACAATGAGCACAGTGTGAAATTTTGTCAGTAGAGGGCATTGAGGGACATTCTAAGAGGAAGGGGACTTCTCTTCCTGATTCTCGTTGGCTGTATTTGCTTTTGCTTCCTCCTGCTTTATAATTACCCATAGTGAAGTGTATGTGAACACTCAGTGATGCTCCGTCCCAGCTGCACACCCATAGCACAATATTTTGGAAAACTCAGCCCCAGCCCAGGCCTAGTGACTGCTTTTTTCAGTTTTCCTGACCTAACTATAAACCCCAGGCTTTGTGCCTGCAGTTATGCCCCAACTCTTTGCCTGTCTGGTCACTACTGTTGGCTCACATGTCATTACAAGGTTTGTTCCTACTTGCTCAACAACTGAACAAGCTCTGGCCTAAAGTAACTTCTTCACCTTCTAATAGTCTGCAAATTTACCTTCCTCATGGAGATCTGACCTGCAGCATTAAGGACATTCCCCTTCCAATTTAGTAGATTTCTGTTTTTTCTCTTTTTATTTTTCTTTGTTTTTGTTTCTTTTTGCTAGAGGTCACAGAGAGAGAGAGACAGTGAGAGAGGAAGAGGAGAACATATTCCCCATAGGGAATGGTCATGCCACTATCCCTTCTCCTCCATCTTTTCCTCCTTTGGGATTTGGGAATGCACACACATGTTCTTAGCATATTTTCTCAAACTCTTGGATCGGAGACTTAAACTGCACAGTTGGTCCTAAAGAATTCAGCTGCCTTAACCACCAGGCCATGGAGTCAACCCCCAATTTAGTCTTTTCTTAAACACTGACAATCAGCCCTAGAGTAAGCTTTAGAATTCTCTTTATATTTTTATAGCTGCTATAATAGCTTAGTAATTATTTAAACTTTCTCTGTTTAAAATATCATGTGAATTTCCCTTTCTTATTGTTCCAAGAATGATACAAAGGCCAAGTAATCTGAGTACCATGGAGTTCTTTGACACACATGAAGTACATATGAAAACACTCATCCCTTATCAGTGTGGGAAATTTGATGAAGCTATATCAAATTGTACATGTGTGTGTATGTGTATCTTTCTGTGTGTCAGTGTTACAGTTGGGAATAGAGATTATATTTGCATATTCTGATGATGAATCTCTATTCCAGAATGAGGAACGAGAGGAGTTGACTTTCTGCAAATTAGACAATATTTCCTATCAAAATGCCAGATTCAGTAACTCCAGGACACAAAGTGAATCTGAAACTCTCCTTTGAAAGATTCAAGTCCATAAATCAATGACTAGATAGCACTTTGTGATGCCTTTTGAAATTTACAAGAAAGATAATGTGTGTAACATTCTTCAAAAATTGACTAATTCAAGTATAATTCAGAACAATTTACTAATGTGCAGTGATTTATAAAGAAACTTCGTTTCGCTTAAGAATTTCAGAATGGAATGCATGAGAAAGAATGGCTGAATTGAATGGCTCTTATATGTTATGAAAAAGACAGGACATCTAAAGAGATGTGCTCTGACTCGAGTATCTGGAGTCTGCATACACTGACCTTCCAGTGTAACAATGTCTAGCCTTTGTGAACTGATGTTGGTCTTATGTGCCATTTTACTTACCTAGTATTTGATGAGTATCACTCAGCACAAGTAACTGAGTAGCATGAGTGATGTGATAAGCAGAGCAAGCAGCACAGATTTTTTTTTTTTTTTTTTAATTTACCAAAGGGTATATACACTCACCATAAAGAAGCAGTTGGAGGGAGGAGGTGGCAGCGAGAAAGCACTTTCCATGGGAATGGTCATGCTGTCATGCTGCAATCCCTGCTCCACCAGCTCTCCCTCCTTTTGGGATTTTGGGCATGCATAAAGATATACCCAGTGTGTTTCTCTTTTTTGGAGAGAGTTTTGATATAGAGTGCACTTGCTCATTGGAGAGACAGAAGGAGAGAAAGGGAGAAAACATCACCCAGGAGGGGATTGGCCACACCATAATCCACTGTCCTCTATTCTCTCCTTGGGATTTTGGGTGTGCACACACATGTGCCCAACGTGAGTTTCAGCCTCTGAGTCTGGGAGTCAAAACATGGTCAGCCATGTGGGAGTCCAGCATCTTAACCACTATGGGTAGGGCCACCTGCTAGCCCCACCCAGTGTTTTTTTTTTCAAAAGGGAATGCCATGCATGTCAGTCAGTACAGAGATATTAATCTCCCCACTTCAACATTCCATATCTTTTCTGTTTTCCCCAATCATTATTTTTATTATTCTAATTATTTTTATAAAACAGTCAATTGCTATTTCTCGTTTTGCTTGTAAAAATACTTTGCCCATCATGAAATACTTCTCAGACCAATCCAGTTGAGAATACTATACATGTCATCAACAGTTAATAAGCCCTATCTGTTTCTCACTAACATCCTGTCTCTCTATTGTTCACTTGCTATCTTTCTCTATCCTCTTCTCTTCACTTACCCCATTCCACACTGTCCTATTCTCATTAAGTACCTTCACTGTGTTTATGTCCTCCGAATTTTTGCTCTCTATTATAGAGTGCGGATAGTCGGTATATATTGAGTGGATACATACAATATCTTTCTTTCATAGCCTGGCTTACTTCACTCAGCAATAGATCCTCCATATCTGACCATTTTCTATCAAATTCCAGGGTCTTGTTATTTTTTATGGCTGAGTAGTATTCCATAGAGTATATATACCACACTTTTCCAATCCATTCATCAGTTTGTGGACATTTAGGTTGGTTCCATGTCTTGGCAATTGTGAATAATGCTGCAATAAACATGGATGTGCAAGCACTTTTCTGACTGAGCGTTCTCCTGTCTTTTGGGTAAATACCCAGAAGTGGGATTGCTGGATCAAATGGTAGTTCTATTTGTAGATCTTTGAGGAACCTCCATATTGTTCTCCACAGTGGTTGAACTAGTTTACATTCCCACCAACAGTGTAGGAGGGTTCCCTTTTCACCACATCCCCGCCAACACTTATCACTTTTTATATTCTTAATCTTTGCCATTCTGACAGGGGTTAGGTGGTATCTCATTGTGGTTTTTATCTGCATTTCCCTTATGATGAGGGATGTCGAGCATTTCCTCATATGCTTTTTGGCTGTTCGTATGTCTTCCTTAGAGAGACTTTTGTTCAGCTCACTTTCCCATCTTTTAATCGGGTTAATCATTTTTTTTCGCATAAGGCACTTGAGTTCCCTATGTATTCTCGTTATCAGTCCCTTGTCTGAGGCATATTTAACAAAAATATTTTCCCATTCTGAGGGTTGTCGGTTCACACTTGTTACTGTGTCCTTTGCTGTGCAGAAACTTCTTAGTCTAATATAGTCCCACTTGTCTATTTTAGGGATTATTGCCTGTGCTTTGGGAGTCTTATTTAAGAAGTCTTTGCCTACTCCAATGTCTCCCAGAGTTTCCCCAGCATTTTCCACAAGTAGTTTTATTGTCTGAGGTCTTAGGTTCAGATCTTTGATCCATTTTGAGTTGACTGTTGTTAATGGTGAAAGATGGGGGTTCAGTTTCATCTTTCTGCAGGTGGATACCCAGTTTTTCCAGCACCATTTACTAAAGAGGTTTTCCTTTTCCCAATGGATTGACTGATATCCTTTGTCAAAGATCAGTTGGCTATAAGCTTTGGGAGTTATTTCTGGGGTCTCTATTCTCTTCCATTGGTCCACATGTCTGTTTTTATGCCAATACCATGCTGTTTTGATGACCACAGCTTTATAGTATATCTTGGGATCAGGGAGTGATATGCCTCCTACTCCATTCTTCTTACGCAGGATTGCTTTTGCAATACGAGGTCTTTTATGGTTCCAGACAAATTCTATAATTGTCTTTTCTAGATCTCTGAAGAATATCTCTGGTATTTTGATTGGAATTGCATTAAACATGTAGATTAATTTGGGTAGAATTGCCATTTTGATTATGTTAATTCTACCAATCCAGGAGCATGGGATGTCCTTCCACTTTTTTATGTCACTTTCAATGTCTTTTTTAAGATTCTCGTAGTTTTCTTTATAAAGGTCTTTGACTTTCTTAGTTAGGTTTATCCCTAGATATCTTATACATCTTGTGGCTACGGTGAAAGGGATTCCTTTCTTCAGCTCTGCTTCATTCAA
Source organism: Tupaia belangeri chinensis (assembly GCF_000334495.1). Classification (NCBI taxonomy): domain Eukaryota; kingdom Metazoa; phylum Chordata; class Mammalia; order Scandentia; family Tupaiidae; genus Tupaia; species Tupaia belangeri. The sequence goes on from NW_006204812.1 coordinate 1,827,886, forward strand.
CTTGTTGTTCATAAATAGAAATGCTATAGATTTTTGGATATTGATTTTGTATCCTGCCACCTTACTGTATTCACTTATTACTTCAAGCAGTTTTTTCATGGATACCTTTGGGTCTTCTAAGTATACCATCATGTCATCTGCAAATAAAGATATTTTCAACTCTTCTTTGCCTATTCGAATGCCTTTAATACTGTTCTCTTCTCTGATTGCAATAGCTAAGACTTCCAGTACTATATTAAAGAGCAGTGGAGAAAGTGGGCAGCCTTGCCTAGTACCTGTTTTCAGAGGAAAAGCTTTCAGCTTTTCCCCATTCAGTATAATATTAGCTGTAGGTTTTTCATAGATTGCTTTTATTGTGTTCAGAAATGACCCTTCTATACCAATCTTACTGAGAGTCTTAATCATAAAAGGATGTTGTATTTTATCAAACGCTTTCTCCGCATCAATTGAGATGATCATATGGTTTTTATCTTTCTTTCTGTTAATGTGGTGTATTACATTTATGGTCTTGCGTATATTGAACCACCCTTGCATCCCTGGTATAAAGCCTACCTGGTCGTGATGAATGATCTTTGTTATATGTTGTTGGATACGATTTGCGAGTATCTTGTTGAGAATTTTCGCATCTATATTCATCAATGATATTGGTCTGTAGTTTTCCTTTTTTGTCATATCCTTATCTGTTTTGGGGATGAGGATGATGGAGGCTTCATAAAATGAATTTGGAAGGTTTCCTTCCTTTTGAATCTTTAGAAATAATTTTAGTAAGATAGGGGTTAATTCTTCCTTGAAAGTTTTGTAGAATTCACAAGTGAAGCCATCTGGGCCTGGGCTTTTCTTTGTTGGGAGATTATTAATTACTGATTCAATCTCCTGGCTTGTTATAGGTCTATTCAGATTCTCTATGTCTTCCTGATCCAATCTTGGTAGTTTATATGCATCCAGGAATTTGTCCATCTCCTCCAGGTTATCTTGTTTGTTGGCGTAAAGTCGCTCATAGTATCCTCTAATGATATTATGTATTTCTGCTATGTCCGTGGTAATATTGCCTGTTTCATCACATATTTGATTAATCTGGTTTCTTTCTTTCTTCTTCTTGATCAGTCTAGCCAATGGAGTATCAATCTTGTTGATCTTTTCAAAGAACCAGCTTTTGCTTTCATTTATTTTCTGTATGGTTCGTTTATTTTCTATTTCATTTATTTCTGCTCGAACCTTTATTATTTCTTTTCGCCTGGCATTTTGGGGGTTCGTTTGTTGTTGTTTTTCCAGTTCTCTGAGGCATGATGATAAGTTATCTACTTGCCATCTTTCCATCCTTTTCTTATGTGCACTAATTGCTATGAATTTCCCTCTTATGACTGCTTTTGCTGTGTCCCATAGGTTCTGGACACTTGTGTCCTCATTATCATTTGTTTCCATAAATTTGTTTATTTCAGCCTTAATTTCTTCAGTAGTGAAGAAGTCATTCAGAAGTAGGTTGTTCAGTTTCCATGTGTTCGTGTGTTTTCGGGGTTGTTTCTTGAAATTAATCTTGAGTTTAATTCCATCATGGTCAGAGAAGATGCTGGGTACAGTTTCTATGCCTTTGAATCTGTAAAGGCTTGATTTGTGTCCTAATATATGATCTATCTTTGAAAAGGTTCCATGTCGGGGTGAGAAAAATGTATATGTTGTGGATGTAGGGTGGAAAGTTCTATAGATATCTGTCAAGCCCATTCCATTTATAGTATCATTTAAGTCCTGTATCTCTCTATTTATTTTCTGTCTAGAAGATCTGTCTATAGGAGATAACGGGGTGTTGAGATCTCCAACAATTATAGTATTTTTCCCTATGTCTCCTTTTAGCTCCAGCAGTCTTTCCTTCACATATTTAGGCGCACCTGAGTTGGGTGCGTAGATATTTATAAGGGTTATATCTTCTTGCTGGATTACCCCATCTACTATTATATAATGCCCTTCTTTGTCTCTTCTTACAGTCTTTGTTTTAAAATCTATTTTGTCTGAGATCAATATCGCTACTCCAGCCTTTTTCTGATTTCCATTTGCATGGAATATCTTTTTCCAGCCCTTGACTTTTAGTCTATGTATATCTTTATCCATAAAGTGAGTTTCTTGTAGGCAACAGATAGAGGGTTTCTGTTTTCTTATCCATTCAGCTAGTCTATGTCTCTTAACTGGGGAATTTAATCCATTGACATTCAATGTAATTATCGATATTTCCATACCTGATCCTATCATTAAGTGAGCCATTTTCTTAGTTGTTTTTTGTTCTCGTATAACTGTCTCTGATTTTTTAGTTTTCCTGGTATAGTACTCCCTTCAAAACCTCTTGAAGAGCTGGTCTGGTGTTGGTAAATTCCTTCAAATTTTGTTTATTTGAGAATGTTTTTATCTTTTTTTCCCATATAAAAGATAATTTTGCCGGGTATAGTATTCTTGGTTGAAATTGTTTTTCACTCAACACTTTGACTATGCTTCCCCATTCTTTCCTTTCCTGCATTGTTTCTGCTGAGAGATCCGATGTTAGCCTGATGGGGTGACCTTTGTAAGTAACCTGGCGTTTCCCTCTTGCCAACTTTAGTATCTTGTCTTTATCTGTTGTTTTTGCCAGTCTGGCTATGATGTGCCTTGGAGATGATCTTCTTGGGTTGATTCTACTTGGGGTCCTCTGTATTTCTTGGGTCTGGATATTTGAATGCCTTTCTAGATTTGGAAAGTTTTCTTCCAGGATCTCATGGAATAAATTTTCCAGGCCCTTATTATTTTCTTCCTCCTCCGGAATACCAATTATCCGAATGTTGGGGCGCTTGATGGTGTCCAGTATTCCTCGTATATTATCCTCATTTTTCATGGTTGTTTTCTCAATCTTCTTGATACTTTTATCTAGGTCAGATGTTTTGTCTTCTACGTTAGAGATTCGGTCTTCTGCCTGGTCTAACCTACATTTAATGCTTTCAAGGGAGGTTTTGATTTCCTCTATCACATTCTTCAAACCTAGAAGTTCCATCTGGTTCTTGTTTAGGGTATCCATTTCTTCTTTCAAGTCATTAAAGGACTTCCTCATCTCCTGGAGCTCCTTGTCTCTTTTCTCTTCCATCTCAGTTAGTTTGGTCACTACAAATATTCTGAATTCCTTATCAGACATGTCCACGACGTCCATTGTATTGACTGTGGGTGATGTAGGATTGATGATTTCCCTTGACGGAGAGGCCTTTTGTTGGTTGCTCATATTTCTTGAGCCTTTGCGATTGTTTTTAGTCATCAGGTAATCTATATGTTTCTTGCCAACTTATTTCAGGTATCTCTGATTCATAAAAGTTGTACAGGCTTAGAAGATTGATGATTTCTCTTATGGTTGGCCTACCTATTACTCACAATTACCATTAACTGTTGCCACTAGCCCTGGAAGGCCCAAAGTGCTCGCTGTTTCTAAGGAGTAGTGAGCCTTCAACTGACCAAACAAGCAACACCCCAAGAGCAAAGAAAAACAAAATGGAAAAAGAAAATCGCGCACCGCGCGCTACTCAACTCACCAAAATTCAAACACTCCAAAGGCTAGTGGAAATGGATCAGACAATGAATGACAGTACCAGGTTGGTCGGGCCTGCAGCCTCAGTCCGCCTGGTGTCCGGAACTGCTGGCCGGCTCGATCCGGGTTTCGGGTGGGGAGGGGTGTGGGTTCGCCTTAAAGTCCCAGGCAACCAACCTGGAGTCCAAGGAGGAAGGATGGTGGGGATACGTGGAGTTGCGGTAGGGTCGGGCCTGCAGCCTCAGTCCGCCTGGGGTCCGGAACTGCTGGCCGGCTCGATCCGGGTTTCGGGTGGGGAGGGGTGTGGGTTCGCCTTAAAGTCCCAGGCAACCAACCTGGAGTCCAAGGAGGAAGGATGGTGGGGATACGTGGAGTTGCGGTAGGGTCGGGCCTGCAGCCTCAGTCCGCCTGGGGTCCGGAACTGCTGGCCGGCTCGATCCGGGTTTCGGGTGGGGAGGGGTGTGGGTTCGCCTTAAAGTCCCAGGCAACCAACCTGGAGTCCAAGGAGGAAGGATGGTGGGGATACGTGGAGTTGCGGTAGGGTCGGGCCTGCAGCCTCAGTCCGCCTGGGGTCCGGAACTGCTGGCCGGCTCGATCCGGGTTTCGGGTGGGGAGGGGTGTGGGTTCGCCTTAAAGTCCCAGGCAACCAACCTGGAGTCCAAGGAGGAAGGATGGTGGGGATACGTGGAGTTGCGGTAGGGTCGGGCCTGCAGCCTCAGTCCGCCTGGGGTCCGGAACTGCTGGCCGGCTCGATCCGGGTTTCGGGTGGGGAGGGGTGTGGGTTCGCCTTAAAGTCCCAGGCAACCAACCTGGAGTCCAAGGAGGAAGGATGGTGGGGATACGTGGAGTTGCGGTAGGGTCGGGCCTGCAGCCTCAGTCCGCCTGGGGTCCGGAACTGCTGGCCGGCTCGATCCGGGTTTCGGGTGGGGAGGGGTGTGGGTTCGCCTTAAAGTCCCAGGCAACCAACCTGGAGTCCAAGGAGGAAGGATGGTGGGGATACGTGGAGTTGCGGTAGGGTCGGGCCTGCAGCCTCAGTCCGCCTGGGGTCCGGAACTGCTGGCCGGCTCGATCCGGGTTTCGGGTGGGGAGGGGTGTGGGTTCGCCTTAAAGTCCCAGGCAACCAACCTGGAGTCCAAGGAGGAAGGATGGTGGGGATACGTGGAGTTGCGGTAGGGTCGGGCCTGCAGCCTCAGTCCGCCTGGGGTCCGGAACTGCTGGCCGGCTCGATCCGGGTTTCGGGTGGGGAGGGGTGTGGGTTCGCCTTAAAGTCCCAGGCAACCAACCTGGAGTCCAAGGAGGAAGGATGGTGGGGATACGTGGAGTTGCGGTAGGGTCGGGCCTGCAGCCTCAGTCCGCCTGGGGTCCGGAACTGCTGGCCGGCTCGATCCGGGTTTCGGGTGGGGAGGGGTGTGGGTTCGCCTTAAAGTCCCAGGCAACCAACCTGGAGTCCAAGGAGGAAGGATGGTGGGGATACGTGGAGTTGCGGTAGGGTCGGGCCTGCAGCCTCAGTCCGCCTGGGGTCCGGAACTGCTGGCCGGCTCGATCCGGGTTTCGGGTGGGGAGGGGTGTGGGTTCGCCTTAAAGTCCCAGGCAACCAACCTGGAGTCCAAGGAGGAAGGATGGTGGGGATACGTGGAGTTGCGGTAGGGTCGGGCCTGCAGCCTCAGTCCGCCTGGGGTCCGGAACTGCTGGCCGGCTCGATCCGGGTTTCGGGTGGGGAGGGGTGTGGGTTCGCCTTAAAGTCCCAGGCAACCAACCTGGAGTCCAAGGAGGAAGGATGGTGGGGATACGTGGAGTTGCGGTAGGGTCGGGCCTGCAGCCTCAGTCCGCCTGGGGTCCGGAACTGCTGGCCGGCTCGATCCGGGTTTCGGGTGGGGAGGGGTGTGGGTTCGCCTTAAAGTCCCAGGCAACCAACCTGGAGTCCAAGGAGGAAGGATGGTGGGGATACGTGGAGTTGCGGTAGGGTCGGGCCTGCAGCCTCAGTCCGCCTGGGGTCCGGAACTGCTGGCCGGCTCGATCCGGGTTTCGGGTGGGGAGGGGTGTGGGTTCGCCTTAAAGTCCCAGGCAACCAACCTGGAGTCCAAGGAGGAAGGATGGTGGGGATACGTGGAGTTGCGGTAGGGTCGGGCCTGCAGCCTCAGTCCGCCTGGGGTCCGGAACTGCTGGCCGGCTCGATCCGGGTTTCGGGTGGGGAGGGGTGTGGGTTCGCCTTAAAGTCCCAGGCAACCAACCTGGAGTCCAAGGAGGAAGGATGGTGGGGATACGTGGAGTTGCGGTAGGGTCGGGCCTGCAGCCTCAGTCCGCCTGGGGTCCGGAACTGCTGGCCGGCTCGATCCGGGTTTCGGGTGGGGAGGGGTGTGGGTTCGCCTTAAAGTCCCAGGCAACCAACCTGGAGTCCAAGGAGGAAGGATGGTGGGGATACGTGGAGTTGCGGTAGGGTCGGGCCTGCAGCCTCAGTCCGCCTGGGGTCCGGAACTGCTGGCCGGCTCGATCCGGGTTTCGGGTGGGGAGGGGTGTGGGTTCGCCTTAAAGTCCCAGGCAACCAACCTGGAGTCCAAGGAGGAAGGATGGTGGGGATACGTGGAGTTGCGGTAGGGTCGGGCCTGCAGCCTCAGTCCGCCTGGGGTCCGGAACTGCTGGCCGGCTCGATCCGGGTTTCGGGTGGGGAGGGGTGTGGGTTCGCCTTAAAGTCCCAGGCAACCAACCTGGAGTCCAAGGAGGAAGGATGGTGGGGATACGTGGAGTTGCGGTAGGGTCGGGCCTGCAGCCTCAGTCCGCCTGGGGTCCGGAACTGCTGGCCGGCTCGATCCGGGTTTCGGGTGGGGAGGGGTGTGGGTTCGCCTTAAAGTCCCAGGCAACCAACCTGGAGTCCAAGGAGGAAGGATGGTGGGGATACGTGGAGTTGCGGTAGGGTCGGGCCTGCAGCCTCAGTCCGCCTGGGGTCCGGAACTGCTGGCCGGCTCGATCCGGGTTTCGGGTGGGGAGGGGTGTGGGTTCGCCTTAAAGTCCCAGGCAACCAACCTGGAGTCCAAGGAGGAAGGATGGTGGGGATACGTGGAGTTGCGGTAGGGTCGGGCCTGCAGCCTCAGTCCGCCTGGGGTCCGGAACTGCTGGCCGGCTCGATCCGGGTTTCGGGTGGGGAGGGGTGTGGGTTCGCCTTAAAGTCCCAGGCAACCAACCTGGAGTCCAAGGAGGAAGGATGGTGGGGATACGTGGAGTTGCGGTAGGGTCGGGCCTGCAGCCTCAGTCCGCCTGGGGTCCGGAACTGCTGGCCGGCTCGATCCGGGTTTCGGGTGGGGAGGGGTGTGGGTTCGCCTTAAAGTCCCAGGCAACCAACCTGGAGTCCAAGGAGGAAGGATGGTGGGGATACGTGGAGTTGCGGTAGGGTCGGGCCTGCAGCCTCAGTCCGCCTGGGGTCCGGAACTGCTGGCCGGCTCGATCCGGGTTTCGGGTGGGGAGGGGTGTGGGTTCGCCTTAAAGTCCCAGGCAACCAACCTGGAGTCCAAGGAGGAAGGATGGTGGGGATACGTGGAGTTGCGGTAGGGTCGGGCCTGCAGCCTCAGTCCGCCTGGGGTCCGGAACTGCTGGCCGGCTCGATCCGGGTTTCGGGTGGGGAGGGGTGTGGGTTCGCCTTAAAGTCCCAGGCAACCAACCTGGAGTCCAAGGAGGAAGGATGGTGGGGATACGTGGAGTTGCGGTAGGGTCGGGCCTGCAGCCTCAGTCCGCCTGGGGTCCGGAACTGCTGGCCGGCTCGATCCGGGTTTCGGGTGGGGAGGGGTGTGGGTTCGCCTTAAAGTCCCAGGCAACCAACCTGGAGTCCAAGGAGGAAGGATGGTGGGGATACGTGGAGTTGCGGTAGGGTCGGGCCTGCAGCCTCAGTCCGCCTGGGGTCCGGAACTGCTGGCCGGCTCGATCCGGGTTTCGGGTGGGGAGGGGTGTGGGTTCGCCTTAAAGTCCCAGGCAACCAACCTGGAGTCCAAGGAGGAAGGATGGTGGGGATACGTGGAGTTGCGGTAGGGTCGGGCCTGCAGCCTCAGTCCGCCTGGGGTCCGGAACTGCTGGCCGGCTCGATCCGGGTTTCGGGTGGGGAGGGGTGTGGGTTCGCCTTAAAGTCCCAGGCAACCAACCTGGAGTCCAAGGAGGAAGGATGGTGGGGATACGTGGAGTTGCGGTAGGGTCGGGCCTGCAGCCTCAGTCCGCCTGGGGTCCGGAACTGCTGGCCGGCTCGATCCGGGTTTCGGGTGGGGAGGGGTGTGGGTTCGCCTTAAAGTCCCAGGCAACCAACCTGGAGTCCAAGGAGGAAGGATGGTGGGGATACGTGGAGTTGCGGTAGGGTCGGGCCTGCAGCCTCAGTCCGCCTGGGGTCCGGAACTGCTGGCCGGCTCGATCCGGGTTTCGGGTGGGGAGGGGTGTGGGTTCGCCTTAAAGTCCCAGGCAACCAACCTGGAGTCCAAGGAGGAAGGATGGTGGGGATACGTGGAGTTGCGGTAGGGTCGGGCCTGCAGCCTCAGTCCGCCTGGGGTCCGGAACTGCTGGCCGGCTCGATCCGGGTTTCGGGTGGGGAGGGGTGTGGGTTCGCCTTAAAGTCCCAGGCAACCAACCTGGAGTCCAAGGAGGAAGGATGGTGGGGATACGTGGAGTTGCGGTAGGGTCGGGCCTGCAGCCTCAGTCCGCCTGGGGTCCGGAACTGCTGGCCGGCTCGATCCGGGTTTCGGGTGGGGAGGGGTGTGGGTTCGCCTTAAAGTCCCAGGCAACCAACCTGGAGTCCAAGGAGGAAGGATGGTGGGGATACGTGGAGTTGCGGTAGGGTCGGGCCTGCAGCCTCAGTCCGCCTGGGGTCCGGAACTGCTGGCCGGCTCGATCCGGGTTTCGGGTGGGGAGGGGTGTGGGTTCGCCTTAAAGTCCCAGGCAACCAACCTGGAGTCCAAGGAGGAAGGATGGTGGGGATACGTGGAGTTGCGGTAGGGTCGGGCCTGCAGCCTCAGTCCGCCTGGGGTCCGGAACTGCTGGCCGGCTCGATCCGGGTTTCGGGTGGGGAGGGGTGTGGGTTCGCCTTAAAGTCCCAGGCAACCAACCTGGAGTCCAAGGAGGAAGGATGGTGGGGATACGTGGAGTTGCGGTAGGGTCGGGCCTGCAGCCTCAGTCCGCCTGGGGTCCGGAACTGCTGGCCGGCTCGATCCGGGTTTCGGGTGGGGAGGGGTGTGGGTTCGCCTTAAAGTCCCAGGCAACCAACCTGGAGTCCAAGGAGGAAGGATGGTGGGGATACGTGGAGTTGCGGTAGGGTCGGGCCTGCAGCCTCAGTCCGCCTGGGGTCCGGAACTGCTGGCCGGCTCGATCCGGGTTTCGGGTGGGGAGGGGTGTGGGTTCGCCTTAAAGTCCCAGGCAACCAACCTGGAGTCCAAGGAGGAAGGATGGTGGGGATACGTGGAGTTGCGGTAGGGTCGGGCCTGCAGCCTCAGTCCGCCTGGGGTCCGGAACTGCTGGCCGGCTCGATCCGGGTTTCGGGTGGGGAGGGGTGTGGGTTCGCCTTAAAGTCCCAGGCAACCAACCTGGAGTCCAAGGAGGAAGGATGGTGGGGATACGTGGAGTTGCGGTAGGGTCGGGCCTGCAGCCTCAGTCCGCCTGGGGTCCGGAACTGCTGGCCGGCTCGATCCGGGTTTCGGGTGGGGAGGGGTGTGGGTTCGCCTTAAAGTCCCAGGCAACCAACCTGGAGTCCAAGGAGGAAGGATGGTGGGGATACGTGGAGTTGCGGTAGGGTCGGGCCTGCAGCCTCAGTCCGCCTGGGGTCCGGAACTGCTGGCCGGCTCGATCCGGGTTTCGGGTGGGGAGGGGTGTGGGTTCGCCTTAAAGTCCCAGGCAACCAACCTGGAGTCCAAGGAGGAAGGATGGTGGGGATACGTGGAGTTGCGGTAGGGTCGGGCCTGCAGCCTCAGTCCGCCTGGGGTCCGGAACTGCTGGCCGGCTCGATCCGGGTTTCGGGTGGGGAGGGGTGTGGGTTCGCCTTAAAGTCCCAGGCAACCAACCTGGAGTCCAAGGAGGAAGGATGGTGGGGATACGTGGAGTTGCGGTAGGGTCGGGCCTGCAGCCTCAGTCCGCCTGGGGTCCGGAACTGCTGGCCGGCTCGATCCGGGTTTCGGGTGGGGAGGGGTGTGGGTTCGCCTTAAAGTCCCAGGCAACCAACCTGGAGTCCAAGGAGGAAGGATGGTGGGGATACGTGGAGTTGCGGTAGGGTCGGGCCTGCAGCCTCAGTCCGCCTGGGGTCCGGAACTGCTGGCCGGCTCGATCCGGGTTTCGGGTGGGGAGGGGTGTGGGTTCGCCTTAAAGTCCCAGGCAACCAACCTGGAGTCCAAGGAGGAAGGATGGTGGGGATACGTGGAGTTGCGGTAGGGTCGGGCCTGCAGCCTCAGTCCGCCTGGGGTCCGGAACTGCTGGCCGGCTCGATCCGGGTTTCGGGTGGGGAGGGGTGTGGGTTCGCCTTAAAGTCCCAGGCAACCAACCTGGAGTCCAAGGAGGAAGGATGGTGGGGATACGTGGAGTTGCGGTAGGGTCGGGCCTGCAGCCTCAGTCCGCCTGGGGTCCGGAACTGCTGGCCGGCTCGATCCGGGTTTCGGGTGGGGAGGGGTGTGGGTTCGCCTTAAAGTCCCAGGCAACCAACCTGGAGTCCAAGGAGGAAGGATGGTGGGGATACGTGGAGTTGCGGTAGGGTCGGGCCTGCAGCCTCAGTCCGCCTGGGGTCCGGAACTGCTGGCCGGCTCGATCCGGGTTTCGGGTGGGGAGGGGTGTGGGTTCGCCTTAAAGTCCCAGGCAACCAACCTGGAGTCCAAGGAGGAAGGATGGTGGGGATACGTGGAGTTGCGGTAGGGTCGGGCCTGCAGCCTCAGTCCGCCTGGGGTCCGGAACTGCTGGCCGGCTCGATCCGGGTTTCGGGTGGGGAGGGGTGTGGGTTCGCCTTAAAGTCCCAGGCAACCAACCTGGAGTCCAAGGAGGAAGGATGGTGGGGATACGTGGAGTTGCGGTAGGGTCGGGCCTGCAGCCTCAGTCCGCCTGGGGTCCGGAACTGCTGGCCGGCTCGATCCGGGTTTCGGGTGGGGAGGGGTGTGGGTTCGCCTTAAAGTCCCAGGCAACCAACCTGGAGTCCAAGGAGGAAGGATGGTGGGGATACGTGGAGTTGCGGTAGGGTCGGGCCTGCAGCCTCAGTCCGCCTGGGGTCCGGAACTGCTGGCCGGCTCGATCCGGGTTTCGGGTGGGGAGGGGTGTGGGTTCGCCTTAAAGTCCCAGGCAACCAACCTGGAGTCCAAGGAGGAAGGATGGTGGGGATACGTGGAGTTGCGGTAGGGTCGGGCCTGCAGCCTCAGTCCGCCTGGGGTCCGGAACTGCTGGCCGGCTCGATCCGGGTTTCGGGTGGGGAGGGGTGTGGGTTCGCCTTAAAGTCCCAGGCAACCAACCTGGAGTCCAAGGAGGAAGGATGGTGGGGATACGTGGAGTTGCGGTAGGGTCGGGCCTGCAGCCTCAGTCCGCCTGGGGTCCGGAACTGCTGGCCGGCTCGATCCGGGTTTCGGGTGGGGAGGGGTGTGGGTTCGCCTTAAAGTCCCAGGCAACCAACCTGGAGTCCAAGGAGGAAGGATGGTGGGGATACGTGGAGTTGCGGTAGGGTCGGGCCTGCAGCCTCAGTCCGCCTGGGGTCCGGAACTGCTGGCCGGCTCGATCCGGGTTTCGGGTGGGGAGGGGTGTGGGTTCGCCTTAAAGTCCCAGGCAACCAACCTGGAGTCCAAGGAGGAAGGATGGTGGGGATACGTGGAGTTGCGGTAGGGTCGGGCCTGCAGCCTCAGTCCGCCTGGGGTCCGGAACTGCTGGCCGGCTCGATCCGGGTTTCGGGTGGGGAGGGGTGTGGGTTCGCCTTAAAGTCCCAGGCAACCAACCTGGAGTCCAAGGAGGAAGGATGGTGGGGATACGTGGAGTTGCGGTAGGGTCGGGCCTGCAGCCTCAGTCCGCCTGGGGTCCGGAACTGCTGGCCGGCTCGATCCGGGTTTCGGGTGGGGAGGGGTGTGGGTTCGCCTTAAAGTCCCAGGCAACCAACCTGGAGTCCAAGGAGGAAGGATGGTGGGGATACGTGGAGTTGCGGTAGGGTCGGGCCTGCAGCCTCAGTCCGCCTGGGGTCCGGAACTGCTGGCCGGCTCGATCCGGGTTTCGGGTGGGGAGGGGTGTGGGTTCGCCTTAAAGTCCCAGGCAACCAACCTGGAGTCCAAGGAGGAAGGATGGTGGGGATACGTGGAGTTGCGGTAGGGTCGGGCCTGCAGCCTCAGTCCGCCTGGGGTCCGGAACTGCTGGCCGGCTCGATCCGGGTTTCGGGTGGGGAGGGGTGTGGGTTCGCCTTAAAGTCCCAGGCAACCAACCTGGAGTCCAAGGAGGAAGGATGGTGGGGATACGTGGAGTTGCGGTAGGGTCGGGCCTGCAGCCTCAGTCCGCCTGGGGTCCGGAACTGCTGGCCGGCTCGATCCGGGTTTCGGGTGGGGAGGGGTGTGGGTTCGCCTTAAAGTCCCAGGCAACCAACCTGGAGTCCAAGGAGGAAGGATGGTGGGGATACGTGGAGTTGCGGTAGGGTCGGGCCTGCAGCCTCAGTCCGCCTGGGGTCCGGAACTGCTGGCCGGCTCGATCCGGGTTTCGGGTGGGGAGGGGTGTGGGTTCGCCTTAAAGTCCCAGGCAACCAACCTGGAGTCCAAGGAGGAAGGATGGTGGGGATACGTGGAGTTGCGGTAGGGTCGGGCCTGCAGCCTCAGTCCGCCTGGGGTCCGGAACTGCTGGCCGGCTCGATCCGGGTTTCGGGTGGGGAGGGGTGTGGGTTCGCCTTAAAGTCCCAGGCAACCAACCTGGAGTCCAAGGAGGAAGGATGGTGGGGATACGTGGAGTTGCGGTAGGGTCGGGCCTGCAGCCTCAGTCCGCCTGGGGTCCGGAACTGCTGGCCGGCTCGATCCGGGTTTCGGGTGGGGAGGGGTGTGGGTTCGCCTTAAAGTCCCAGGCAACCAACCTGGAGTCCAAGGAGGAAGGATGGTGGGGATACGTGGAGTTGCGGTAGGGTCGGGCCTGCAGCCTCAGTCCGCCTGGGGTCCGGAACTGCTGGCCGGCTCGATCCGGGTTTCGGGTGGGGAGGGGTGTGGGTTCGCCTTAAAGTCCCAGGCAACCAACCTGGAGTCCAAGGAGGAAGGATGGTGGGGATACGTGGAGTTGCGGTAGGGTCGGGCCTGCAGCCTCAGTCCGCCTGGGGTCCGGAACTGCTGGCCGGCTCGATCCGGGTTTCGGGTGGGGAGGGGTGTGGGTTCGCCTTAAAGTCCCAGGCAACCAACCTGGAGTCCAAGGAGGAAGGATGGTGGGGATACGTGGAGTTGCGGTAGGGTCGGGCCTGCAGCCTCAGTCCGCCTGGGGTCCGGAACTGCTGGCCGGCTCGATCCGGGTTTCGGGTGGGGAGGGGTGTGGGTTCGCCTTAAAGTCCCAGGCAACCAACCTGGAGTCCAAGGAGGAAGGATGGTGGGGATACGTGGAGTTGCGGTAGGGTCGGGCCTGCAGCCTCAGTCCGCCTGGGGTCCGGAACTGCTGGCCGGCTCGATCCGGGTTTCGGGTGGGGAGGGGTGTGGGTTCGCCTTAAAGTCCCAGGCAACCAACCTGGAGTCCAAGGAGGAAGGATGGTGGGGATACGTGGAGTTGCGGTAGGGTCGGGCCTGCAGCCTCAGTCCGCCTGGGGTCCGGAACTGCTGGCCGGCTCGATCCGGGTTTCGGGTGGGGAGGGGTGTGGGTTCGCCTTAAAGTCCCAGGCAACCAACCTGGAGTCCAAGGAGGAAGGATGGTGGGGATACGTGGAGTTGCGGTAGGGTCGGGCCTGCAGCCTCAGTCCGCCTGGGGTCCGGAACTGCTGGCCGGCTCGATCCGGGTTTCGGGTGGGGAGGGGTGTGGGTTCGCCTTAAAGTCCCAGGCAACCAACCTGGAGTCCAAGGAGGAAGGATGGTGGGGATACGTGGAGTTGCGGTAGGGTCGGGCCTGCAGCCTCAGTCCGCCTGGGGTCCGGAACTGCTGGCCGGCTCGATCCGGGTTTCGGGTGGGGAGGGGTGTGGGTTCGCCTTAAAGTCCCAGGCAACCAACCTGGAGTCCAAGGAGGAAGGATGGTGGGGATACGTGGAGTTGCGGTAGGGTCGGGCCTGCAGCCTCAGTCCGCCTGGGGTCCGGAACTGCTGGCCGGCTCGATCCGGGTTTCGGGTGGGGAGGGGTGTGGGTTCGCCTTAAAGTCCCAGGCAACCAACCTGGAGTCCAAGGAGGAAGGATGGTGGGGATACGTGGAGTTGCGGTAGGGTCGGGCCTGCAGCCTCAGTCCGCCTGGGGTCCGGAACTGCTGGCCGGCTCGATCCGGGTTTCGGGTGGGGAGGGGTGTGGGTTCGCCTTAAAGTCCCAGGCAACCAACCTGGAGTCCAAGGAGGAAGGATGGTGGGGATACGTGGAGTTGCGGTAGGGTCGGGCCTGCAGCCTCAGTCCGCCTGGGGTCCGGAACTGCTGGCCGGCTCGATCCGGGTTTCGGGTGGGGAGGGGTGTGGGTTCGCCTTAAAGTCCCAGGCAACCAACCTGGAGTCCAAGGAGGAAGGATGGTGGGGATACGTGGAGTTGCGGTAGGGTCGGGCCTGCAGCCTCAGTCCGCCTGGGGTCCGGAACTGCTGGCCGGCTCGATCCGGGTTTCGGGTGGGGAGGGGTGTGGGTTCGCCTTAAAGTCCCAGGCAACCAACCTGGAGTCCAAGGAGGAAGGATGGTGGGGATACGTGGAGTTGCGGTAGGGTCGGGCCTGCAGCCTCAGTCCGCCTGGGGTCCGGAACTGCTGGCCGGCTCGATCCGGGTTTCGGGTGGGGAGGGGTGTGGGTTCGCCTTAAAGTCCCAGGCAACCAACCTGGAGTCCAAGGAGGAAGGATGGTGGGGATACGTGGAGTTGCGGTAGGGTCGGGCCTGCAGCCTCAGTCCGCCTGGGGTCCGGAACTGCTGGCCGGCTCGATCCGGGTTTCGGGTGGGGAGGGGTGTGGGTTCGCCTTAAAGTCCCAGGCAACCAACCTGGAGTCCAAGGAGGAAGGATGGTGGGGATACGTGGAGTTGCGGTAGGGTCGGGCCTGCAGCCTCAGTCCGCCTGGGGTCCGGAACTGCTGGCCGGCTCGATCCGGGTTTCGGGTGGGGAGGGGTGTGGGTTCGCCTTAAAGTCCCAGGCAACCAACCTGGAGTCCAAGGAGGAAGGATGGTGGGGATACGTGGAGTTGCGGTAGGGTCGGGCCTGCAGCCTCAGTCCGCCTGGGGTCCGGAACTGCTGGCCGGCTCGATCCGGGTTTCGGGTGGGGAGGGGTGTGGGTTCGCCTTAAAGTCCCAGGCAACCAACCTGGAGTCCAAGGAGGAAGGATGGTGGGGATACGTGGAGTTGCGGTAGGGTCGGGCCTGCAGCCTCAGTCCGCCTGGGGTCCGGAACTGCTGGCCGGCTCGATCCGGGTTTCGGGTGGGGAGGGGTGTGGGTTCGCCTTAAAGTCCCAGGCAACCAACCTGGAGTCCAAGGAGGAAGGATGGTGGGGATACGTGGAGTTGCGGTAGGGTCGGGCCTGCAGCCTCAGTCCGCCTGGGGTCCGGAACTGCTGGCCGGCTCGATCCGGGTTTCGGGTGGGGAGGGGTGTGGGTTCGCCTTAAAGTCCCAGGCAACCAACCTGGAGTCCAAGGAGGAAGGATGGTGGGGATACGTGGAGTTGCGGTAGGGTCGGGCCTGCAGCCTCAGTCCGCCTGGGGTCCGGAACTGCTGGCCGGCTCGATCCGGGTTTCGGGTGGGGAGGGGTGTGGGTTCGCCTTAAAGTCCCAGGCAACCAACCTGGAGTCCAAGGAGGAAGGATGGTGGGGATACGTGGAGTTGCGGTAGGGTCGGGCCTGCAGCCTCAGTCCGCCTGGGGTCCGGAACTGCTGGCCGGCTCGATCCGGGTTTCGGGTGGGGAGGGGTGTGGGTTCGCCTTAAAGTCCCAGGCAACCAACCTGGAGTCCAAGGAGGAAGGATGGTGGGGATACGTGGAGTTGCGGTAGGGTCGGGCCTGCAGCCTCAGTCCGCCTGGGGTCCGGAACTGCTGGCCGGCTCGATCCGGGTTTCGGGTGGGGAGGGGTGTGGGTTCGCCTTAAAGTCCCAGGCAACCAACCTGGAGTCCAAGGAGGAAGGATGGTGGGGATACGTGGAGTTGCGGTAGGGTCGGGCCTGCAGCCTCAGTCCGCCTGGGGTCCGGAACTGCTGGCCGGCTCGATCCGGGTTTCGGGTGGGGAGGGGTGTGGGTTCGCCTTAAAGTCCCAGGCAACCAACCTGGAGTCCAAGGAGGAAGGATGGTGGGGATACGTGGAGTTGCGGTAGGGTCGGGCCTGCAGCCTCAGTCCGCCTGGGGTCCGGAACTGCTGGCCGGCTCGATCCGGGTTTCGGGTGGGGAGGGGTGTGGGTTCGCCTTAAAGTCCCAGGCAACCAACCTGGAGTCCAAGGAGGAAGGATGGTGGGGATACGTGGAGTTGCGGTAGGGTCGGGCCTGCAGCCTCAGTCCGCCTGGGGTCCGGAACTGCTGGCCGGCTCGATCCGGGTTTCGGGTGGGGAGGGGTGTGGGTTCGCCTTAAAGTCCCAGGCAACCAACCTGGAGTCCAAGGAGGAAGGATGGTGGGGATACGTGGAGTTGCGGTAGGGTCGGGCCTGCAGCCTCAGTCCGCCTGGGGTCCGGAACTGCTGGCCGGCTCGATCCGGGTTTCGGGTGGGGAGGGGTGTGGGTTCGCCTTAAAGTCCCAGGCAACCAACCTGGAGTCCAAGGAGGAAGGATGGTGGGGATACGTGGAGTTGCGGTAGGGTCGGGCCTGCAGCCTCAGTCCGCCTGGGGTCCGGAACTGCTGGCCGGCTCGATCCGGGTTTCGGGTGGGGAGGGGTGTGGGTTCGCCTTAAAGTCCCAGGCAACCAACCTGGAGTCCAAGGAGGAAGGATGGTGGGGATACGTGGAGTTGCGGTAGGGTCGGGCCTGCAGCCTCAGTCCGCCTGGGGTCCGGAACTGCTGGCCGGCTCGATCCGGGTTCCTGCTAGCCCCACCCAGTGTTTTTTGTTTTAATTTTTATTATCATCATAATCTTCTTTATATTACATTGGATTACATATAACTTTACAGTGTATTACATTGTTTTTTCAAAAGGGAATGCCATGCATGTCAGTCAGTACAGAGATATTAATCTCCCCACTTCAACATTCCATATCTTTTCTGTTTTCCCCAATCATTATTTTTATTATTCTAATTATTTTTATAAAACAGTCAATTGCTATTTCTCGTTTTGCTTGTAAAAATACTTTGCCCATCATGAAATACTTCTCAGACCAATCCAGTTGAGAATACTATACATGTCATCAACAGTTAATAAGCCCTATCTGTTTCTCACTAACGTCCTGTCTCTCTATTGTTCACTTGCTATCTTTCTCTATCCTCTTCTCTTCACTTACCCCATTCCACACTGTCCTATTCTCATTAAGTACCTTCACTGTTTTTATGTCACCCAGTGTGTTTTTAAGGCCAGTTGGTCTGAGATTGAAACAGAGCATTTGGCATGTGGGATCCAGCTGCCTTAACCTCTAGGTCATGGGCTGACCCAAACAGCACAGGTTCTGTTGGGTCTTAGAAATGTCATGCTGTATGTTTCTGTTTTTCTAAGCAAAAATGCATCCTGACTTTTCCAATGACTCAGTATATGATGAGAAGAGTCACAGGGCAAACGGTATATCTAAAAATAGCAGTGATGATCTCAGCGTTCTTGATTTACTATCATGCACTTATTCCATCTTTCCTACTTGATTATAATGAAGCAAAGATCAAACATTTTATTAGGTTGAAATGTAAAATTGTTTATATTGACACTTTTGATGAATAGATCAGATTTATGTGTTTCCCCTTAATACTACACCCAGGGATATTTTGGTGTATATTCTCAAAATAATTCTTATTACCATAAAAATTATTTTAAAGTATGAATCAAAGAGCATTATAACACCAAAGATACATAACACAGAGTCTTTACTATCATCAAATATCTAATCAGCATGTAAATTACTCTGAGCTTCTACCTTTTTGTAGTTGTTTTTATCTGTAACTTTCTTTTCTAGTCATGCCCTGGTTGAGTTTGAAAGCAAGTTAGGTTGACCTAACTTGATAGAAAATGTTGGGAAGTGGTCTCTTTACCTCCATTTTATAAGAGCTTGTCATGATTCTAAATACCATTTGTGACTCATGGAAGGAGATAAAAAATACCAATATTAACAGGTGTTTGGAAGAAGTTGAATCTGACCCACATGGATGACTTTGAGGGGTTTGAGACTTCGTAGAGGAAGTAACTGCTCTTGGTGGAAACAGCCAAAAAAATTAGAAGCGTACCCTAAAGAAGTTATGAATGGGTGCAAACTCACTATATATACACACACATATACATACATATATATACATATACATATATAAATATATATAAATATATACATATATAAATATATACACATATACATATATAAGTATATATGTATGTGTTATGTATATGTCTGTGTGTATATATGTATGTATATCTGTGTATATATGTATGTATATGTGTGTATATAGTGAGTTTGCAGCCATATATACACACACATATATACATATATATTTATGTATATGTATATATATGTGTGGATAGGTATTTTATATATATACATATATAATTATGTATATGTGTGTATATATATGTGTGTGTGTGTGTGTGTGTATAGTGCCATAGGGTACTTGCTCTTGCTCTTGCTGGAGAGAAACCGAGAGAGAAAAGTGAGAAATCACCCCCAGGGTAAATAAGGATCCAGCTAATCTCCTCTTCTCCACTTTCTTCTTGGGATCTTGTGCACTCGTGCACATGCACCAGCATGTTTTTCAGGCTGCCAGGTCTGGGGCTTAAACGACACAGTCAGTCATGTGGTATCCAGTGCCTTAGCCACCATGACACCTGCTGGCCCAAGCTCACAATAATTCTTAATGGATGAGGAGTTGCTTCTGGGAGCAAAGAAAGTGGATTCTTGAGACAGAATCCACTCTTAGTAAAGATGCCATGAATGTTGTTGAAATAACAAAGGGTTTAGAGTATTAAACAAACTTAGTTTATAAAGTAGTGACAGAGTTTGAGAAGATTGATTTCAATTTTGATGTAAGTTCTACTGTGGGTGAAATGCTATGAAATGGATCACGTGCTGCAGAGAAATCTTTTGTGAAAGTAAGAGTCAACCTATGAAACAAACTTAAGTATTGCCTTATGTTAAGAAATTGCTCCAAGCTACTCCTGGCTTCAGGAGCCACTGCCCTGACTAGTCAGCAGCCATCAACATCAAGGCAAGATACTCCACAAGTCAAAAAAATTGTGACTTGCTAAAGAATCAGATGATCCTTTGCATCTTTTTTTTTTTTTTTAGCAATGAAGTTTTTTTAATTTTTTAAGTTTTGTTTTTTTTTTTTTTTTGGTTATAGAGCATGTGCTCTTGCTAGAGAGACAGAGAGACAGAAAGTAAGAAATCACTCACCAGTGAAATAGCCATGCTACAATCCCTTCTCTTCCATTCTCCTCTCAGGATCTTGGATATGCATGCACATGCACCCAGCATGACTCTTAAGTCCCAGGGCCCAAGACTTAAGTCAAATCCTGGTTGACTACATGGAAGTCCAGTGACATAACCATTATGCCATCTGCCGGTCCCAGCAATTAAGTATTTTTAATTGAAGAAAGTATGTATTTTTAGATATATGCTATTATACAGGTAATAGATACAGTACAATATGAATATAACTTTTATAATGAATGAGAAGGTAAAATAATGTGATTTGCTTTTTTGTGACATTAGCTTTATGGCAGTTGTTTGGAATTGAATCCTCACCAGCTCCAGGATACGCCCATACACAAATTACATTGTGTTATACTTGCCTAGAGAATTCAGTACAGTGGCATGCTATAGAGGTTTGTAATCTAAAAGCAACATAGCTTAGGTATGTAGTAGGCAATTCCACCTTAGCTTGCATAAATATACTCTATGATGCTTACAAAATAATGAAGTAGCCTCACATCACTTTTCTTAGAACTTTCCTTTTTCATTAAGTGATGGGTGACTGTAGTTCAATCAAAATGACTGTGATTGCTATTCAAATGACATTTCTTGACCACTTCAGCCTCTCACCTGAACCATGGTAATATCCTCCTGTCTTATCTTCATGTTCAGTGTTTCATCTTACTCCTCTCCACCTGCCTAGATATATAGAACATTTAGAATCATTTTTATAATTCTGCTTCTTTCATGTTCCTTTACAAAATGTCTTTAGGACCTACCTGCCTGCCTTTGTCTTTCTTCCTTCCTTCCTTTCTTTCACTCTTTCTTTCACTTTTCTTTCCCTCCTTCCTTCCCTCTTTACTTCCTTCCTTCCCACTTAAAACTTAAAGTGAATACCAATTACTACATCATATATACAAGCAGAAGATCTAAATTACTTAATAATTTATAATTCATGAGTACAAAATAAATTAGAGTCAAAGTCATGATCTATTCCAAGTGGACAGGTGATGATCTTCCACGTACATGATTTTGTACTTCTTCTAGACCAAGTTTTCCTTTCTAGTCACATTTTCTGATAATATCTTTTACTTCATTCTATGTATTTCAGGCTTCTTAGAAGAGTTTTTCCCCCAAAATATGAAATTATATTTACACCTGTGCTACTTTCCTAGGGGTGCCTTAACAAAGTCCTACAAACAGGGTGGTACCAAACCAAACAAAAATATGTCTTGAGTCAAGAAGTCTCCAATCAAGGTATTAGCAGGGCCATGTTCTTTCTTTTTTCTTTACTTTTTTTGAGAGAGATTTTTTGCCATAGGGAACATGCACTTGCTAGAGAGACAGAGAGAGAGAGAAAGCCAGAAATCACCCGCAGGGGAGACGGCCAGGCCACAATCCTTTCTCCTCTATTCTCCTCTGGGGATTTGGGGCACACAAAAAAATTTGGGATTAAAAAATTAAAAAATTGGGATTTTAAACTGCTGTTCTTTCTAATGGCTCCAGGAGAAGGATCCTGGCTTGTAAGCATGTCATTGCAATCTCTGCCCCCATCAGCCTGTGGCACTCTCCCTGTGTGTGTGTCTGGGCCAAACTTCCCTTATTTTATCAACATACCAGTTATTGCTTTAGGACCCAATATAAAGCAGAATGACCTCATTTTAACTTCATTACATCTGCAAATATCTATTTTCAAACAAGGTCCCATTCACAGGTTCTTAATGAAAATGAATTTGGGGGGAGAATACTGTTCAACCCAGTACAATATCTAAACTATATTTATTGTTTCCCAATGCAGTAACTCTCCACTTAAAGTGCTTTTCTAATTTATTTGTAAGATTTTTCTGTCTCCATTGAATAGTGTCACGTCCCTCACATTTAACATGTAGTTCTTTCCTTGGTTGCCTTCTCCAGCAATTTTGAGTCTTTGGAAAAAGATAAATTTAATACTTCTTCAGAGCCTCCTCCGGTGCCTAGCTTAGAGTAAATGCTTAGTAGATGTTTAGTAAGTAGATATTAAAGGAACAAAGGACTTTGCTTTTTATTCTTTAAAGCCCTCAAGCAGTATTATCTTTGTATGTTATCTTCCCATCCATTTTTGGCCACAATGTTTTTCACCGAGGTGAAAAATTGTATTCTTGGTAAATTAGAAACTTATGCCATGGTATCAGGAAGTCTGAGTCTGTAAAAAAGAAAAGAATAGATAGAAACATAATGTAAGTCTAAAAATGTTACTGAGCATGTTAGTAATGATATTGACTTAATTCTGTTCACTAGGGAAAGACTTAATTCTGCTCACGAGGGAAAGACCATGACTGAACTCAATGTGTTGAAAAGTTCAGAGGCATTAATCTTCTTATCTGTGCCCCAGAACTCCCCCTGCAAAGACAAATGAGCAAGCATTGATGAATGCTGCTTCATTAGGAGAATTTAAAAATGCAAACTGTCTTCATGAAAAGGAAGTATTTTTACATTTTCCATTTTACAATGAATCAGTGAAAAGAATTTTCAGCCATTACCCTTTGACTTAGAATGGCCTTTACGAACAGCATATCAGCTCAGTAATACACTTACTTTAGGGGAAATCGTAATGAAAATGTATTTCCTGGCAGTATACAAAACAATATCCACGATCTCCAGACATTCAACATCTCTTTTATAAGGATATTATCAGAATTGTAAATGTCCTTTTTTGTTTACCTTTGTAAGAGACAAGAAATCTGAAATCTAAGAATAATAAGTAAACAAAGCACACAAAGCTATGTGTAAAAGGAATCGTCGGATTTGTCTGAGAGTAAGTACATAGTCATGTAAATCTTGTACTTTTTCTGTGTCTGCATAACCAATTGTAAAACATTTTTTTCCCAACAATTAGCATGAATATATGTAGGGTCTCCAGTCACTCAAATAGAAACATGCCATGGTTACTCTGCTCATAGAAGAATATAGACTTCGGACCAACTGTTGGGGCTCTGAATACACGGCTCAAAGTATGACTTTAGAGCTGAATGTACCACCCAAAAAGGTGCCACCTCAGCATATTAAATACCATTTTTTTAATGATGCGTGGATGAAAGAAAGAGAAAAAGAGAAATAGAGAGACAGAGAGAAAGGACCCTTTAGCAATATCTTCTTAAACCATGATCTCCTTCCTTGAGACTCCCAGACTCCTCAGGATCTTGGGTTCCCATGTGCATGCCTGGCATATTTCAGGCTAATGGAATCCAAACACAACACCGATCATGTGGCTTTCAGAACTGCAATCTATTTGGTTAGAGACTACACCACCTCAATGAGCCAAAGTACTTTGAAATAAAAGAAATTGAGAGCCAGTCAATGTTAAAAAGTCTGTTCACTTCCCATTCAACTCAATAAGAGTATAAAACTCCCCTTTTGTAAGTAGAAATTTACGTGTATAAAGGAAATTATTAGTAAAGGTGTTCATTCCGGAGAGAGAGCTCCTCTGAGGCAACTTGTTATCATGTGAGATACTTCTGTCTTCACAAGGGCAACCTTCATTTATCACCATAATTTTCCTCCCTTCATTCTTCCATAGTCTGTCTTTACTACTGCCCAGAGACTCTTAGATGCTATTCCTTTATGAAGCTTAGGAGGCTATATAATCCTCAATCATCTGGTCACTTCCTTGAGTCTCATATTTTTGTGGTTTCCATGCATGTGTAATTACATAATTAAAATGTTCTTCTGTTAATGTTATGCATCAATTTAATGTATACACAAGCCAAAGAACCCAGAAGTGGTTAGAAAAAAAGCATTTTTTTTCTCTCCTACAAAACAAAGTCTGAGTATCAGAAAATATTTCCTGTTGGGGACCAGCAGGTGGCGTGGTGGTTAAGGTGCTGGACACTCCCACATAGTCAACAACGGTTTGAGTCCCAGACCTGGTGGCTTGCTTTCTCACTTTGTCTTTCTCTTTCTGTGTGTGTCTCTCTCTGGTCATATTAAAATAAATGAATAAATAAGTAGAATTAAAAAAAATATTTCCTGTTTAACCATCAAATAAACAGAAAATGAAATTATTCAGAAACGCCCATTACATAAGTGGCTTTTTAGTTACTTTATGTGACAATATTCATCCACATAATTGTATTTAGCATTTTGCAAAATAGATATTAATATCCTTCAAAGTCAGCCATAAGTTCTGGGGGCTCTGGAAACTTTCCTATGTGTATCACTTGGATTTGGGTCTCTCTGCAGCATATTCATCATTGACAATCCATTCTTTCTTTAGTGACCTTAAGAATTATCTGCTGAACTTTAAAAATTTCCATTCCAATAAGGAGTTTCTTTTCAGTAGGGATGGATTAAACCTAGAATTCTGAATTTTAAAGAAATACTCCATATGATTAAAATACATGTGATCTAGGAATTATATTTTGAGAAATTCTGATTATATTTTCTTCTACTTAAGTATGCTTTCTATGTGTAGCTCACCCTTTTTAAATTTTTAAAAAATTCTTTTTATAAAATTTTTACTATAGGTCAGGTGCAGAAGAGAGAGAAAGAAAGGGAGAGGACAAGTGAGGAATCACTTCTTTTCCCCAACCCCCAGTGAGGGTGGAAATGCGGCAGTCTTTGCTCTCCTATTGTCCTCCCAGGGTTTGGGGCACACATGCACATATGCCCAGCATATTAAGCCACTGGGTTGCAGACTCAAATGCATAGTCGGCCATTTAGGGTCGAGCTGCCTCCACCACACCACCAGCTGGCCCAGTCATCCTTTCTTTGCTCCTAAAGAATGCATGGACTTGGTACTGTTGCATCAGTGAGTTTTCCTTACAACCTTTTAATTTAATGTATACTGAAAAAACTTTTCAGAAAGCACTGGCTGGCCTCGCATGTCAACCTCTTGGCTTAGATCTTCCATTTTTTGGACTCTCATTCACAATTGTATACTTCATTTCCTTCAACCTTGAGAAGCAATTCTGTGCAGGCTCAAAATCCTTTTTCCCTCGGTCTTTGGCCTGTACAAAATTCAGCTCTTCAACTCAAGTGCCCACCATCTGGAAAAAAATCCTGCTTACATTTCTCCACCTCATCAGCTCTCCATATGGCTTCAAAACTCAGTTAAAAACACATCTCCTTTTCTGTGCTAAAGATCTCTTGATTTTCACCTCTCCTTGAGTTATAATTTATTTTTATCTCAACGTCTGCTAACCTTGAAGACCATCTTTTAAAAAGCATTTAACTCTTGATTGGTAGTATGGGTTTTAAGATTGATTGCAAAGCTTAAAGTACAAGACATGTTGGGAAAAAAACCAAACTCTCTTTCCTTTGCATGTTAACTGCATCTGTGCAGACCTGCTTGTCTTCACCACTGGCCAAAAACTTCACATCTTTTCTTTTGGTCATTTAAACATCCTCTAGAGTCTTCTTGGGATATACATTGCCTTTAAGTTGATGGTGCATCATTTTTCTTGCTTGCCGTCTTTTCATGAGCGTCTCTTCCAAGAAAGGATCTCCACTCAGTGTTTCAAGAGGTGTGAAGTAGGACATAATCAGAACAGAAGCGGAAATAAACTGCAAGTTTTGACTGTCAAGGTAATTCTGTGAAATATTGTAGTTAAAACAACAACAACAATAACAACAAAAGCTACAATAGTTCAAGGCTTAGGAAGGGAAAAATATGAGAAAAAGCCATAGGGAGCAACAATGCATGAAATGTCTAAAACCACAGAGGAAATGCCTGACAAGATAGGTAGGAAGAAGGTGAACAACTTATAAAAGACTGGGAAGAAGCAGCCCTTGAGAAAAGATGAGATGAATGAACAGAAGAAGTTATTGTGCATCTACAAAGGTGTGGAATATACTCAGCTGAGTATCACCCTAAGGGAAAAGATCACAAAACTTATCTGAAAATACACTGTTATTAGGGGTTAATACTACCATCAGGGAAAGAAGGCTGGAGGAACTAATTACAGAGCTTTCTTCTCTGAGTCTTCACTTTTTTAAAACCAAGATATTGATCAGGAATCCCTAAGGAATTGAACTAAAGCCAATGGTGTAATAATCATTGGGGAAGTGCATATTCTCTGGACCATAGTTATTGAAATATTTTACTGTAGATTTTGATTCTTCAGGGCTCGGGGGAGGGGGAGAAATATGCTACCAGCATAGACACTGATCGTGTTTTCTTTGAACCAGGTGGGAAGGAGATGGTGAATTCTGAAGTCACTTGCATCTGCAGTGAAATCCTATTGCAACAGGCTGCCTGAAACCTTTATTTCAGAGAATCCTTGAGTTCTGCCTATTGCTATTGTTGCTGCTGCTCAGCTTCCAAGTTTCCCATTGCCTTGGGCTCTCTGCTTTCAACTCTGGCTTCCTGTATTTTCTATAATGGAGGCAGGCATGTGGTTGGAGGTAGAGCCTCCCTCATCCACAGGGTAGATGCATCCCTGACTCCTGTATACTGTGGAGTTTTCCCCTCCCCACCACTTAGCCTGCCAGCCTTGTGTGTGAAGACTGTCCTTCGGATGTGGCATCTCCCATTGAGAATGAAATTGTCTCACCTTCTTTATAAGGAAAGAATGAGGAGAGGCAGTGCTGATCCTAGGCGGGGTCAGAGCCTTAGCAGCTAGAATGATAGAGGATCGTGAGGCCCCGCTTAAGCCCCTGCAGTGTCAACTGTTTTTTATAGAACCTACATTTATTCCCCCGGGTGGCTGACTGCCTCAAAACATCCATGGTAGTATTCTGATTTTGAAAGCTAGAATCCTTTGACCTGTGGCCCTGGTTAATTTTTTTTTCTTTCTATTTCATGTAAATCAAAACTGACAGGAGAAAGAATAAGCTAAAAGAATTGTTTCCTTCTGCTGCTTAATGAAATATGAAGCCTCAGCTCATGATTGAAAATAAAACTTTTAACTTGGTAAACATAGGTCTCTTTTCATTTATAGGGATATAGTAACAGTATAAAATAATCCTCTTTTGATATCCTGTGTTATGATTTATTGGTTATCTCCTTAACTTCTGCTCTTTTGTGACTCGTGGACCATTTCAAATCTGACCCGGTGATATTGACTGGCTAAGAGACCAAAGAGGTAGGCACATACCCTCAATACAATACTGCTCAGCTGCCTCTCTAGAGTTGGTGTCAGATCCAAAGATGGAGAGGGCTTTGGACAGCTTCTTCTAAGCCATGGGAATTTGTGCTTTTTCTTGGGGAAGACTGGGAGTACATTTCTGAGGTTCAGAAACAGTGATGTGCACATCAAGTAGGCCTACTGGCTGGACCAGCGAGGAACAAATACTATCAGTGCTGCTGTAAGGGAGCTTTCCGTATAGGTAACCTTTTGGAAATGTTTTATCTCAGCCTTGTTCTCTCACCCCCACAATGTGCACCAGATTTTCATCAAGTAATTAGGACAGGAGGCAGAGAATTTACCATTTTAAATTATCTTCATGGGGCCAGCAGGTGGTTAAAACACTGGACATGGCTGACCATGGTTCAAGTCCTGGACCTGGCAGTTTAAAAATCATGCTGTGCACTTGTGTGTGCGGGCCCAAAATCCCAGGAGGAGAATGGAGAAAGGATGTGGCATGTCCATGCCCCCTTCAGGGTGATTTCTCACTTTCCCTCTCGCTGTCTTTCTCTCTCCCTCTCTCTCTCTCTTGCAAGTACACACACCCTATGGCAAAAACAAACTTTAAAAAAATATATCTGTATATCCCTATGGGGTTCAATTAGTATCATACTTTGTTGTTCTTAACACCACTAAGCCACAGATTTTCTTCTGAGAGTTTACTTTACACATATTAATGTGCATTAAAATATAACAAACAGGAATGAGACTGAAAAATAATCAGGTGTTTGTCAGTATATCAAGATTTTGAGACCAACAGGTGGTAGGGGGCGCTGTATTTCCACATGGCTACTGCAGTTTGAGTCCCAGACCTGGTGGCTTGCTTTCTCACTCACTGTCTCTCTCTCTCTCTCTGTGTCTCTCTCTGGTCAAAGTAAAATAAGTAAATAAATAAATAAAGTTAAGTAAAATAATTCTTTAAAAAAATAGGTTTAATTTCTCTTTTACAGAAGAAACTCAAAAGTTTCCTGGAGCCTGTTTAATATTGTAACGTAATGAGTCCACCTAGTGCCATTACTGGGAAAATAAAGACAGGCTCTCCCAAGAAAGGGGTCAGACCCCACGGCATCAGAAAGAGAACAGCTAACCAGACTTTAATGTAGAAAAATAGATAAATAGAACGATAATTCAATCGGAAGGCAATGTGCCTATCGGGCACCAGGAGAAAGCACCGCTGGATGTCTTAAAAGTGATTTGGAAGCAAAAATCTCTCATTGAATTAGAGACAAAGAATCGAGTTAGGGGTTGGTAGTGGAGTCAAACCTGGTTGCAGGGTTGTAGAAAATGGGCTACCTGCTCTTCTGTTATAAACCAGAAATTCTCCGAGTCCAGCAGCCTCACCTCAGAAATTTGCTTTGGGTTAAATACAAGGCCAGCATTCTCCTAAACCACAATGAGACATTAAAAAAAAAATGTTCCCGATGTATTTGGTAGCCAGATCTCTGCCAATTGGCCCCAAAGCTGTCACTGCAGTCAAATGGAGATACTAAATTTATAGTCATATTTTAGAATAACCTGGCAGGTGTGTGATATCACAGAACAACCAGCTTAGGAGAAATAACCTTCAAGATTGATATTATATAGTGGAGTTTATGCCACTACATAGACTGAAAGTCAGTGGAAAAATGTTTTCAGGATACTTTAATCTTTGTCTGGAAGCCAAGTTAGGGTCTGTGACAGAAATAAGAAATTCTTAGCTTTGCATTATGCATAGGATACCAAATGAATTCTTGGCCTTTTATTTTAGGTCAATCGAACATGTATTCTGTGCTCATGTTTCAGAATGATACAAAAGTGAAGTGAACCCAGATCGTTCCTTCAAGGAACTCACAGAGAACAATGTGGGAAAAGAGCCCAGTAGGAGTTGCTTTCTCACTCACTGTCTCTCTCTCTCTCTCTGTGTCTCTCTCTGGTCAAAGTAAAATAAGTAAATAAATAAATAAAGTTAAGTAAAATAATTCTTTAAAAAAATAGGTTTCATTTCTCTTTTACAGAAGAAACTCAAAAGTTTCCTGGAGCCTGTTTAATATTGTAACGTAATGAGTCCACCTAGTGCCATTACTGGGAAAATAAAGACAGGCTCTCCCAAGAAAGGGGTCAGACCCCACGGCATCAGAAAGAGAACAGCTAACCAGACTTTAATGTAGAAAAATAGATAAATAGAACGATAATTCAATCGGAAGGCAATGTGCCTATCGGGCACCAGGAGAAAGCACCGCTGGATGTCTTAAAAGTGATTTGGAAGCAAAAATCTCTCATTGAATTAGAGACAAAGAATCGAGTTAGGGGTTGGTAGTGGAGTCAAACCTGGTTGCAGGGTTGTAGAAAATGGGCTACCTGCTCTTCTGTTATAAACCAGAAATTCTCCGAGTCCAGCAGCCTCACCTCAGAAATTTGCTTTGGGTTAAATACAAGGCCAGCATTCTCCTAAACCACAATGAGACATTAAAAAAAAAATGTTCCCGATGTATTTGGTAGCCAGATCTCTGCCAATTGGCCCCAAAGCTGTCACTGCAGTCAAATGGAGATACTAAATTTATAGTCATATTTTAGAATAACCTGGCAGGTGTGTGATATCACAGAACAACCAGCTTAGGAGAAATAACCTTCAAGATTGATATTATATAGTGGAGTTTATGCCACTACATAGACTGAAAGTCAGTGGAAAAATGTTTTCAGGATACTTTAATCTTTGTCTGGAAGCCAAGTTAGGGTCTGTGACAGAAATAAGAAATTCTTAGCTTTGCATTATGCATAGGATACCAAATGAATTCTTGGCCTTTTATTTTAGGTCAATCGAACATGTATTCTGTGCTCATGTTTCAGAATGATACAAAAGTGAAGTGAACCCAGATCGTTCCTTCAAGGAACTCACAGAGAACAATGTGGGAAAAGAGCCCAGTAGGAGCTAAGACTTAATCTGTGAGATGAGGATCTGTGTCATAGAGGGGCAGAAGCAAAATGCTATGCAAGTTGGGAAGAGTGAGATGTCACCTTTTAGTGCTGGGAAGAGGTGATATTATGTGCGTTTCACACTCTGTAGGTATTAAACTACATGTTTTCCAGAAGTTGTTTTGGAAAGAATTTAAGAAGGTTTTCTAATGTTTTGATATTTGTACCACTTTTTTCCTAGCCTCTTCAAAAAACTTCTTCCACCTTTTTCTGCCATTAGAGAACCTATTTATCTTTCATTGCTGATCACTGGAGGGTTGTCATTATGGTGACAGGTAGCCCTCATCCCTACTGAGGTAAAGAAAGAAGAGGTCAGACTTTGAGATCTTCAATCCACAGTTAGTGGCTGGTAAAGCAGAGGCTGACTGAGTTTTTGTTCTCAAAAGACTTGCTCTGTAGGAGAGCTTTGGCAATATTGGAAAGAGATTCATCTCGTGATCCATTCCTAATCACCAATGTAGTGGCCTGGACATCAATTCACAGCTGCATGCTTTACCCCTAAGAGTAAAACCAGACTCTGTAAACTTCTCTAATACACAGGGCACTATTTATGGTGCTCACATGCCTATTTTTTATGTTCTCCCTTGATTTTCATTTTTTGTGCACAATTGTGTCTTTTGATAACTAATTATGAGTGTGATACGTGTGTGAATGATCATTGTATCCCTCGTAATCCCAAGAGCAAGGAAGAGACTCAGTTATCATCTGGAATAGATAGGTAGATGATGAAAGAATGGAGTTTTATTTATGGTTATTTCTAGACCCATAGACATTGAACCTCTTCCAAAACTAGAACTATTTTGACCTTCAGGATCATGTTATTTTAACTGATTAAGATTCAATTTTTTCATTAGAAAAATGAGTGATGGGGACTTTAGACTTGGAGATGTTCTTCTAGTGCTCAATACGGACATTTTAGGACTTCAAGTTTCTATGAATTTTTAAATGAATGTTGAAATATATATTACTTTCCCACATATCGGAAAAGGAATTGTATAAGGTTATTATCTTCCAATTGATGTGAGTGTTTACTTGGACATGTACGGAAACCATCCAGGGATGTGTGGAAGTATATACTATAAGGAAATCAGTTTTCTGATTCGTGTGTTCTCTTTCCTAAGTCTCTTTGCATTGTCGTTCATCTTCCCCACTTACTTTTCACAATTTTCCAGCTTTGATTTAATAAGGAAAGATCGATTTCTCACCTCTCATGACTCTTACTTTCATCCATTGTCCTGGAAGGTAAAAAAGGGCCTAAGGAACATGTCTTGCTTCAGGGAGAAGTCCTGTAAAAGCGAAGTGAGAATGTGAGGCTCTGCTTCATCTAGGTGACAAGTTATTGGCAATGCTTTGTGGTTTTCTATGTGTCAATCAATATTTGAATTAGAATTTGGAAGAGAGGTGCTCGTCATGAAGTCATCTATTAACAAGTTTGTTTGAACTCCAAAAATTGAGTCGGGCCTTTTCTGACAAAGATAATAATACTTCATATTTGACTGATTGGGGAGAGGCCAATATTTGTTTTTGCCAGTTAGCTCATGAAGAAGATAGTGGATATAAATTAAGGTAAGTTTCCAACTCCAACACTTTAACACGTAGCATGTGTTTCAAACACATTCAGCACATACACTAGACTAACAATTATATTCTTTACAACTGTGCATTCTTCTGATGAAAAAATTGAGATATCCACTTGGCACTGTGCAAGAGGGCACATATGTTTTCTAAGATGCTAGTAGATATGGAAACAAAAGTTTAAAAATCAACAAATGAATATAAGATACTATGATTAGCATGATTTCTGTTTTCCTTTTGTAGGTAATCATAAACAGATGGCCAAGGTATGGTCCATATGGATTTACCTAGTCACCCCTTATTAGAGCAAACTTCAAGTTAAATCTTCTGGGAATGAGATTATACCAACAGCCAGGTCAACTAAGACTACACTGGCAGCTGTACACTCCTGCAGGGAAATCACTCAACAAGCATATTGGTTCCACTATCAATCTCAAATTGGCTCTCTAAATTTACCAGTAATTCTACTATATTTTTTGATCTGTTCTCTATATTAATATTTGAAACCTTTTCTACTTCTCCCATGCTTTCAGTGTTTGCTTGGGCTTCACAAAGAAATGAAATCCCCACCTTTTGCTGCTTGCCCTACACACATACGTAAAACCATTCTGATTCTGTCTTTCATCAGTTCTAACTAGGGAGGAGGAATCCTGGCTCCTCTAAGACCAGTCTCCCATGTAACTAGATTCACAGGCTTTTATGACCTTGCTCTTTCCTTTATCTTCATCTTCTACTCCACTCTTGCTCAGTATATGAAGCATTGGCATTTCCCATATCTTTTACAAACAAAGGAATGCTAGATATGTTTGTGTGATGTTTCCACTCAAATACCATCTTTATTGTTTCAGGTATCATTTCTTCTGTATCTCCTTATCACAGAGGTAATCCTCTAAAGAGCTGTTAACTTTCACCTTTCTTATGTATGCAACTTCCACTCATTACTTAGCCCACTTCGGTGTGAATCCTACCTCTATCTTTCTGCATAGAAAATATTTTTGCTCAGATCACCAGTGACCTACATATTAAACACATTGAGAATGTTTAAGTGCTTAACCTATGAGACAGCTCAGCAGCATTTGATTCTATTGACAGTTCCCTTTTGCCTTAAATAGTTTTTGCTCTTGACTTTGATGATACCACATTCATATGCTTCTCTTCTAACTCTCTCATTTGCTGGTCAAGCCTTCTCTAGTCAGGACTCCTAAGATACTCTGTACTAGGCCAGGGCTTCCTGACTTTAGCTGTGTAACAATTGCAGTAACCAGGCCTCCTTTTCTTTCATGCCATACGATCTTCTTAAATGATTTCATTTGTACTTATGGTTTTAGTAGTTATATATATGCAACTGGCCTCCACTTTTTTTCCCCCTAGGCTTTTGCCATAGGGTCAGTGCACTTGCCAGAGAGGGAAAGTGAGAAATCATTCCCCAGGGGTATAGCCATACCAAAATCCTTCTCCATTCTCCTTGGGGATTTTGGACATGCATGCACACATGTCCAGTGTGATTTTCAAGCTGCCAGGTCTGGGACTTGAACCATGGTTTGCCATGTGGGTGCCTAGCACCTTAACCTATGCCACCTACTGGCTCCTATGGCCCCCAATTTATAATCTCTAAACTTTAGGAACTTGTTATTGTGTATCTCCTATTAGGTATGTCAAAAACACCTCAACTTCCTCTTCTTTGGAGGAGTGTTAGCCTCTTTCCCCTAAATCTGAACATTTTTCAGTGACTGACACAAACACTTATCCATTTGAACCAAGTA
The DNA here is from genome assembly GCF_000334495.1 of Tupaia belangeri chinensis. Lineage (NCBI taxonomy): Eukaryota > Metazoa > Chordata > Mammalia > Scandentia > Tupaiidae > Tupaia > Tupaia belangeri. The sequence goes on from NW_006204812.1 coordinate 1,860,412, forward strand.
TTATTTTGTGTTATGCTTTTCGTTCAATATTCATATATAAATCATCCATGAGATTTGAACTGCTAAGTATCTCTTATATCTATCTCTTTGTTAGTAGCTTGAGTTTTCACCACTCTGGTTTAAATAACCAACATTTTATGTGTGAGATACTAAATAGCACATGTTGTTCTTTATGCAAACATAGTTCTGATCATCTTCCACTGTATCCGTAAAGGTTTGAAAGCAATAACAGGTCTAACCATGTCACTTCCTCATTGAAATCTTTCAAGCATGTTCCATTGTTTATAATATAAACACTTATATATACTTCAACATGGGTCCTACGTGACTGGCCTTTAACAACTGTGGTCTCATCTAGTCACTCCAACTATTCTAAACCTACTGTTTTCAGATCCTTCACCTCTCCAGGCTCTCTCCTTCTTTACTCCATTTGCACCAGATCTTTCTTCTAACACGCAACTCTTAAAAAGCATTACATAGTATATTTCCATAAGTTCTAGAGCATAGTTCAAAATCGTTGCATAGTGTATTTCCATAAGTTCTAGAGCATAGTTCAAAAGTCTCTTCCTAACCAACTTCCAAGTATACTGAATAATTCTTTACACTGTTGCTTTGGAGTATGTTTTAGTCTATACAATGATATGTTTATAATAATTAGGGTAACATTTGTAACCCCCACTGCACTGAAAACTCCACTAAGAAAATATCTATTTTGGTCACAGCTGTTGGTCCAGTGTCTACCAGTATATTATCACTTACAGTCATTACTCCTCAGTAAATACTGATTAAATGAATTGACTGTAAGGTGATTAATGACCATCCTAATATTTTTTTCATTCTAATATTCTTCAGATTATGCACTTATGCTATTTTCTACCTAAAATCAGCATTTTAATATGTGCAGCATTATGTACTTAGGAGTCGGTGACCTTTGTGTCACACAGAGCCGGCTCTCAGAAGCAGTCCAGTGGAACAACACAGTGCGGGGAAACAGCATAGCTATGTGCTTTTACTAAACCAACCTTCCTCTGATGCACAACTATAAACTCTGATTAAAATGTAAGCAACAACTACTTGAAGGCACTGGAAAATGAACAAAAGTTGTCCTACCTTAGAGGAAAACTGAAACTTGGAAGAAGGAAAGAGCACAAAATAAGTTGTCTATTTCTGTAGCTTTTAACTTGACTGGGCTGTAGCTGGTACCACATGGGTTGACTAAAAGTTCAAGAGAATACCTAAGTCTTTACAGTCAGAAGAACACCAGAGAGAAAAATGCGCAGATATAATCACTGGAAAAATAAGTGAAAGTGTCCCAGGTAGTCAATGACCAGAGAGGAGCAGTCCCCAATTATACGTATATAGTCAAATCTATGATGGATCCTTAAGCCATGTTTACATAGAACAGAATCTTCATAGTCTGGAAAAGAATAAAAGAAGTGAACTGGTATTTCTGATGTAGCCTAACAGTTTGTAGTTTGAGGGCATTCAAACTTTGCTAAGAGAAAGATAGACAATCTTTTTATATGACCATAACAGAACCTAGAGACTTTGCAATATAGCACTTTCAATGTCCAGGATGCATGCCAACATTATTTGACTCAGAAAGAGAAAACAATGTGACTAATTTTCAAGAAAAATAACAACACTGGAGTTGATAAAAGTAGCAGGCAAGAATTTTGAAGCAGATTTTATAACTATGCTGAATACTAAAGAGAAAATATGCTCACAATGAATTGATTGTAAACTTTATAAGAGAAAGTACAAAAAAGAAACATCATTCTAGAACCAGAAATATAATATATTCAATAAAATATTCAATGTATGATTGTAATAGCAGATTGGAAGTAATAGAGATAGAGGAAGTGAACCTGAAAACAGGTAAATAGTAATTATTCAAATTGAAGACTGTAAATTAAAAAAAAAATAAGATTGAGAAAAATGAGCAAAGCTTCAGTAACCTGTGGGCTAGTAACCTGTCTAGCATAAAGGCAATTATCTAACATATGACAAAGAAAGAGATTGGCTTAATTGGGGGTAGGGGGAAGAAATAATTGTCATAAATTTATAGGCTCAAGCAGCCCAGTTAACTCAAGCAGTGCAACTCAAACACACCCAGTATATCAGAGACAAACTATCAAAAAACAAGTATGTATGAAAGTAATGTATTATAAAATACAGTATATAATGGTGAACACGATTCAATAGATTGCTAATTTCTTTTTATATATATATATTTTTTTAAATCTAGGGAGTGCATGCACTCGTCAGAGAGGAAGAAGAGAAGGCATCCCCCATTGGGAAAGTTTATGCCACAATCCCTTCTCCAGTGTCTCTCCCTCCGTTTGGGATTTAGGGCACACATTTATATGTGCCTGGTGTGTTTCTCAAGCTGCTGGGTTCAGAACTTGAACTGTGTAGTTGGCTGCCTTTGAATACCAGGACACTGAGCTGGCCCAAATGATCGCTAATTTCTCTAACTAGGTAGGACAGATGAAAGAGCTGAAAGAAAATAAAATCTGTCAATCCAGAATTCTTATTCAGTAAAAAATTCTTAAAAAAAAAAATTCAAAACAAAACAACCTAAATCTATCACTATCATATCTATCTAAAATAAATTTTAAAGAAAGTTTTTCAATATTAAGGGACATAATACCAGTTTGAAACCCAGATCTTTAAGAATGAAGAGATTGGAAATATATATGAGAATATAAATGACTTTTGTAAAAAAAAAAAAAAAAAAAATTGGAAAATACTTGAGTTATCTTGCAGAGTTTCCAAAATGTACATATAAGAGGTATGAATGTTCTAGCATAAAGAAGAAACAAATAGACTATGAGTCAGGTCTTCTATATTTTATATGAAATGGTAAATTATTAACTCTATACTGTGAGAGGTTAAGGATATATATTTAAATCCAATAATTTCAATCTATAAAATACAAAACAGTATGAATCACATATGATAAAATCAAAAGATGTTTAATGTGGTGACAACTTTGGAGATTTTACTGGTACTGTTTTCCTAGAAAGATGGCCCCAGACTTCATTCTGAGATAGCTAGAATTTTGTAAAAATGTTACTGAGCAGAACAATTCACTTTTTTTCCCTTCATTTGTTATTTTAGTTTTTTTCCATAGGGCACACATGCTCACCAGAGAGAGAGAGAGAGCGAGCGAGCGAGCAGTGAAAGGGCAAGTGCTCAATCACCCCTACCATGCAGCCAAGCCTCAATCTCTTCTCCTCCATTCTCCTCCTGGGATTTTTGATCACACACATACATGGACCAAGTGTGTTTCTTCAAGCTGCCAGATCTGGGACTTAAACTGTGGTCAGCCATGTAGGAATACAATAAACATCATGCCACCTGGCCTGCAAATTCCACCTTTCAAGGCAAATTTAACAAGAAATAATCTTAAAGTTAGGTCATCTTGAGGATGCTTTTCTCTCAGGTGAAGTTAGTAGTAGTTACTTCCTTTTTATAAACAACTATTCGCATTCATAACCACCTCACATTTAATGGGCCTTCTTAAAATGTAGCAGGCCCTGTCCTATATATGCATTGTCAAAAGTAATTTTAACCATAGCTTCTGGAATTACATAGGATATGCTTTTATTTGAACATGATTGGTACCCATTAAGTGCTTTCTTTTAGTTTTCACACCTCTTTCACATCAGACGCAGAATTTTAACGTTAGATTGTTTCAACTGAAAGCCTAACATTTTAAACTTACTTTCTGTAAAAATTTGTCACGCTTTCCCTAAATGTTTTAGAACGGCTTTTAAACTTTAAAATTTTGTGGGATCTTCAAAATTCTGATGTTTAAAAACTGCTTTAAATGAAAATTATACTTGTTGTGAGAGGTACTATGATAGGATTTTATATTTACTTTAAAATTTATTTTTCCTGGGACTGGAAGATGGCGTGGCGGCAAGGTGCTGGGCTCCCACATGGCCAACCACAGTTCAAGCCCCAGACCTGACAACTTGCTTTTTCACTTTCCTTTCTCTCTCTCTCTCTCTGATCAAATTAAAATGATAATAGCAACAAATGGAATTAAATGAATAATTTTTTAATATTTATTTTTTATTTATGAGAGAGGAGAAAGGGAGAGAAAGAGAGAGGAAGAGAGAGACAGAGAGATTTTTGGGCAATCTCACTGAGTTGTGATCCTCTAGCCATAGCCTCTAATTAGCAGGATTCTGGGCACGAATGACCCTCTCCAGAATTTTCAGATTGGGCCAGAATTGAACCTGGGCCTTCCACGAGGCTTCCAACCTCTCAAGTGATGACACTTTCTCTGTTCCATTGCAGCTAGGACTGTGATGGGATTTTAAATATCCAAATCAAAGTGCAATATTCCCTCTGATTTCTAAATGGCATTAAAGAAAATATATGTGGGGAAAATGTTGCCTAAAATGTGGAAGAAAATAGTTATGTTCCAGTAGGTGGTAATGAAACAATTCAAACTTGGAAGTTGAAATTAATGCTTATTTTTTTCCTAAGGAGTCATTATAAATAAGAATTTCAGGGTCAGGACCAATAGATGGCGTAATAGTTATGTTGCCAGACTCCCATGTAGTAGACCACAGTTTGAGTCATGGACCCAGTGGCTTAAACTCACGTCGAGTGCGTGGGCATACGTTCCCAACATTCCAAGAGGAGAATGAAGGAGAAGGGATTGCGGCATGGCCATCCCCCTCTAGGGGGTGATTTCTTACTTTCTGTCTCTGTGTCTCTCTCTCTGTCTTTCTCGCTCTTTGTTTTGCTGCAAGGGCGTGGGCCCCAAAAAAAAAAAAAAAAAAAAAAAAAAATCAGGGTCAACAATGAAGCTAAAGAGGAAATTCCTGTACTAGGTACGTGGTGTTATTTCTTAATCTTGAGGTGTTTTTTTTTTTTCAACTTTTTAAAATTTAACTTTATTTATTTCCTTTCTAATTTGACAGGAAAGGGACAGAGTGAGAGAGTGAGAAAGCAAGCCACTAGGTCTGGGATTCAACCCATGGTCAGCCATGTGGGAGCCCAGCGACCTTAGCCACCATGCCACCTTCCAGCCCCTGAGGTTATTTTTAAATTTTTTTTTTTTGGAGAGATTTTTACTATAGGGCGCGTGCGCTCGCCAGACAGAGAGAGACATTAGAGACAGAAAGCGAGAAATCACCCCCCAGGGTTACTTTCTGTAAAAATTTGTCACGCTTTCCCTAAATGTTTTAGAACGGCTTTTAAACTTTAAAATTTTGTGGGATCTTCAAAATTCTGATGTTTAAAAACTGCTTTAAATGAAAATTATACTTGTTGTGAGAGGTACTATGATAGGATTTTATATTTACTTTAAAATTTATTTTTCCTGGGACTGGAAGATGGCGTGGCGGCAAGGTGCTGGGCTCCCACATGGCCAACCACAGTTCAAGCCCCAGACCTGACAACTTGCTTTTTCACTTTCCTTTCTCTCTCTCTCTCTCTGATCAAATTAAAATGATAATAGCAACAAATGGAATTAAATGAATAATTTTTTAATATTTATTTTTTATTTATGAGAGAGGAGAAAGGGAGAGAAAGAGAGAGGAAGAGAGAGACAGAGAGATTTTTGGGCAATCTCACTGAGTTGTGATCCTCTAGCCATAGCCTCTAATTAGCAGGATTCTGGGCACGAATGACCCTCTCCAGAATTTTCAGATTGGGCCAGAATTGAACCTGGGCCTTCCACGAGGCTTCCAACCTCTCAAGTGATGACACTTTCTCTGTTCCATTGCAGCTAGGACTGTGATGGGATTTTAAATATCCAAATCAAAGTGCAATATTCCCTCTGATTTCTAAATGGCATTAAAGAAAATATATGTGGGGAAAATGTTGCCTAAAATGTGGAAGAAAATAGTTATGTTCCAGTAGGTGGTAATGAAACAATTCAAACTTGGAAGTTGAAATTAATGCTTATTTTTTTCCTAAGGAGTCATTATAAATAAGAATTTCAGGGTCAGGACCAATAGATGGCGTAATAGTTATGTTGCCAGACTCCCATGTAGTAGACCACAGTTTGAGTCATGGACCCAGTGGCTTAAACTCACGTCGAGTGCGTGGGCATACGTTCCCAACATTCCAAGAGGAGAATGAAGGAGAAGGGATTGCGGC
>NW_006204812.1:1866933-1870060 GCF_000334495.1 Tupaia belangeri chinensis
TACTATAGGGCGCGTGCGCTCGCCAGACAGAGAGAGACATTAGAGACAGAAAGCGAGAAATCACCCCCCAGGGGGGATGGTCACGCCGCAATCCCTTCTCCTCCATTCTCCTCTAAATTTCATGGATATTAAGTATCTGTGAATAGATAGTCTGAAATAGAAAATTTCTTGTTTTGAATATGGTGATATATTGCAGTGATAAACATTTCATTAACTTATTGAGTAACTGTGATATGCCAGTCACTTTAAGTACTCTCTGTCATTTAATTTGAAACTCATGAGTTTTCAATGAGTTAGTTACCATCCTTTTCCACATTTTATAGATAACAAAAATTAAACTTACGGAGGTTAAGTAACTTACAAGTCACTCAGTCAATGATGACGTGTAATAGTGGCATAGGCTGTTGGACTCTAAAAGGTCTAACCATATTGGAAATTGATTTAGATTAAGAAAATTTCCTGTAGGTTTTCATACATTGAGCCACATTTATATTATCTTTCCTGGGCTAATAGTGTGACATGGGCTTGAAAGTTTACAAAGTAGGAAAATCAGAATAGAATACTTGGAAAGAATATCCTAATTAATTTATGCAGGAGGCCCTAAAGAGAATAGGTTATCCTTTAAGGGGTTGTTTTTTCTGTCATCATCATGGTAGTTATATCACAGGGTCATCAGGGGTATGAGCTCAAGGAGATCCCTGGGAAAGAAAGCTTAGGACTCATGGGTGGAATTTTTCATGTTAGGGAATGAATAGCATTGCTTGGTCTGTCATTCTAATTTTACCATCTCTTAGCCAGAAGTGATTTTGGCAAGTCATTTCACGCAGTATCTGTTTTCTTGCTTGCAAACTAGAGATGATAATACATTTCCTTAGAGTGGCACTATGGTCAAGAAGTTAAGGAGCCAGCTGGTGGCTCAATGGCAAAATGCAATGCTCTGCAGAGGCAGACCCATATGGGAAGTTTGCCTGTTCAAGTCTGGAGACCTTACTATGAATGCTAGGCATACTTGTGTCCATAATCTAGGCTGGCAAAGGCTGAGAATTGATCAGTGTCAGAACCTCATAGCAGCACTGGGACTCTGTCTCTCTCTTCCACTTAATTACTAAATAAACTTTAACATTTTTTTTCAGAAAAGATAATTTATCTAACATCCTTACCAGTACTTCTATCTAGCATAGGGTAGTAAGCACAATACATCATTATCATTATTATGTTCAGCATTGTTTTCATCTGACTTGGAGTGCCCTTGTACTGAAGATATAGCATGGAAATTAATGGCAATTTTGAAAAGTTATTAAATAATTTAGGGGTCTTGGGGACTTGCCTGTACATTACAGGTGACTGTGCTGTGTGAGGCTTTTCTGTACCTTCACAAGCATGGTTTGGTAAATGAAGGCTTTGAAAGCATAGATGGCTTCATGGAGATCAATAAATTCTCTCTGGAATGGTCATTAATCCTGTTTCTTTGCATATTTCTTCCTGAAAATGTTTCTTGATAGACTCAAGGTATGAATTAGGATGTTTATGAGAACCTCTAGTGTAAGACACAGCAGAGATTCTAATCAGTCATCCTTTATCTGTGCTTTAAAATGGGCACAGATGACAGGAATTTCAAAAAATAGTAAGAGGAGGATACCTTGGAGACCAACAGGTGGTGTGGTGGTTAAAGCACTGGACACTTCCGCATGGCCAACCACGGTTCGAGTCCTGGACCTGGTGGCTTACTTTCTCACTTTCTCTCTCTCTGTCTCTCTTTGTGTGTGTGTGTGTGTGTGTGTGTGTGTGTGTATGTGTGTGTGGTCAAATGAAAATAAATGAATGAATAAATAATTTTTTAGAGGTTTTTACTATAGGGCGTGTGCACTCGCCAGAAAGACAGAGAAACAGAGAGACAGAAAGCAAGAAATTACCCCTGGGGGGATGGCCACACCACAATCCCTTCTCCTCCATTCTCCTCTCGGGATCTTGGACACGCATGCACACACGCCTAGCATGAGTTTTAGCCATCAGGTTCGAGACTCAAACCATGGTCGACTACATGGGAGTCCAGTGACATAGCCATTCCACTAACTGCTGGTCCCAAAATTAAGTAATTCTTAAAAAACAAACAAACAACCGAAAGGATACCTGAAAGGGACAATGTACTTCTTGCAATAGGGCATGCAAATGAGGAACAATGCAAATGAGAAACAATGCAAATGAGGAAGCAAAACTTCTTTCCATCCTTACTGTGGGAATAAGGAAATGACTTTTTTAGAACAATAAAATTTTTAGAAAATGGGCAGGCAACTACTGTAAAGAGGCAATGCTCCTTAAAGTGAAGAGTTGTGAGCAGGCAGCAGAAAGTAGCAATCTCTTCACTTTCTCAAAAGTGGGATTGTATGTGTGTGTGTGTGTGTGTGTGTGTGTGCGTGTGCACACGCACATGTGTGTTGGTTGGGGGGTAAGTCTCAATTTAAGACACAGACACTGATAACTTTATTAAATATTGATTTTTGAAAAATATATATATTCACTATGCCATGAGCCAGAGAAGATCAGAGTTGGTGATAAAAATAATTATTAGTAGTATTTCAGTTTTATTGCAAACAAAATGAGTTGGTATAATCTATGTGATAATCATATATAAAAATAACTCCCATCTATACCCTACTTGGAAAGTGAGTGCTGCTCTTTCTTCCATGACAACAAATCCCACTTCAGAGTTGAATAATACTTTCTCTTTTGTGCCTTTAGGGACCAGAAGAGCCAAGATTTCTGGTGCTATAACAGACTTTCAAAGGCTATTAACCAGGTTCAAAGACAGGGCTGTAGGACCTGTGGCAAGCAGGACCTGGGAAAATAGTCTGTGCAGTGAAATAGGGAAGAGGGCCACTTGAACAAAAACCAGAAGTAAGAATGTAATCTATGTTGTAATCTATACAACATTTATTTGGCATTAGCTGTGTTTCAAACTCTGAGGAGTCTGAGACTCATCAACATCAGTTAGGAGTTTAATGAGGAGAAACTATTAAGTCATTCAATAAGTACTTTCCAAACTCATGGATGTAAATGTAAGTGTGGGGGCAGGTTCTGATTCTAGGTAGGGTCATCAGCTTTTTTTTTTTTTTTTTAGATTTTTGCT
>NW_006204812.1:1870395-1892895 GCF_000334495.1 Tupaia belangeri chinensis
TGTGTGTGTGTGTGTGTGTGTGTGTGTGCGTGTGCACACGCACATGTGTGTTGGTTGGGGGGTAAGTCTCAATTTAAGACACAGACACTGATAACTTTATTAAATATTGATTTTTGAAAAATATATATATTCACTATGCCATGAGCCAGAGAAGATCAGAGTTGGTGATAAAAATAATTATTAGTAGTATTTCAGTTTTATTGCAAACAAAATGAGTTGGTATAATCTATGTGATAATCATATATAAAAATAACTCCCATCTATACCCTACTTGGAAAGTGAGTGCTGCTCTTTCTTCCATGACAACAAATCCCACTTCAGAGTTGAATAATACTTTCTCTTTTGTGCCTTTAGGGACCAGAAGAGCCAAGATTTCTGGTGCTATAACAGACTTTCAAAGGCTATTAACCAGGTTCAAAGACAGGGCTGTAGGACCTGTGGCAAGCAGGACCTGGGAAAATAGTCTGTGCAGTGAAATAGGGAAGAGGGCCACTTGAACAAAAACCAGAAGTAAGAATGTAATCTATGTTGTAATCTATACAACATTTATTTGGCATTAGCTGTGTTTCAAACTCTGAGGAGTCTGAGACTCATCAACATCAGTTAGGAGTTTAATGAGGAGAAACTATTAAGTCATTCAATAAGTACTTTCCAAACTCATGGATGTAAATGTAAGTGTGGGGGCAGGTTCTGATTCTAGGTAGGGTCATCAGCTTTTTTTTTTTTTTTTTAGATTTTTGCTATAGGGATATGTACTGCCAGTGAGAAACAGAGGGAAAGTGAGAATTTGAAATCACTCCTCTCCCACCAGGGGATTATGGTCATGCCACAGTCCCTTCTTCATTTTCTTCTTGAGATTTTAGGTACACAAGCACACATGCCCAGTGTGATTTTCAAGCTGCCCTGTCTGAGACTGGAACTGTGGTTGGCTACTTGGGAGTCTAGCACCTTAACCACCTTGCATCAGTTGGCTCCAGAGGGCATAAGCTTTGGAAGGGTGCTGCCTTGAGAATTATGAGCTTCTTATCCCTATAAGAGTTCAGGCAGGTGCCAAATTGAGCAATTCTCAGGGCATTCAGCAGAGGCTAGGTATTGAATTAGGTCAGACACTCACAAACCAATAAGCATTCAATGATTTTTCTATAGGTCCAAATCTGAACACTGAGTTTTGGAATGTAATGATAGCAATACTTATGTTGATGTTGATGACAATGATTTGAGTAAATCACTCAATCATACTAATTTCAATTAATGATATACTCAGTAAAACTCTTTCAATGACAATGAGTAAATAATTTTACTAAAATGGGATATAGTCTAGGTACATGTCAAATGTTTCACAGTTGAAGCATATAATCTTTTTTTCCTTTTTATTATTTTGTTTTCATGGTGTGTGTGTGTGTGTGTGTGTGTGTGTGTGTGTATATATAATTTTTTTTGATAGGTTTTTGTTACAGGACGCGCATGCGCTTGCTAGAAAGACAGAGACAGAGAGATAGAAAGTGAGAAATCACCCTCCAGGGGGATGGCAATGCCGCAATCCCTTCTCCTCCATTCTCCTGTCAGGATCTTGGGCATGCACGCACATGCCCCCGGCATGAGTTTAAGCCAACGGGTCCAGGACTGGAACCACGGTCGGCTACGTGGAAGTTCAGCGACATAACCATTACGCTAACTGCTGGTCCCCATAGTATATATTTTTAAGTTAAACGGTTTTTTGTTTGTTTGTTTGTTTGTTTTCAGCATACGTGGTTTATCCCAGCATGAATACAGTGCATATTAATCAAGTCAAAGATATTACCATGTACATTATCATTAACAGATAACTTTTCATTTTTTTCCCTGATCCCCCACTCCCTACCCCCATTACCCTCTCCTATATTGTATCTAATATCCACAGTTGCCCTCCCTACTATTATACCTTCCAACCTTTCAGTTTCTGCTATAGAGTACAGATATTCAGTATATGTTAACTGGGGACATACAATGCCTGTCTTTCATAGTCTGGCTTGCTTTGTTAAATCTTCCATAGTCATCCACTTTATATCAAATATCAGAGTCTCATTTTTTTAATGACTGATTAGTATTCCATAGTGTACCTGTGCCAGATTTTTTCAATCTACTTCTCTGTTCTTATATATTTGGGTTGATCCCATGAACTAGCAATTGTGAATTGAATAATACTGCAATAAGCATGAATGCACAAGTATTTTTCTGACTGTTTTCCTGTCCTTTGGGTAGATAGAGTGGAATTGCTGGGTTATATGATAATTCTTTTCGTAAGTTTCTATGGAACCTCCATATTATTTTCCACAGTGGTTGTACTAATTTATATTCCCACCAACAGTGTAGGAGAGTTCCCTTTTCACTACAGCCTTGACAGCATTATACTTTGTTTTTAAAATTTTTTCACTGGAGTTAAGTGGTATCTTATTGTGGTTTGATTTGTGTTCCCCTTATGAAGCATACTATCTTTACCAAAACTTGAAAGGATTGTGTGAGCTCCATTTTACAGATAAGGAAGCTGAGGCTTAGAATTATGAGCTGGTTTTCCCCCTTGAATATCTCAGAGTGAGATAGGACTTTTAACACAAATAACTTTTTAAAAACCTAAGTAGTACCTACTGACACACATCAGTGTGATAAAGGTGGTAAGACATTTAAAATAACATGCATACCAAGTGTTCATCTGCCAAATATTTGGGTAGGGACTGAGAAGAAGCTTTATAGTGAAGGTGGGAACACATTACTTAAGAAGATGGTCAATTTGGTCAAGTAAGTGGAAAGTTTATGCTTAGTTTAAAATAAAATATTTAAAAAATGAATGTGGTAGCTGGAGTTTTACTGTGATGCCAATAACTTTCCATGCTTTGGCTATCAAATTGGCTTTGCAATGTGGATAAATATCTTTCCCATTTTATTTGGCTTTAAACCTGAGTTACTGGAGACACAAATAACTATAAATAGGAATACCCAAATTAAATGAGGGTTCAGTTTTGAATCTACCTGCTTCAGTGTTCTTAAGCCACATGTTTTTAAATTCCTTTAAATAACAGGTGGGATTCTAAATAAATCCAGATAAAATAAATATCTCTTATATTTTTCTGGACTCTTAACCTTGCTAAACTGTTCTTTGAGAAAGTAGGTACTGACTAAACTTCTAAATCAACTGAAACTTGTGTGGATACATACACCTGTGTATATAATGAGGCTTTTAAACTCTGTTTTTGAGATAATGTGAATTATGAGTCAGAAGATGTGGATTTTGGTGAGAGCTTTGCCCCTCTAATGTCTGCTTAAACTTGATGTTGCCATCTGTGAAATGAAGCTGTTATTCAAGACATTATGATACACTCATCCTAACTAGAATACCTTCATTTGTGTGTTTTGACATAGGAAAAAGGAGTAAGAGAAATTGAATACTCTTAAATATAATTCATCCCCTACATTATCACTTTGTGGATCAATTCTGGAGTTTATGTCAAAGTATCCATTTAAGAAAGCATGATTGTAGTGCAAATTAAATAAGCAGTCACTGCCATCTCCAAGAAGTAGAAAGTTAAGATAACCTCAATTACAAAGAAATAGTACTATGATTTAGTTTTTCTGCTTTTTGAACTTCATATGAACATATCATAGATCATGTGTTCTTTTGTGTCTGTTTTTTCTCAAGATAAATCTTTGTGGTTTTTTCATATTGCATGAATCAGCAGTTACAATTTTACTTTTTACTATTAATAAATTATACCTTAATGAAAATGGAATTAAAAAAATTACTGAAATGAGAATAAGCAAATGAATGGATATTATCTCCAAAATAATCACTTCCTGAGTCTTGGTATAGACTGAAACTGAGAGAATATATTATAGGTATTCTAGCATGGGTCAGGGGTGAGGCTGGTCATAGGATAAAGTCCCGACTCTGAGTCTGGCATTTCAAGCTCTTCAGAGTAGGGCCTTGAGTCAGACTGATATGTTCCCCTTCTGTCCTGACTCTGTGAGGATTACAAAGGGGCCAGATGGCTTGTCATCATGGCACCCCAGAGCTAAATTTAAGGTGGTAGGTTTTCCAGAGTGGTAATTCATTTGAGTCTGCTGACATTTATGTAGTGGATACTGCATGCCTCTGTGTTTTCAAGTAGAAATAAAATCATGTAATGATTTTTTTTTTAAAAATTCTGTATTCTTTGCTTTTATATTTCCTCTCATAACTGCTGATGTGAATATCATTCGATTTGATATAACACAGATTTAGAGGTATTAAGTTTCTCTCTGAAAATTAGTATCTTCCAACTTTTACCTTATCCCTAGGATATTTTCACTTATTCACTCACTGATTAACTCACTAACTCAAACAAATATTCTCTTCTTGGTGATAAGGATATATCAGGGGAAAAACATGCAAAATTTTCTGCTCTCTTTCCAAAACTTTTTCTGTTGCTCATTGTTCAAGATTCTGCTTATTGGTCATCTCCTTCAGCAATTCCAGTTGTGAGCTTCTGCAGGCCTTACTTTCTGTATTCTCTTTGAATATCACTTTGTATATCTGATTTATGACTTTTTATGCGTGAAGGTAACATTAGATTATTATCTAATTCTTAGTATAGATAGTTCACTCAGCAACATCATAAATCCAAAGATTATACATTATGGACTGCTGGATTTTCGACTATACCTACTACAGTACAGTGTACATCCTGGGTAACAAATGGACAAGGTAATGGATATTTTTACTCCAGCAATTATATACCATAGTAAATGCCGATGTAGAGATATACCCTACATTTCAGGCTGAGCTGATTCGAAGACTCTAAAGTATCTACCCCTTGGACTTGACATCTTTGTGGCACAAAAAACATTTTCTGGGGCTTAACTGCAATGGCACAGGTATCAGGGTATTGCTGCATAATACTGGAGCTATATGGGAAGGTCCTGGATTTGGTTCTTGGGTCAGACCAAACATTCCAGGCACACCTATGGGCATTCCCTATGATATTGGCTAGCTAGAAGGCTGAAGGGAGGATGGAGACATGGTAAGATCCTAATGGAGGGCTCTTCTCTCTAAATAAATACATAAAGCTAAAAGAAATAGTCTGACTTTATTGTAACAACTTCATAGGCAATGCATATGTAAAGAAGCAGAGTGTGCTAAAGGACCTCTGCATTCCTAGCATTGGTATGCATATGTGGTGGTAGGTGGTGCTTCCTTATTGGACTTGGGACATTTAAAGAGACAGTAGAGAATGCTGGGATGCCTAGACTTGTTCTGGCTGGAGAGACTGCCATGATCTTATTACTGGTCTCCTAGACTCTCTAACTACAATCGCTGAAGGAAGGATGTGGTTTGATAGCAATAACATGGATGACTGTTCTTTAGATATTAATAGTATATTTAGCATCCAAGAGTTGAGCACTCATGAATTATGGAAATTACCTTGGTTCTGAGTTCTACCCAATCTTCCCTCAGTCAACAAACCCTTAATGGATTCCATGCCCTCATCTTTCTACTTAAAGCAGGTCAACTTGGGAAGAGGCTATCTCAGGAGTGTGAGCTTCTTGTGAATACAAATATTCAACACAGGCTGCACAAACACTTCTCAGCAAATGTGATATGGGTAGAAAATTAAGTTATATCAGACACCCCTCCTCACCATCCTATGGTTCTTCAATGTACACACATTTTTCTCTGAATGTTGTGTGAGTACTCTGCTAAGTGGGAGGAAAAGCAAGAAGGAAGAAGTGTGGACCAGCAGGTGATCTTCTCAGACCCCATCAGTGCACAGTGGGAATCTTGTAGTGAGCCATCCAAGGATAACTAGTGCATCCAAGTGCAACACTGACTTGCAGCCTTAAGTATTTCCACTTAACACTTTCATCTCCATTTTTGTTTCTCACAAAGTGATTTCAAATTGCTTACCACCTACATGTCCCACAGGCTTCTGTGAGATTGAATGTGTTAATGGTTGCAAAGTACTTTGACCTTCTCTCATGAAAAGTACTGCAGGAATACAAAATATTATTATTATCATTTCATGGACATTTTGCAGTTCCCACTGGTTAGTTTCATTCTCCTCTTTAATCTTGAATGCATTAAAATGGCTAAATAAAAAGTATTTTGAGTAAATAAAGATACTTATGATTTTTAAAAGTTCTTTATTATATATTTTGATATGCATCATCACCTTCTCCTGACTTTCCACATAAAGTGCTATGGCTAAACAGTTCTGTAATGATATTGCTACTTGGCTATAATTTAGAATGCTATAAAGATTATTTAGCACAAAGAAGTATTTCCAGTTAAAATTTAGCAACTCCTTTCAAATAGATTTACATTAAATCTTAGACAGAATTTTAGAAACATTGAGCAGAGCAAAAATAAAATGTAGTTCATGTTCTCATAAAATATCTGCTCCTCCACTGGCTCTTTGCCCTCTGTTTTCCTTTATGGCAGATTGCATCTATAGTTAAAATCAACCTAACTATTTTATCCTTTTCCTATTCTTTTCTTACCTTTTCCTCTCTTCCCTTCACTTACCATTATTTCCTACATCCCTCCATCTCTTTCTTTTTTCCTTTGAAAAATATATACCACACACTTCTTTCTTTTAAAAACTTAACTTTACTTATTTTAAAGAGTTATTTAATTATGATTTATTATTATTATTAAATTTTTTATCGGGCATATGTGTTCACCAGAGAGAGAGAAAAGTGAGAAAGGAAGTCGCTAGTTTGGGCCTTGAACCACAGTTGGCCATGTCGGAATCCAGCACTTCAACTACCATGCTACTGGTTGGCCCTTAACTTTATTATTATTACCATTATTATTTTAGTCTGCAATAGGGCACATGCACTCACCAGAGAGAGAGAGAGAGAGAGAGAGAGAGAGAGAGAGAGAGAAAGAAAGAGAAAGAAGGAAAGTAAGAAAACAAAGCACCAGGTCCAGGACTTGAAGCATTGTTGGCAATGTAGGAGTCCAAAACCCTAACCACAAGGCCACCTGTTGGCCCCAAATGCTTCTTTAGTGTATGTCATATTGTGAATCCTAGATAAAGATCCAATATTGTCATTATATACCAGGCACTATTAAAGCTCTTGGAAAATCAAAAGAGAATGAATTTTGGTCCTTAAGGAGTATACAGTGTAGAGAAATAGAGACATAGGCATATAAGCATATAAAAGTATATTATTATAGTACTAAAATAGGAATTGTATTGGTCAGGGTTCTCCATAGAAACAGAACAGAATTTATATATATATATATATGAGAAGGAATTTATTATAGAGATTATCGCACTGATCACAAGGTAGCTAAGTCCCACAATAGTCTGTTTGCAAACTGGAAAAGCATCTGGAAAACTAGAAGCAGAGAAACCAATAATGCAGCTCTTAGTTTGAGGTGGAAGGCCTAAGGGTCCTTGGGGGGGCCACAGACCTGAGTACCCTCAGGTAGCATTGATACAACTCCAAAGTCTAAAAGTAGAAGAATGTGGGATTGGTTTTGCCTGAAGTTTGTCAGTGCCAAGCACAGATAGGAGCCAAATGCAGCCAAGGGTAAATCACAGAGGAGGAATGGAGTAGGTGAATGTGCAGATATCAGGAGTGGAATATACAACATATTCTGGAAGGAAGACTTATAAAAGAGAGAAAATAGAATCCCCTACTTTTCCTTTTTGTGCCTCTGGTGTCCCCTGGATGGTACCCACTCACATAAAGGCAGATCTTTCTCAGTCCACTGACTCAAAAACCAGTCATGTCTTGAACACTCACAGAAATACAGGAACAATGCTTCACTTGCCATCCAGGCAGCCTTCAATTTAGTCAGCATTCAGTCCAGTCAAGTTGACACTCAAAATTAGACTTCACAGGGAATGTAAAGAAAAAATGTTGTGTAGCTTAATGAATTTTGAGGATTCTAGTAATGTGTACAGTTATTTGCCACCCATCTAGGATATAGATCAATTTTTCCGCTTGCTTTCTATGTAACCTTAGACAGGTTGGTAAGTTCTCTGTGCTTCAATTTCTCTTCTGTAAATTGGTGATAGAATTGCCTTCCTCATATTATGTTTTTAAGTTTTAATGAGATAATGTATGAAAATAAGCTTATACATAGAATGAAATAAACATTCATTAATATTAATTAGCTGTTAGAGGAGAAATAGAAAAACCTTTCTCTCCTTCTCTCTCTCTCACACACACACACAGAATCCACAAACACACACTTATTCACTTAAACTTTTAAATAATCCTATTTTTTTCTTGCCATCCATTAATAAAGCTTCTTGAATGTATTTTTACATCATCTTTCCCAGTTCCTTTTTTAAAACTCTTTTAATGCCACTTTTTTGTTGTTGTTGTTCATGCCACTGGGTACAGTATTTACTCTTTTTGAATTCTAATAATCATGTAGTGCAGAAATTCCAGGCATGCTTAGGCAACAGTGACTGAAGAGTGATGAAAGGACTCCTGTTATTTATTGCTCCTCAGTTATATAATTTTGTTATGAGAATAGAGTGTCCCATTCTAACCTCAGCCCATTCTATTTGGCTTTTATTACCACCACTATACTTAACAATTGAATCTGAGTACTTAATCTTGCCAAATTCAATGTCTGGCTTCTGTCCTCCTATTGTAACCCTCTGTCCTTAGTCATCTGAAAAGGTTAAGTTTTAGGTTAGATGGAGAGGATTCTGTTTGATATCTGCCTCATCCTCATTATGTATTAATTTAGTTTACTGAACTTTTCAGGGGTACTAGGAATTTTAAAAAGAAAGTCGAGGGACCGGCAGTTGGCATAATGGCTACTACATTGCTGGACTCCCATGTAGTCGACTGCGGCTCAAGTCCCAGACCTGATGGCTTAAACTCACGCCAGGTGCGTGTGCGTGCGTGCCCAAGATCCCAAGAGGAGAATGGAGGAGAAGGGATTGTGGCGTGGCCATCCCCCCTGGGGGGTGATTTCTCGCTTTCTGTCTCTGTCTCTTTCTGTCTTTCTGACGAGCGTATGTGCCCTATAGCAAAAGCCTCTCTCAAAAAAAAAAAAAAAAAAAACCCAGAGAGGGAATTCATAACAAAGGAGATGCATCCCCAATGCTAACATTTTCAGCTCTGAATTAGGCATCAGGAGGAATTTCTCAGTACAGAAGCTCTCCTCTGCTCTTTAAACGAGACCCTAAGAAAATCTACCCTTGTTACTTCTCACTGACCTGGCTGGAGATTTGTCTCTGCTCTGAGTTTATCTGTTCAGATTAAGTAAAACAAAATTCAAGGTATTGGAAATATGGCCAGAAAATGATAAGAAGTAAGGGGGAAGAGAAGAAAGAATTATTTGCTACTACATTCAGGTAACTCTTTTGTTGGTTACTTCCTCTCCTAAATGTCAGATTCTTTTTTAAAAGTTTTAAAAATGGATCAATCAATAATGCACTGTCAACTAATTCTTATTTATTAATTTATTTTGGGAGAGGTTTTTGCTATAGGACGCGTGTGCTCGCCAGACAGACGGAGAGAGACATAGAGACAGAAAGCAAGAAATCACCCCCCAGGGGGAATGGTCACGCTGCAATCTCTTCTCCTCCGTTCTCCTCCTGGGATCTTGGGCACGCACACACACGCACCCGACGTGAGTTTTAAGCCACCCGGTCCGGGATGCGAACCGCAAACGACTACGTGGGAGTCCAGCAACATAGCCATTACGCTAACTGCTGGTTCCTTCAACTAATTCTTATTCATCTAAGAAAATATTACAAACAATAAAAGATTTTGAAGGGGAAAACAACATAGGCTTAAATATTGCCAAGAAGGAATGGGCTTACAGCTGAATTAAGTCAGAAGTAACCAATAAGATATAAACTAAGTACTTTAAACATATCATATGTGATCCTACAACAAGCGAAGTCACATTACTTGATGAGTGCAGTGAATGAGTGTTAGCATCATGCAATTTTTCTAGAGTGGTTTATCCTAATGGTCATCATGGGGAAGCATGAGGTATGATTAGATGTGTAACATACACAAATCAGTGGCTGGAGTGTCAAAGCTCCTGCCTGTACTGTGACATGATTAAAACAAGCATTTAGAGCCAGGCCTGTAAGGCAGCAAGTGAGCAATGTTCACTGGGAGCCAGATACCACAAGGCCTAACACAATTTGAATCTGGGCCTCGGGGGCATGAAAAGCACACTGAGCCTGTGTGTGTGTATGTACGTACATGCCTCAGATCCTTACAGGATGGAGAAATGGAAGAGAGAGAGAGAGGATTGTGGCATGACCGTGCCCTCTTGAGAGAAGGGTGCTTTCTCTTTTTCTCTGGTGAGTGTATACATACCCTGTGGTGATTAAAAAAACATTAGATTCTTGCATTTTCTGAGAAGAAAACTATGGTAACTTGAGGCTACTGTCAATTATCAGTACACAACTGATAGTCAAAGCAGCCAAGTGTGAAGTCAAGTTCGTGATTTCCCTTAGATTTATTTTCAACTGGAGAGGATTGAGTCCCCAGTCGGATGTTTCAATTCCCAGTTTCAGCCTGGACAAAGCTGCATTTCCTTTACTTTAAGTTTGTCACCATATGGCCGCGGGGTCTGTTTTATCCTACGTAACAGTGGGCTTTATTTCTAAACCTGGTAACTTCAAGGAGGCAGAGAATATTGAATGATTTAACATAAAGTGGTGTGGAATTGCCTTGTGACTTGCCAACCTTTGAGACTCATATTCCCTGAAGGATGTTAAGTTAGTGTTGGGGCAAAGAGAATATCTCTTGTTCTGCCCCTTAGAGATTTGGAAGGAATGAACTGACAATTCTTGAGTTAATAGGAGAAAGAGGCATACATATTTATTTACTGTGCACATGTGTACATGGGAGCAACACAGAATATGAACTCAAGAGGATAGATGGTTGAGGCTTAAATAACCTCTTCCTAGGGAAAGGGTATAAGGGAATAAGTGGGGCCAGTGGTTAGTAAGTGATTTTCTTTGGGAGCTTGATGGGATGAATAAGTTAGGGGATGGTGAGGAGTAAATCTATGTAGGAACAAAGGTTTTATTACACGGATTAAGTTTCTTAGCTCCTCGCTCAGACTTGCCCTTAGAAGAATTGGTGGAACCTGTGGAGCCCTGGGTGTCCTAGATGTGGAGAGCTTTAATCTCCTTTCCTGGGATAGGAATTAATCTTCTCTAGTTGCTTGATGAGGTTCAAGACAATTGCATTCCTTAGTCAGATAAGGGAAACTTCAGAGAAAGCCCCTTCCTGAGCTTTGGGAAAGAGATAAGGGTACATCAGGGGAAGGTCAGAGAGGCCTTAAGTCTAAGCCTGCTTTTGAGACCTTTTTATTTCCTTTTGACCAAAGTGCTCAGCATGAGAAAAATGCCACTTTTTTGGGGGGAGGGGGTGCGGAGAGGAGAGAATGGGGATATTTGTTTTCAGAGCCCCACATTAGACTTCAAATCTTACTTCCCAACTTTACATTCCATCCAATGTGTGTCTCAGATATTCTATTGACTCAATGTGGAAGGATCACATTTTCTGGGATTTCAATTGTACTTGCTGTCCCCTCTGCCAAGAATTCATCTTGTGAAATCATGCGGGGAGAGAACTTCACTCTTTGGTGTGTCATATCAACCCATCAGCAAATCCTGTTATCTATACCTGTAAAGTATGTACATCTTATCGTCTTTCACTACCTCAATCACAACCACTTATGTCTAAGCCACCATCGCGTCTCGCTTGGCGTATTACAATAGTCTCCTAAACTGATCTCGTCTTTTATGCTGCTCTTTAAAATCCTTTCTTTATGAAACAGTCTGAGTGATCTAAGATATAAGTTTGAACTCATTACTAGTCTATTAAAATTCTTGCGATGCTTTCATACTTGTCTCGGATTAAAAGCCAGGATGGGCTGACCTGTGGCATGGTGCTTAAGGAAACTGGATCCACAGTACAGTCTGAGTCCTGGACCTAGTGACTTGAGAAACACCCCAGGTGCATGTGTGTGCAGGCCCAAAAATCCTGATGGGAAGGAGAAATGGGGGAGGGAATTGTGGTTTGACATTTGGTTCTTTTTTGCTTACCCTCTCTCTCCTTGTCTCTTCAGCAAGTGCATTTTAATTTGCCATCCTCTAGCAAATTAAAAAATAAAAAAGCCAGGGTCCTTACCAGCAGTAGACGGTCCCACAATGTCCTGTGTAAACTGGCATTGTCTTTTCACCTTGATACCTCTCTAAATAAATGGTTCCTCAACCTCCCAAGCACTTTCTAGCCTTAGGGCTTAATTTGCACTTTCTGTTTCTCCAGGCTGGAATAATTCTCTCTGAGTTATCCACATGGCTGCTTCCTCATTTCCTACAGATCTCTGTTCAAATACCCTCTCTTCAGAGAGACTTGTGATGACCGGCTTATCTCTGGCACCATTTCCCATATGCACACTGTTTCTGACTTTCATTTGCTTCATTTTCCTCCTTAGCATTTACCCTGCCTAGCATACTGTTCATTTTTGATTATTATCCATCTTCTTTCACTGGAATTGGTCTCCCTAAGGACAGGGGCTTGTTCTTTTCCGCTTACTATCACATCTACTCACCTACAATCTACAATGGTGTCAACACAGCATAGACAGTCAATAAATGGAAGACTGAGTAAATATCTATCACCCTGAGTCCCAGAGCTTCAGACAATAATCAGAAGGCAGGAGCACATGGACTTCCTCATTTTCTTTCCAGCTGTGCATTCAGCCCCTTCACTGCTTCCCTCTGAAGGAGCTGCTGCATCAGGCTGCCAAAGTGGACCTTCATCTTCCCAGGAGCTCAAATTCAATGATGGTGTAACTCAGGCTTGATAAATCTGTTACTCTAGCTTTTAAAGATACTACCTGAAGACAAACTTTCACGTCTGCAGAATTTTGAAGTTATGGAGGAGAAATGAGGAGACAAAACAACCTCTAGTGTTATTATATATAACCAGGGTGTTACTTAAACTCCTTATTTTAAAACTTTTTTTTAGCAAATGAGGCTGTGGCCTAGACAAGTGGAGATTTTTATGTTGTCATACAGCAAGTCATATTTGGAAGCAAAACTCAGATATAGTGCTTTTCCCCTTTACTATCCTATTCTTAGAATCAAATCCTGGGGCCATGTGTCTATAGTCCCTGAATGGGAAAGGGAGAAGCAGCTATACTATGTTCTTCGTATTTTATTTTTAGAGAGATTTTTGCTACAGGGCACATGTGCTGAATGGAGAAACAGAGACAGAGTCAGCAAGAAATCACCCACCAGGGGGATGGCCACTCTGCAGTCCTTCTCCTTCATTCTCCTCTCAAGATTTTGAGCATTCACACTCTCCTTGGGTGAGTTTTAAGCCATTGGGTCTGGGACTCAAACCGTGGTCAATGTGGGAGTCCGGTGATGTAACCATTACTCCATCTTCTGGTCCCTATTCTTTGTATTTTTAAGGGCCAACACAGGATGACATACATGTTCTTTCCTGCAATTCATTCTAGAGCCTCTAGTTTCCTCTTTATTTTGTCTTGAAACCATTCGTTATTTCTCTCTTGCCTTTGGTTTTTCTGGGCACAATGTATTTCATTTATGATTCGTCCAAATTCTGCTCCCCATGGAATTCTGACTGTTTAGTTCAGGCAATTCGATGTAACGGTGTAGTTGAACACCTACTATGCACTACATACCCATTCTTTTTAATTGCCTAAGCTGCATTTGAATTAACAACTGTGTTCGGGGAGACACATGTTTCTATATTGAAACATTTTCCTCCTGCCAAAGCCAAATGTTAAACACATTCATTCTCAGCTGAAGTTTTAGAAAGCAAAATTGCATGGTTTGAAAGTGAAAAATCAAAGTATCATTTTAGGATATGTCAGGTACAATTCTAAATCTGTGTGCAAGGGCTGGAGATTTGCTCAGTGGAGATCCAGGCTGGTATTAAAATTAGCATTCCTGGAGAGCACAGAGGCATAGGCAAGGCTAGCTGGTTGAACCTCCGGGGGCTCTATAGTCTTGCTTGCTTGTTTGCTGACTTGGGCGTTTGTCTGGCTATTTAGCCAGGTGTCTCAGTGTAGGGTTGTCTGTTAGCTTCCCTTCCTCTCTCCATCCATGGGCATATGTGCCTATAAATGTGCAAGGCATGTTCCTCTTCCTGGTCTGGCAGAGCTGGTATGATTCTGGTAATATACACAAAAAATCAGAAGTCACACCCTGTTTTCGTCATTCACATCCAAACAAATCCTGACTGAGACATAATTCTATTTCCGCATTTTCATTTACTGGTTATCACCTGATTCTGTGATTGTTTACGCTGTGCTGAAATTCCTAAAGGAGGTATTATTATTCAAGACGGTAATAACCGTCGTCCGGGGCTGCTGTGCTTGCAGTGGTCTCAGTCTCACCTCACTTGCTGCTGAGGCTGCTATAGCGTCTTCACAAACATAATGCCTTTTTGTTTAGTGAAAAAAATCAGCACAAAAAGAAATCTCTTACTATGGTTTCAAAGGGGTAGATTTTCCGTATCTAAGAAATGTATGAAATAGATGAAAGGTGACACAATCAGAAAGGAAATAGCCTCATGATTAATCAAAGACAAATAATTCCATCATTGAAAAATGACTCAGTGTTTAAGGTTTCCTCTATTCCTTAACACCAGAATTCTGCAAGGCTTTGAACTCTCAATATTGGAAATGAAAGGACAGAAAATTTTCACTCCAGAATTTTTTTTTTTTTTAACAAAGTGGAATCCCATACTTTAAAGCATATAATAATTGGTCCTCATTTCCTCTCAGATGAAAGCCCAAACTTCTGGGCCTGGTCTCAGAAGCTCTGCCTAGCTGGAGTTCCCTTGCCTCCTTAAATTTTTAGCAGGAATCATCTGTTTTGGTCATCCTCATGTCTCAAGTTTCTTCCTCTATATTAAATGCCTTTTCTGCACCTCTCTCTTGAGCATCTTAATCTTCAAGAACCTATTAAAGTTCATAAACTACTGTCAGCCCCTTCTTAATGCTTGGATGCAGAAATGGATATTAAACAGAAGTTTAGTCCGTATCTTCAAGGAGCTTATCCAGCTAGACTGTGTCTCTCCCTTCCCTAAGCTCCAGTAGCACCTATCACACCCCACACCTCTCTCGTCCAGTTACTGTAACATAATAGGGTATTTTGAAGTGACTCTAAATCATAAATTCCTTGTGAACTCCCGAATGTAGCTTATACTTCTGTTATATTTCCCAAGATGTCTAAGAAAATATAAAGCTCATGACTTACTATTTGGTGATTTGGTAATTTCAGAAAAAAAAAAATCTACATTGTGCAAGAATAAGAACACATTTTCTTTTTTAGGCATGACTAGATCAGGGTAAGGTAATTACCATTGGCAAGACTTTCTTTTAAGGAAAATCTCATGTGATCTAGAGACTCCCTACTCCAAATTCAGCCTCTCTGTAGTGGCCTTTTTCACCGCAACAAACAGTTTTATTTTGGATGCTCCTCTAACATTCATAAACATCTTAAAATATTTTCTTTTTATGAAGTACTCTAAAACACCTGCAATGTGAGTTACAACAGTGGGAGTCTGCAATGCCAGTGTATAAAAGCCTCGGGAAAAGCATTTGCCAGAAACAAAGGAAAAAAGTCATTATTGAGTTGCTTTAAATAGACTTTTCTATGCCATCATTATGAAACAGTACTTTTGTATAAGACTTTACAATATACGACGCACTTTGTGTTTCTTATTTTGTCCTAGTTTACTTTATTTCATCTCACTTAATCCTTATATCTAGATTTCCATCTATTATCAAAGATGAAGAAACTGAGGCTTAAAAGTTGTGCTGGTGGTGAGCTATCTAAGATGAATAGAAAATATCTGTGGCAGAACTTTAATTAAGGTTGCTCCTGCTTCTTTCTACTATGACAGTTCCCCTCTCCCATAATTCCATAATATAAATCCTGCAGGGCTTTATTAGTTATAAAAAAGAGCAAAGCTGAGAATTCTTCTTTAAACAACTTTGCTCAGATAGTCTGGATACACAGGAGACCAACATTTGCAGACACTGTTTTAGTGTATGATTCCCTTTTAGAATATATTATTGTGTCCCGTGTACCATAGACCCTCAAAGCAGGTGAGTAAAACACTTCTGCTGAATAAGCAAGCGAGGGCTTGTGTAAGCTAGGTAAATGTGGGACTGAGGCAGAGAAACAAAAGTCTATTAAGCCTCTGGATGGTCAGTTTCTTTTTAGAAACAATTTGTTTCAAAAACTTAGAGAAAAGGCCACTGCCTTTCACATCACAGGGATGATATGATATTCAGTGCTCTTCAATAAGGTATTAGCGTGGGGCTGACATAAATGCAGTTGAAAGGTGTTGACTTTTCAGAGTGACCTTGAGCCTCTCTTAGAAAGTGTTGTTTTAACGTTGTTAACAATCCGAAGCTTGTTATTTTTGTCAAATATCAGTTATCTCTTTTATAGAGGAGTGGGGGAAAATTGTCTCTTTTTTATGAAATAATCTCCAGTGAACCATATCTGCCAATATTCACATCCATGTATGACCCTGTCCCTTGAATTTGGGCTGCTTTGACCTGCTTTAATGATCAAAATGGAGCAGAACTTATGCTATGTCTATTGAGACTGAAACCTTAAGAAAACTGGAAACTTGTACCATGTCCTCTGGAAGAATTCAGCTTCCATGAAGCAATTCAGCTACCTCAAGACCATGAGGCTGTGAGGAGCCAGACCTAGGCCTACGGAGAAACTGCAAGGAGAACCAACCAAGGCCTAAGCCAGAAGCTCAGCTGAGCTCCCCGCTCACACTCAGCTTCATTTTGCTTGTCATACCTATGAGGGCTTCCGAGCTGTGGCGTCTTCATCCTTGGTCAAGACAGTCTAGCTGATGCCCCATGAAACAGAGATGGCCTATCCTTGCTGAGCTCTTCCCAAATTGTAGAAATGTGAATAAATGTTCATGTTATAACATTGGTGTTGTTTAAGATACACTGTGTGTGTGTGTGTATGTGTGTGTGTGTGTGTATAGTGTGTGTGTGTGTGTGTGTGTATATATATATATATATATATATATATATATAGTGTGTGTGTGTGTATAGTGTGTGTGTGTGTGTGTGTGTATATATATATATATATATATATGGATCGATGTTTATACACCCATACATACACACACACACACACACACACACACACACATTTCCCCCATCAGCAAAAGAGATACAGAAAGAAAGAGACAACACCCAACAGTGTCTTAGTGCTCCAGTCCCAGCCAACCCCAGATCATGGGCACATGTGTGCTTGGCGTCCCTCTGAGGTCTCCCAATGCAAAACTTTCTTTTGTGGGTCAGCCTCACAGAGCATTGTGCTTTATAGCTGCACCACTGTCTAACCCTAAGATCCACTAAATTTTTGAGATAGTTTCTTACGCAATACTGTATCATCAAACAACAAATGGCCCCCAAATTAAGAATCATTAGAAGAAACTGAATAAATAACTGTGATTCAACAAAATAGCGACTAAAGAAAAATGCTATTGTTATTTAGCGTACCTGGGTCATGGGCTGTTCCATTTCTCTTGGCCCCTTAAACCTCTTCATCCTCTCTACCATCCTTCTCCCCAAGTGCCTGAGTCACGTGCACCTGTTCTTTCTCTTCTGAATGATATCAGCACCTTGGATAGCATAGAATGTGATATATTCTGTTACAACACAAGAAAATAGTAATTACCAAATCAGCAGCAGCAATAAAAATTATGAAAAGTTTTTATATACTAATGGACAAGAGGAACAATTTTCAATTAATTCCATTAATTGTTGCCAGCATTTAAGAATGAGATTTGTTTCTATTTTATTGACTTTGTCATCCTGCTAATTCGTCTTATCTGAAGCCACCATATTTTAAATGAAACCCATTTGATCTGTATTTACTATCTACACCAGCAGTCGTCTTAGTTCTTTTAGCTCATACTCTTGAAAGGATTTTAAAGTCTGTATTAATTAATGAAGTTGGCACCCAGAGCTACAAACCATAGCATTTTTTACTTTTTCTGCCACAGTCTATTTTGCTTTGTAATGTTTTGCTTTAGCAACTAAACAAACTTTTCTGGCTTTCCAGAAAGATTTTCAGTCTGAAAGCTCATTAACACGGAGCCAGTCTAGTGGTAAGGGAAACAGATCCCATATGACTAGCCGTTGTTTGAATCCCCCTGGTGACTTAAAAAACACACTGGGCATGTGTGCATGCATGGCCAGAATCAATGGAATGGAGAAATGGGGACTAGAGTTTGTGTCATAACCATGTCCCATTGGGGAATGTTTTCTCCTTCTCTTCTCCTTCTCTCTTTCTTTCTGCCTCTGTCTCTCTCTGAAGACCTTATGCATCCCACAGTAATTTTAAAAAAATAAAAATAAAAAGCAACACACGCAGGCTCATTACCATAATCTCTAACCAAGTAGCAATTTCCTATATTTATAGTAAAATGCACAAGAAATTATTCAAGGTCATTTCAACTTAATGTTTGTCATTTAGGTTGTTATATATTATTTGTTAACCAATGCTTTCAGGGTTTTACTAGAATATAAATAGTATTGGTAAATTATTCATTTAATTTTAGTTTTTAGTAAAACATTTCCTTTTTACCTTTCCCCAAATAAACAAAATAAATTAGTAGTAGGTTTTGATGTAATTATATACTTAATGAACACATCTAATGAACACATCTCCAAGAGCCATCAATCTACATATTGTGTGTGTGTGTGTGTGTGTGTGTGTAGAGAGCAATGTCACACACACATATATATATATGTTCATGTGTGTGTGTGTATGTATTTCTACTATATGTATTTTTCAGATTAAGAAAAGAGAAGTAGATCTCAGCTTAAACCAGAGAATCTGTGTTTATATCTACCACTTACACATTGCATCTCTTATTCTCAGCTTCAGTTTCTTTGTCTGTAAACTAACATAGCAATCCCCTCACCCCATGCAGTTCTTCCAATTGTCAAATGAGACCACAGATATTAAAGTACTTAGCACAGGTATTTGGTACAGGTTAGTCACTTAAAAAAATGTTTGTTGAAACTGAATCAGAATGCTTTGCTGCTGGTATTTATTGAGTTAATTAGGAGGATGCTGTCTAGTAAGTATGACTAGAGTGGTTATTTCATTGGTTCCTGGATAATTATGTTGCACTTTAGTTTTGTGTGTCATCTGGATAATTAAATCATCTCTCATTTTCAGTCCTATGAGCATCCAGGCACAGATTATCTTGAACTCATCGAGATTGGTAGAAATGTGCAGAATAGTTTTTAAAGCTTGCAGAGTTTCCTGATATGGTGAATTATTCAGATGATGGACATAATTAATCACATCCAATTTAACAAAAGTGGGTAATCATTTACCCATGCTGGGCACCGGAAATACAAAGCCAACTCAGACAAATGACATTTTTGTTAGAAAGTCTCAGAATATATTCAAGGAGACAAATCTATACCCAATTGACCATGACATGTGTCATAATAAAATAATGGTTAAAGGGAAAGAAAAGGAAGTTCTGGCCCAGCTGTGGTGGTGCAATGGTGGCATGATGTTCTGCAAAGCTGGAGGTCATGTAGAAAAGAAAAGAAACTTCTGCAAATTATAGAAAAGGTAGTAGAGGTTTTGAGATTTGTAAAGGATTTTGTGTGTGTGTCATAGGGCATGTGCAATTGCCAGAGAAAGACAACAAAAGGGAAAGTGAAAAATCACCCTCTAGGCAGGATGGCCATGCCACAATCCTTTCTCATCCTGGCAATGTGGGCATGCATATGCACCCTGGGGAATTTTCAAACCACCAAATCCAGGAATTGAATCATGTTTAGCCATATGGGAGGCCAGTGCCTTAATCACCCCACTACCTGGTAGCCCTGAGGTAAACTATTAATAAAGACATCAGAGATGAAATAATTCTGACATGAACTTTCACGGGGCTGATCCCATGTCTACACCCTGAGTAACCTATTTTAGAATGTCTTCGAGCCTTATATTCCACCCTTCTCCAATCTGATCTGTGCTACAGAAGATACTGTGTCATTATCCTCCTTTGACCTCCATCCATTGGCTTTAACTGACAGAGTCACTATCAGTAGTCAGAAGGGAGGAAGAAGAGTGAGGTCAGAAGTGTTTATCCCCTGGTTTCTCTGCAGAGTTACAGAGGGCTTGCTGTACCCTCTAAGCAAGTCCCAGATCTCTCCTCCTGCCAGCCAGCCCCTACTCTGGGATTTCAATGATTGCTCCTTCTCTACACCCTTTCAGTCCTGAGATACTTACATTATCAGTTGTCATCTCTTAACATCCTCTATATACATTAATAAATAGGCCCATTATTAAGCTGTACTCAGGTTATTGTCATTTTGTTGCATTTTGTATTTCCTGCTAAGACCTTGACTGACATACTTTATTTTACAGAATTTTTCTGGCTTTTACACATGTGAAGTTGTCCGATTTCCTAAGGCACTGTGCTAATTCTGTATCTCTATTTTGGTCATGCTGCCTCACTACTTGTCCATTCTTCTCAGGATTATTTCCATTCATCCTTCTAGATTCTCTGTTCAGGAAGTCATCTCTAGGCTCCTATCTTGGGTTCTGTTTTCTTCCTTTGAGTTTACATAATGTCATTCACATAAACTTCACATAAACTGGTTATAATCTACCATAGTTAGGATATACATTTTTTTTTACTTATGTTTCCCATTAAAATGCAAGTTCCTTAGAGGTAGAAATCACATTTTTTTCCCCAGACATAAACTGGTTATAATCTACCATAGTAGGATATACATTTTTTTTTTTTACTTATGTTTCCCATTAAAATGCAAGTTCCTTAGAGGTAGAAATCACATTTTTTTCCCCAGCATCACATAATAGTGCTATCATTTTCATATTGCAATTTATTATACTGGTCATATTTAGTAAAATGACTTAGTATTTTATTTAGAAATCAAGATTTTATTTAGAAATCTCAGTTTCCCTTTGTTCATTTGATTAATTTAAAAGAATCTTGCATTTGCTATGTGAAAGTTCAGATTAAAAGGCAGAGAGAGTCATGTCAATGAAAAATTTGTTCTGGGCTCATCTAACCTGGTAAGTGTTCTCTACGTATTTGTTAGTTTGACAGTACAAATTTCATGAGGATGAATATATTTAATTCTTCCTTCTGTGATGGATCAGGGTTTTTTTTTTTGTCTTTATGCTCCTTTTATCTTAAACAACCTGATTTTGTAAATGTGCTGCATTTTTCTCTACAAGGAGTCTCATGACAAACGTTTGTCACACATATACATAACATAACTTCATGGGCTCTGGAAAATTTTATGCTTTCTTCTTTTCAGTTAAACATTATTCAACTGAAAGATAGATATCACAGGGTCAGATTAGCTTCAGTGCTGTTGTAATTCATTTTTAAAAATGCACACAGAATTTAGTACTATAGTTAGTTTCTTTGTTTTCTTTGTAAACATTTGGGAGTGTGCTATCAAATGGTTGGCTCTTATTAGTTTCTTAGAAACCAGCTTTCTTATTTAACTGTCTATCTTTAAGTCATAAAAAAGAGATGAAAAGGAAGCCAGTTTTGCTTCTTTGCAACAAATATTACTAAGTCAGATACAAAAAAGAAATGGCAAAGTCTCCCTCTTTTCATTTTCCATTTCTCACTCTCCTTTACTACACTTGAGGAAGGAGAAACTGAGATGAGAAACTAAATCCTTTGCGTGGAAAACTTACACCAGTTCAAAGAACTGGAAGTCATTGTCTGCAAGACCTCCTTGGATTCCACTTCCAGAAATGTCACCATCATGGTTTCTTGTTCTCTGTGTATATCTGTGTTGGATTTTAAGAGAGTCAAGTGACATGGCTTCTAAGCTCAGGATCTTTTGTAGTAAAAGCACAGGTGAAAATGCCATCAATTTCTTGTTTCCTTGTTTTCAGGAACAAACTAGTTTGATGTTATTTCTTCTTCGATTTTTCCAGGACATCACATTCAATTCTCAACTGTCCTGTTTTTGAAGAAAGATAAGACTTTGCTTTTGATTGAATTTTCCTTGAGATCAGTTATTGCTCAGTCCAGTTTATTAAAGACTAACGTGGCGTCAGTTCTGAATTCTCTGAGGTCATACTCAAGTTCATCTTTGAATTAAAGAAGTTTTTTTGAAGTGTGAATTTTGAGTTATTTTGTTTTCTATGAGAGGAGAGAGAATAGTAAGAGGTTAAGTGGAAAGATCATTCTTCTATTGTTATACTTTGTGCCTCTTAAATTTGCACAGATGTTGATATGAACATGTTAAAGATATGTACTTGTTAAGCTTACTGCTTTGCTTGCTTGTTTTTGGTACTGATTTGTTAACAACTTACCCAGTTCTGCCTAGAATAAATGTTTAGAATGTGGGGTTCTTAGAAGGAATATTTTTGCTTGTTTTAATTTGTCAGAGGGTGCTTGTTCTTGTGGAGAGAGAGAGAGAGAAGGAAAGTGAGG
>NW_006204812.1:1897895-1920601 GCF_000334495.1 Tupaia belangeri chinensis
GGGAACTTACTAAAGAATATTCTTCCAAAATATCTTACTCCCTGGGGTCCCCAGCTGTCTTTCTTTTGGTGCCACTGAAGGAAAATAAAGGGAACAAAGAAACTTTCAAAAATCCAAATCAAAATGCAGATTTAAAATAAGCAAAAGGAGGCCCTTGAAGAGTCTCTCTTCATGGGCTATGGAGTCATTTGTTCATCGTCCATGGAGTTTAAAATTGTGAATGTCTTAGATGAGAAATGACATTGACATATTTTGGGGGGCAGATATAGAGGGAAGACTTCTTGTCCATTGTGTTGCTTATAACAGTAATGCATGAGTCTGAGTAATTTAGAAAGAGTCGAGATTTATTTAGCTTATGGTTTGGGAAGTCCAAAGTAGCAGCATCTAGTGAGGGTCTTCTCTCTGGAGTCCTGGGGTGACACAAAGAATCACATGGCAAAACAGAGCGAGAGCAGAACAAGAGTACATATGTTTGCCTGTGTGTCTGTCTCATTTCCTTTCCTTATGAACCCACCAGAATTCAATCACAGGGGCCCCATCCTGATTACTTTGATCCTAATCACCTTCCAAATGCTCACCTCTTAATCCCATTGTTGGATTAAGTTTTCATCCTCCTAACTTCATCACAACCAGATTCATTACAAAAACTTGGAATATATTTAAACCATAGCAGGGAAAAATCTTATTTATTGTCCTCTTAGATTGCTTCCAGAATCCTAGGAGTTTAGGAACCTGTATTCCTTATGCTTGAAAGTAAAAATTATTTAATGTCCAGTCACAGAGAACTAGGAAGAGCTTTATCAAATAATAAGGTCATACCAAGATTCATGGGCTATAATCTTGGCTCAAGTCACTACCATCTTGCTTATGCATAGAGTCCTCAACAGGTGTATGGAATGCATTTTTTTTGTATCTTCTTAGCAGATCTTTCCTAATTTGTATATGACCAAACATATTACCATCATCAGTGGGTCAGAAAACTGGAGAATTCCAGAGCTGGAAGGTCCATAACAACAGTCCTCATTCATGCTTTGTTCATGCAGGATAGGAAATATGACTAGGGGGAGATTGAGATGGCTAGCTAATTTTAACCTAAACCCAGAGTAGACATATGGACTCTTAACTGTCAGTCCAGTTCTCTACTTACTAAATGTATAGTCATGACAAAGACTAAGGGAAGGACCTGGCAGAAGTGAGAGGTCATTGTCCTTGCCACAAAGTAGTTGACTTTCTATTCAGAACATTGATAAGTGGGTGATGGTGAAAATAGGGCAAATGTTGCCTATGTTTCAATCAACTACAAGGAACTTAGGAGCATTCAGAATGAGTAAATGTGATAAGACACTGTAGCCAGTTAAATAAGAGAATAGAGATGAAAAAGAAAGTGCCCCCTTACCTCTAATAGGTCTAATATGGTGGAAAAAATGTGCTTCTGACTCTTACACCAGAAGACAATGACATGTATTCAATACTGACTAGTATGATGGGAACAATTAGGAACTGTGCAATCTAAAAGCCTGATGAAGAAGGTTCTAAAATCTCATGCAGAAGGTAGCAAAAGGGGTGCAAAAAATAGTATAGATACAAAGACAGGTCATTACTCTGATCCTAAGCTTTCCCATCCTTAAAATGGTAAAAATGAACAATTACTCTGTAGACTAGTTTAATATGTTGAGTGGTATAACAAATATGAAATGTACAGCAGCGGTCTGACCTATAGGTCTGACCTATAGTGAGCACTAAATCATATTTCATACACACACACACATTTATATTTCATGACTGCATTGGGATAAATATGAATATATTGGGTCATCAGAAAAGTCATGACACATTTTTGTATAGAAAAAAAGGAAAATATGTCATGACTTTTCTGACAACTCAGTATTTATTAAAACATTTTATTTGACCTATGAGTTTATTTTTTGAAAATCTGATTTCAAAGGTCATTAAACTATTTCCACGGGCCCCTAAACTTATTTTGAGCCCTAAACACTGTGCCTGTAGCCTAATGGGTAAGTTAGACCTGACTCTAAAAGCAGTAGTTGAATTGTTTTCAGAGGCAAGTGTGGAAACAAAGATCAGAGAAGAGGTTTTGCTAATGGTCTAGATGAGTGTTAAATCTTAACAGTCACGAGTCATAATATACGAGAAAACCAAGTGAGAAAGTATTCTGAATTGATCTTTCACAGAACACACAATGAAAATCCAAATTTAATATATAAAAACAAGAATACATATTGATTTTAATCATTGTGAGGCAAAGGAATGCCTACAGTAGAACTGTATATTATCATCCAAATTAATTTGAACTTTTGTGGTTTATATTAGACTGAAGATTATTCATTATGTACGAATTGAATACTTCCCTGTTTCTCCTACTCAGACCTCTACTACTTATGAGTATGCCCATGTGTGTACATAACCTTTTCTATTTTCAATTACTGGGCTTTTCTAAGCTGTACCTAGACCAAGGTCATCTCTTTGACCTCCAAGGTGCTTTATCTGATTCTTTGGGGATTCAGAGCTTTCATCAAAGACGGTTATTTCCCCTAATCCTTAGTAAAATGCCCTGCCTATCTCTGAAGGAGGCTCTTACTTCTTTATAGTACCCTTGTGAAATTTATGATTTTGTTTAAAACTCTCAATAGGCCCTGGACTTTGCCGCTTTCTTGGTGATGGTCACTTGGTAGGATGGCAATGAGCTCACATCGTTTGAAGAGACTCTCCTGTCTCTTACCATTGGGGGACAAGCTTCTATCATCAGTTTTTCTTGAACCTCAGCTGCATGCCCTCCAAATGAGCAATTTATTGCAGCCCTCTGCCATTGTTTGTTTTAAAATGTCAGAGGGTTCATGCGCTAACCAGAAAGAAATAGAGAAAGCACCCCCTGCAATGTGAGGTGGTCACACTGTACACACAAGCTGGTGAAAGTGAGATTCAAACTGAGTGGTTGGTCATGTGAGATCCAGCTCTCTTAACTACTAGGTCATAAGGCTGGCCCTCTGCAATTTTTCACTCAGCTGATTACCTTCAGGGTAAAGATCTCCAGTAACACAACAAATGTAAATAAACCCCAGTTTTTTAAATTAATTAATACATAATTCTGAAATTACATATCAAAATTAATGTGTACATTAATTTATTGAGAGAGCGATTTTGGCTGTAGGGCGCCTGTGGTTGCTGGAGAGACAGAGGGACAGAAAGTGAAAACTCATCTGCTGGGGGCATGGCCATGTCGCAAACCCTCCTCCATTCTCCTTTCAAGATTTTGGGAATGGGGAACCAGCAGTTAGCGTAACGGCTATGTCACTGGACTCCCATGTAGTCGACCGTGGTTTGTGTCCCAGACCCGGTGGCTTAAACCTCACGCCAGGCACATGTGCGTGTGTGCCCAAGAGCCTGAGAGGAGAATGGAGGAGAAGGGATTGCGGTGTGACTATCCCCTCTGGGGGGTGATTTCTCGCTTTCTGTCTCTATGTCTCTCTCTGTCTGTCTGGCAAGTGCACGCACCCTATAGCAAAAAAACCTCCCCCCCCCAAAAAAAAAAAAAAGATTTTGGGCATGCATGTACACCTGCCTAGAGTGAGTTTCAAGCTGCTGGGTCCAGAACTTGAACTGTGGTTGGCCATGTGGGATTCCAGTGCCTTAATCACTATTCCACTGGCTGGCCTCACTCAATAATGTTTATTAATATCTCCATGCAGAGGTTTGTTTGTTATTTTTGCCATAGGGCATGTGCACTCACTGGAGAAAGGCAGAGAGAGACAGAAAGGGAAAATAAAAGTGAGAAGTCAATCTGCAGGGCATATTGCCATACTGCAGTCCCTTCTCCTTCATTTTCCTTCAGGATTGTAGGCTCACATGGACACATTCCTAGTGTGATTTTCAAGCTGCCAGGTCCAGGACTCAAACCATGCAGTAAGCCATGTAAGAAACCTTAACCTCCACACCACCTGTTGGCCCATGTAGGAGTTTATTGAACAGACTCTCTGTCCTAGCAAAATTTAGTTTTATTAGGAAATGAGACCTATAAAAAGATATTAAAATACCAGGAATAAAACAGCATGAGTAAGGAACACAGTTGTCATCAGGAGGGGCAATTCATAAGACCTAGGACAGTCATGGTTACAATTTAGCTCTGAAAGAATGTGTGGTTAGAATTTAGCTCTGAAATAGAGCATGTTCTTTTTCCACAAAATCTGTTTCAATGTAAGAAATATTAGTCTAATTATATTGCACTTATTTATCTTACTCTTTAAAAATATTCTAAAATATGTAATTTCATAGTAGTCTATGTGAATGGTAATCTATGAGTATAATTTAGAAATGAACAAACTACATATGTTTGGGGCACCTGCTAAATTCTTTTTACTGAACAACTGGACAATTAATAAGTTGTAAGACTTCTGATGTATGCGATTGATCATTATTTCTATTAATTCCCATTCTCTATTGCTAAAGCATTAATAATTCATTTCAGTCAAAGGGATTTCCTCATTATCCCTTGTAAACATTATGATTTTTCCACTTCTACAGTTTTGGCTTTATGGCTCATTATACTTTGAAGATCCTACCACTTCATCTCTGCCTCTCCCAACAAAGCCAATTTTTAAGAGACCGGCTCAGAGATTCCTTCATCTATATCCTATTCCCTGGATACTTTTACTTACCCATTTTCCCTCTTATGGAAATTTAACCCAGGAGTTTGTGGTTTCTCATCTAACATTGCACATGTTGATCTCTTTGTCCTGAGGTGGTAGTACATGCCGCATGAATCTTTGTCACTCCAACTTGATTTTAAGCTCTTGGGTGCAAGGTCTGTATCTTTCATTTCCCTACCTTCTCCTTCTGTTGTGATTATAAGACTGGGCCATAATGTGAATTGGGGATGACAACAATGTCTATTTTACTGACCTTTTTATGACTGTTGGTGAATTGGTTGATAGCAAGTGTTTGGTACACCACTGGAGAGTGTGATCTCATGAAGATAGGAGTTCAATATTGATGGTGACTAATAGATCATTAGGTAGGTGCAGGATACATGATACAGCAGAGAGCATTGATTTTGATCTTCAAAGAACCAGGTTCAAATTCCATTGCCATTATTCATAAATTTGGAGTAAGCCTCTTAAATTCTCAATCTGCTGCTTCATTTGCAAACAAAAGTAGATACAGGTATAGCCCCATAACTTGGTGGTTAAGGGAGCCAGATCCCACGTGACTGACCATGGTTAGAATTCCCACCCTAGTGGCTTGGAAAACATGCCAAATATATGTGTATGTGTGCCTCAATTCCCAAGAGGATATAGAAGTAGAGGGAAAAAAAATTGTGGTGTGATCTTGGCCCCTTAGGGGTGCTATCTTCCTCTCTTCCTTTCTGTCTCTCTCTAGTGAGTACACATACCCTCTACAATGAAGAAAAAAAAAAAGCTGCAGATACGTGCTAAAGACTAGATTTTATGGAATTAAGTTTTATAGTAGGTGTCTCATGTATGGTAGGTGTGATCATAACCTCCTGGGATCATGCTGGCAAAGCCGTAAGACTTCTGATGTTAAGAAGTTAAGTTTTGCCTGTTCCTAAACTATAGAGAAACTCTTACACAGATTGCTTGTAAACACAGGGCCTCACACAACCTCCCTGGTCAGGATTATCTGACTAGTCATTTCTTCTTAGCTTTTAAAGGATTTCTGAGCCTGCTATTTTCAGACTGAGATCTGACTCTCAGTTCTGCTCCTGGCAAAGACCCCAAAAGGGATCTGACACATCTCCTCAAATCATCCATCTCCTCACCTCTCACCCAGGGGCATATTTTCTATCCCCTGATTTTACTAACTAGAATGGTTGACAAAGAGGGAGCCTCAGAATCTTGTGTTGTGTTTTTGTATTATAGTTTGTTTTGTTTTGGTTCATTTTAGTACCTGAAAACAAGCAGAAGGCCTAGGCTTTCTCCAGCATTCATGGAATAAGCACGATTTAATTGCTGCTGAAGGGCTGGTACAAAAGGTTATCCAACAATGTGAGATCTTATTTGGCACTGAACTTTGAAGCTGAGAATTATGGATTGTGGAACAAGATACAACAGTCTGCTGCTGTCCCAGAGCCGGGAATATAGAATTTAGAGGAAACTGGGTTAGAGCTGATGGGACCTCTCGGGGAGGTCAGGAAGAAACTAACTAGCCATCCATAAAGCTGTCGGAGCAGTTATTTGAAGGAAAAGGCCGAGGCTTCTCTTTCGTGTTTCTAAAAACTTCAAATAAAAATAGACAATTCTGCATTGACATAGATATGAAATGGGCAGCAATTGAGGGCATCAAACTCGAAATGAAACTGAGGTAACCTGTCATTGCTTGGAGGAAAAATATGAAATTGGTAGCCCACAGTCCAGGCTGGGGAGATGGTGAATGAAGGAAGAATTTTTCTTTCCATTGTATTTAAAGCCACAAGAACAAAGGGAAGTTGAGGAAGGAAAGGGAGTCCTGACATCACTGAGGCAATTGCGGTGCAGAGGTGGGAGCCGTGTCCATCTTCCTTCAGTTTTACTTTGAAGAGACAGAGCTGTGATCTCTGCTTACCTTGGAGAATTGAACCTCCCATGTTCCTTTGCTGACTGTCAGGACGTTTGACATTTGTGATACGGTGTCTGGAAGCCGAGGCCGGGCCTCAACAAAATTGGAAAGTTTGCATGTAGGGCATCCTCTCTGCTGTCCCTCGAGTGAGTATTATTCTCGAATCCTTCATTCTTTCCAGGCATCAATAAGTTTTGTCTGTTCCCAAACCATAGAAAAGCTCTATACACTGATTGCTTGTAAACTTGGAGTCTTACATGGCCTCCCTAGCTGGCATTATCTAACTAGCCATTGCTTTTAGCTTTTCAAGGCAAGCTGCTTGCAGACTGAGATCCAGCTCTCAGTTCTGCTCCAATAGAAGCCCCCCAGCATGCTCTGACATGTCTTCCATCCCTCCAGCCTACTTAATTGGACCTATTCCTGCAAGTCTGTATTGGATATGAGGCAAGCTGTTAGTTATCTAACCTACCTCAGCTCAGCAAGTGCAGTACCCCTAGGGGTCTTTGAAGTGCGCTGAGTAGTGGTGGAGCAAGGTAGCTGAACTAGATATCCTGATACCTACTTGGGTCTTGCTAACTTGCTGGCCAATTGACCTTGAGAAAGTTCCACAAAGGCAGGAATTTATTCTCCCTTCTCCAACTGTCATCTCTATTTACTATACTTCTCCAACTGGGATTATCAGGCTTGCCCTCGCTCCTTAGTCTAGTTTACAAGTACATTCTATGGCCAAATATCACGCCCCATAAATTAGCTCCCAACATCTTTGGATTCATCAAACGGTAACATTTCTTGAATGCTCATTTTTTAACAAAAACATATCCATTTGGCTACAAGGATGACCTTTTCTGCCTCCTGACTCCTCCATGCTGGAAGTCTTCATTTCCTGATGCCTGCTGCTAATATAGGACACATGTTGAAATGTTTATGTTAATTAGCCTGTGATTGGAATCTCAGAAACAAGTTAAAATGACAAGCTTTATTGCATTGATGAATTAATTAATGAAATGAAATCACTGTTATGCTGTTTGAAACCAGTCTTCTGATTTTGCAGGAGGCAGGCAGATTTTCTGTTCTAAAAATCTGGTAGTTTTTTTTTTTTTTTTCTGTCATAAAGGAGTGAACATATATGCTGTTCTCAGGTGGAAGTACCGAGGGAATAAAGAGAGATTGTTCTCTTGGTGAACAAGTGGGTAGCAATGGTAGATTATAAGTGAAGGCATTCATTCATGTGGATATAGGAAGGAAATGAACCAAATTCCCCAAATGAACCCTGTTCAGAAATTAAGTCCTTCTGTAATATCTCAATGTGTGCTAGAGAATTTGCTGATGGTTTCATTGTTGTTTATAATGAGGCCCTGAAGGAAGTCCACTTTTAAAAACTGAAAAATTGTTTTCTGTCCATATTCACTTCTTAAAGTAAACATACAATTGCCTAGCCATGCAGGAGACCCGTGCTTTCATTTGAATCATTTGACATCAGCACGCATGTGATGAGAAGTTTATCCTGTAACACACAGTGACTACATTGATACATGGAATGACCGAGGTAGTTCAGTCGCCAGATGGCAGAGCACTTGCCCCAGTCACATGATCTATTCATGGGGAAATGAGACAAAGTACATATTCTTCATCTATTGTTTTGATCAAGTGAAACAATGCATGGTAATAATGCCAGGAAAAAATAGTTCAAGGAAATTGAAGCCCAAAAGAATGAGTGGCTTGCTTGAGGCCACTCAGCAGATTATAAGACAGACTATAAACTCAGACACCTACCAAAGCTATCTAGGAACAAACTCAGACTTTGTTGCTCTTGGCCTTTCTAGCCTCCATATTAGTGTTTAAAATAAGGGGTTTTAAATGAATGTCTCCAATATGTAACAGTAGGTTTACAAGTAATACATTTCACTTCCATTAATTAGGCTGAAGAAACATGCCTTTGTCATAAATGATTGTGATTACTGTAGACATTGTTATAAACAGTAATTCCTGATATTGAAAGTCCCAATACTGCAGAAGTTGAGCAGATTCATTAATTCTTCCTTATTTACAGGAAAAATAACTAGAATTTTATGCAGTTTAATTGTAATAAACATATCATTAGTGTTTAGGCTACATAAGTCATTATGCTTGGTGCTGGTGAAAACAAAAAGATAAGTTTTTAGACCTTGTCATCCAAGGATTGACTGTGCATTTATGATAAGAGAGAATTTTTTTTTAAAAAAGTAACTAACTTTGATACAATGCAGGATGTAGCCTGCTCTCTGAGAGATATACACAATGGACTGTGAGACTTGATAGGCCTAGAATGTCTGAAAAGCTTCATGAAATAACTAGAATTATGCAAAGTCCAAGAATAAGTAAGATTTTTTTGATTGGAGAAAGGAAAAATTCCTCACTGTAAGTCATAGAAATCACACAAGAAAATATCTACAGAAGAATAGTCAAGACTAATATATTGTTCAAAAGATAAGCATAGGGACCTTCCCCAACCCTGCTCCTACCCTGGTGTGGTAGTTGAGGCAGCTGGACCAAATATGGCCAACTACGTGGTTCAAGTCCTGAACCTGGATACTTGAAAAACATGGACACCTGTGTATGCATGTCCAAAATCTTGAAAGGAGAAATGGAAGAAAAGGTATTGCGGTGTGACTATTATCCTATGGAGGGTGCTTTCTCTCTGTCTTCTTTCTCTCTCTCTCCCTCTCTCTCTCTGGTGAGTGTACATGCTCTCTAGAAAATTAAAAAAAAAAAAAATCGAAGATATGTATACCGGGGACCAGCAGATGGCGTAATAGTTACTTCACTGGATTCCCATTTAGTCAACTGCGATTCAAGTTCTGGACCCAGTGGTTTCAAACTCATGCTGGGTGCATGTGCGTATGTGTCCCAAATCCCAAGAGGAGAGTGGAACAGAAGGGATTGCAGGGTAGTCATCCCCCCTGGGGTGGGGGGTAACTTTTTTCTTTCTGTCTCTCTGTCTCTGGTGAGCACATGTGCCCTATAGCAAAAAACCCTCTCTAAAAAAAAAAAAAAAAGAAAGAAAGAAAAAAGACACCCTTAGATACACACACTGTATACATTTGTATTTTCTGAATTTAAGTTTAGAATTTTAAATTGGCAAGATATATGTGTATGTGTGTCAAATAAAAACAAATTCCTTGCATAATGAACAATTATCTAGAATTAAGGAGGAGCTCAGCTTGCTTTTAGTGAAATGGCTACTCCTTGGCCCCATGATGACACAGGTACAGCCTTTAGCTTAAATATGCTCGTGTTAAATGTATGAAAGGCCCGTATTTCTTCTGCAATGTGTCCAAAGGTAGCCATACTAACTTCTTTATTTTAAAGAAAGGATAAATTTAGCATGGAGCTATGATTTAAATGACTGGCAATTCACTAACTATTTAAGTGTATTTGGCAGAAAGCATATTTGTTTTCTGGCTTCAG
Source organism: Tupaia belangeri chinensis (assembly GCF_000334495.1). Lineage (NCBI taxonomy): Eukaryota > Metazoa > Chordata > Mammalia > Scandentia > Tupaiidae > Tupaia > Tupaia belangeri. The sequence continues at coordinate 1,907,913 of NW_006204812.1, forward strand.
ACTTCAGTAGAGTCTTTGTAATTCACACCAGATTTGGAAACTGTTCAGAAACACTTAGTTAAATTAATGAGATATTACCTACGTCTGTTTTTCAACAGCTTCAGTCATGCCATCCAGTGGAAGGTTTTTTGTTTTTTTTTTTTGTAGGCCCTGTTAGATTAAAATCCAGCTCAGGAATACATTTGTCTAATCTACATGATTAGAACAAGATTGCTTTAAGCAATTCCTTTGGAGAGCTGTACCTAATGTGTACTCGTTACATTTATTTTGAGTTGGGGTCACATACTTAGCTAATAGGTGCTAGGGTTTACATGTTCATTGACATTTTCTCATTCCCTTCATAGTTGGTTTATTTTGTACTCTTTCCTTTTGTATATACACTGTGAATGGAAGCTCAGCAGATGCTGGCTCTATATGGCATTACTCTAGTGAGAACAGTCAGATGATTAGTGCACCACGGTGCTGGCCTTTGATGGTTATGGGGTAAATGTTTTAGGTGCTTTATTTACATTATTACAGAATATGCCCTCTGAAGCAGGTTAGTAATTGCATCACACTCAGCTCTATTTCAGACTCTAGGTAATGAAAGGTTTGCTACCCAAGTCAGCCTTTAATGTGAAATACTTATGTTTTAACAATATTCCATTCAATATTTTTATATGTAAATTTTCTCCTCATACCATTCAGGAAAAATATAGAATAATATGTGAATATAATATGTTTTCGAGAGTCATCATCCCTATTCTTCTTGTGGACCCTCCTGTGGCCTGGTGATAAAGGAGACTAGATTCCACTTGGCTGACTATGCTGTTTGAGTCTTGGACTCTATGACTTGAAAAACATGCTTGGCGCATGTACATGATGTGCAAAATCCTGAAAGGAGAGAGGCATGTAGAAGGGATGATGGTGTTGCCTCATTTTCCCTTTCTCTGTGTCTCTTTCTGGTGAACATGGGTGCCTTCTAGCAAATTTAAAAATAAACAGAAAACATTCTTTTTGTAATAGGAAAAAATAAATGCCAACTCTAAACATGACAGTTTAGATTAGGTTTTCCTATTTCATTTTAGCCAGAAAGTTTCCATATTAAAAATCTGTTAAATTAAATAATACATTTTTTCCCTCACAATTGAATAGCACCTCTAAGTTTGAAATATTATTATTGGATATAAGAACAAGTTTCTTACTTTTCATTGATATCTATAATATCATTGGAGAAGAATTTTCTTCCTTAAAAGCCCTTTGATGACAACTTATCATTATATCTTGTATCCAGGAAGGGGGCATTTTATTTGATTAAGAAGGAAAGGAAAGGACAGGGAAAGGAGGGAGTTGGGTATAAATTTTCTTAGTCTTTTTTTTTTTTTTAAATAAGGTCCTGCTATCTTACAGTCCTCTTAAGTCGCTGGGACCACAGGCACATGCCACTGTGCCCAGGCTTCAGGGTAATAGAGAGAGTGAATCCTGGATATGTCATTTTTTTTTACTTCTAATATCCTATCAAAGATTTTGGCCCTTTCAGTTAGTCATAGAGACATCATTCAGAGTGTGAAGCCTACACTCCTTTGGTTGTGTTTCTAGTCTTGGGTCTGTTGACCATTAGAGGAGGAAAGTGGAGGATTGTTAGGAACACACACTATTTGGCATAGGTTCTTCTGTGCATGACAGGAAGTAGGACCACAGTCTCCAAATCCCAGTTAATAAGGGAATAGTTTCTAGGTCCCAAGAGAGTAGCAATGAGCAGACAGGGTTTGCACTAAGTATGAAGATCTTTGATTCAAGATTGGGGGAAAAAACATAATTTTCCACATAAGTCTCATTCCAAACTCCACAGTAGACATTTTCACTTTAAATATAGTGTAATAAGGCAGGAAGAATTTTGTAATCATTAGGAGGAAAATTTGAAATGAGCTTTTATTCTATTTTCCTTTGCTTTTAAAACCAAAATTCTACCCAACTTGTCAATTCCAAAGAAAAAGACAACTAATCCTTCTAACAGAAATCACCAGGATTTCTTAAGCATAAAAATGAATAAAAGAGGGGGAAAAGGATTTCTGCATGAAAGTTAATTTTATGATATTGCAGCATAAATTGTGACCTGGCAGTTCCCTCTGCAGTTTAATAGAACTGGCAGCAGGCACCACGACTTAAGCAGACTCTGTATAATGAGAAGCAAAGACAAATCGGTGTGAAGGACAGGGAGAAGGACATTACTGCTTCCCTCTTGGAAGATTAAAAATAGTAAAATATTGCAACCAGAATTTATCTAAAGAGAGAAAGTATCTGGTGTTTGAAAGAAGTCATGTGGCATGTGAAGGTTGACCAGTTCTCCTAAATATGTGGTGGAAGGTAGGTACATTTTGACACTATAATTTTGAAGAGGGACAATTTTCTAAGCATAATTAGAATGAAATGAATATTACTCCTTTAGTACTGTTAAATGCTGGTAAGAGACTTGGGTGTACTAAATCATTGAGAGAATTCATTGTTCGAGGACAAGAGCCAACCCATGCTGACAACCAGGCAGGGAACGCTCAAAGAGTGCTGTCCTGACTTTATGTGGCTGCATGTGTGGATGGGCCTGCTCTGAGCTCTTTATCCACAGGAGCAATATCAGAGCAATTTCCAAAATTACACAGGGCACGCAGCTTCTAAATCTCCTAGCAGAACAGCCATATTATCCTGAGGACTTGCAATAACAGGAATTATATGCAATTTTCTGATAATGACTCCATTAATGCGAGTCACTGCTGACAATACAATTTGTTAAACATTGCTGGATTCCTAAGTCTTACAGTCTATCACTCTGAAATCCATCATTACTGCCACCACTGTCATCATAATAGTCGTCGTTGTCATTGTCATCATTGTCATCTTCATCACCATCAGAATGGCTACAGACATGTTTGAGTTCACTAATATTACCTTTTCTTAATTTTGCTAACATTTCAAAAGGATAAACAAACAAAAAAGCATGCCTTTATCTGTTCAAGTATCCAGTTTTGTAGTCAATGCATTTGATTCTTTTTTTTTTTTTTTGAAACTAAGACCCCAAATTAATTAAATTTGAGCCAGATATAGCTTAACTTTAAATTGTCTCCAATATCAAGAGGTAGTGCCTTAGCAATTAGGTGCTTGAAATGAGTGCCTGTAAATATTCATTTTGGTACATCCTAATATACCTAGACATAGAATAGAACCTACAGCTCATGGTCTATCTGATTTACTAATTGGGAGCAGCAACTGCACCTTGTGTTTTGAACCTGAATTAATTAACCAAAACAGATTAAATTGTCTTTGAGCTATTCAAGGGAGTGACACCAGAGGCAGAATTGAATGAAGAAAGACTATTTAACTTTTTTTAATCACAAAGGTCAGTTTTTTTCTTTCTTCTTCTTCTTCTTCTTCTTTTTTTTTAAGCGTAGCAGATCATTATAAAGTCTTCAAAGGTGGAAAGAAACTAGTAAAACAGTCCTAGCTTCCCAACAAATTTGTAACTTGCTTTTTCTTAGACCAACTTTCCTTTTGATGATAAAGAATTCCCCCAGGATGCACGTCTTTGCCTAAAGAATTACATTTACCTCTTAGATTTGCTCTACCCACAGAATTTTTTGGCTTCATACGTGAAACTTCCTCTTGAACTTTATTCCACTCATTACCTTGAAGCCAAAGCCAAGTCTTGGGCCTTGTCACCTTCCTGGATTACTGGGCACATAGCCTAAATAGCCACACTTCCTCTATTTCTCCTTCCAGCTCAGGACGAAGAGGGAACCAGACTAACATACCTAGAGCATTTTTCCTTCATGATCCCCTTGCTCTAGAAACTGCCATCGCTTTCTCATTGTCTAACTAACACAATTACAACCTCTGTCTCTATATCCGAGGGAGTGTTGGGAGCTGGGTTCCTAGTCACATGATCAGGTTCCGATAGGTCTTATACTATGGGAGGTGGACATGCTTCATAAGTACAGAGGAGACCAGACCTTTCCTGTCCAGCCTGTATACCTCAGTTACTCATATCCACCTGTCCTTACCCCCCCCAAAGGAAAAACAACACACAGAATGTTGCACTGCTGTCATTATCTGCATCAAACAACCACGTTTTTGGAGAATTTAAAAGAATTAAGGGGGGTGGGAACGAAACAGATAAACCATTTCCTCAGGAGTTGTGCACTCCTTTCTATTTTTTTTTATTGCCAGAGGGCGCATGCACTTGTCAGAAAAAGAAAGAGAAACAGGAAGGGGGAAAGTACCCTCACGAGGTGTGATCACACCACAATCCCTTCTCCCCACTTCTCCATTCTGTTAGGATTTGGGGCACACGCACATGTGCCTGGTATGTTTTTCACACCACTAGAGCCAGGACTCAAACCATAGTAGGGCACTGGGATCCAACTCCCTTAACCACTAGGCTACAGGGCCAGTCCTCTTTTTTATTTTAAATCGCCAGATTGCCACTCTGATAAATACCTAAAAGGAGAGTATTTTCTCATTACAAAATATATTTGAGAACTTAAAATTTTATCTTCAGATTTTTTTTTCCCCCTGAGAATCAGTTTGAAAAATGGCCCATTATGAAATATCACTAGGTATTTTGTAAAATATCTGTCAATTATGTTCTTCAATTCTATTCATATTTTTAAAAACAATCTGTCATAATAACTGTGTCACATAATTCAAAAATTATTTTTAAATGACATTCCACTATTTAATATTTTAAATTACCTTTTACTTTCATGGTCAGAAAATTTAGCCCAAATTTTATTCTTGTTTTCAGTAGCTTCTGTTAACCCATAGTTTTGAATAAATTATTTCCCAAATGCAACCTACTGTTTTCATCACTAGATCTTATTATTATGCCCTTGTTTAAGCATGTTACATTAAACCTGAACATTGCAGATCCTTGTTAGTTCTTTTTTGAAATTTCTATGATTATTATTATTATTTTTTTTGGACAAGTTTTTGCTATAGGGCACGTGTGCTCACCAGAAAGACAAGAGACAGAGAGACAGAAAGCGAAAAATTACCCCCAGGGTGGATGGCCACGCCATATTCCCTTCTCCATTCTCCTCTCAGGATCTTGGGCACGCACGCACACACGTCCAGCGTGAGTTTTAAGCCACTGGGTCTGGGACGCAAACCGCGGTCGACTACATAGGAGTCCAGCGACATAGCCATTACACTAACTGCTAACCAGCAGTTTTTTCTTTTTAAATTTCTGTGAGTTCTTTTGACAAAAGTCTTTTCTAGCTTCCTTGCTACCTCACTGGACAGTTCTGATCTTCTTCTGCTGGTTCTTTCTGTGTCCCTCTAAATATTTGATTTCTTGGAGTTCAATTTTGGATTCTTCTCTTTTTTTTTTTTTTAGTTTGCAATAAAGGTGCATGTACTTGCCAGAGAGAGAGAGAGAGAGACCGAGAGAGACAGACAAAGAAATGACCCTTCATGGGGGTATGGTCATGCCTCAATCCCTTCTCTTCCATTTTAGACACACACACACACACACACACACACACACACACACACACACACACATCCCTAGCATGTTTCACAAGCCACATGGTCTGGGACGTGAACCACACAGTCAGCCCTGTGGGGTCCAGCTGTCTTAACAACCATGCCACTGACTGGCTCATGATACTGAATTTTCTTATCCTCACTCTCTGTACTGTCTCAAATTATTTAAATCACTGACATGTATGTATTTACTATTTATGCTCAAGAGTTTCAAATATATATCTCCATCTCAGGGTGTAATTCTCAGCTTTTAAGTTTATGTATTTCTTCTATGAGAGAGACAAAGAGACTGACAAAGAGGGGAGGAGAGAGAGAAAGAACATAAAAAAGAGGTGGGCGGGGGAAGGTCAAGCACTCTCAGCAGGATCTTCATGCTATGACCCACTCTAAATCTCAGCTGGCTCACATCATGGGCACTCACGCACATGCCTGGCATGCTCAAGGAGATCCTGCGATAGAGACCCAGGATCTTTTTGCACATGGATCCAGCTGCATTACTGCTGCATCACTGCCTGGCCTTGAATATAGGAACTTCTGGCGAACTTACTTAACTACTCTTTTGATCCCTCCCTCCTAGTTAAGTTACAGATATCTGAAAGTCAGTATGTCCACAATAAACCCATGGACTACTGACTATCTCGGTGGTAATCCACCTCCTTACCACTTTATTTCAATAAACCATGCCAACTTCAGACCAGATGCTCAAATCATAAGACTAGGAATAGTTTGATACCTTTTTGTTCGCCTCACCACCCACACTTTATCAGTAAGTCTTATTAATTACCTTCAAAATACATAAAAATCTATTCACAACTGTATTTTCATGGTCAGTTGTCTAACATTAGAACATGCTGCAGGCTATTTAGATATCTTTCTCTACACCCACCTATACGCTGGACCATTTCTTGGATGAAATAAAACCATAGTCTCCAGTTTTCTCACTGAAATTATTGCCCTGTTCCTCATTTCATTGTTTCTTAGAAACCTGTATTTTTCTCTCAAAATACAACCCATACCATTTCATACGTTTGTCTAAAATTCTTCAGTGGTTTCCCAGTGCACCTACAGCAAAAACAAAATGCTTTTTAGTATCCCTTAAAACTATCATCTGACTCTGCCTTTTCCTCCAATTCCATTTAGTGCCAATCCTCCTCTCTTTTTTGCTTGCTCTCTCTGATTATCATTGAAGTCATTCTTTCAGTATATAAAATATATCATGCTTTTTACTCATTAAAAGGAGAAAATTATTCAAAACAATGTTTAAAATTATTTGCAAATAATAACATATCTGCTTCTAGCCCTTTTCCCTATATTGTTCACATGATGAATCTTTTTTGCCCTTTGCATTCCACTTTAATATCACTTTATCCAAGTGTCTTTCCATGACCATCTTCGGTAAAAGGAAACCACTCTTTATTTCCAACCACAACCTCTTTTTGCTTTCTTCCATATCACTTGTTACAATGTGCATTTTTAAAATTTTTCTGCTTATTTATAGTTTATCATTTCCCTGAATTTAGCATGCAATGCAAGAGGGCAGAGTCAGTGTCTATCTTGTGCCTCTTTGGTCACATAACAAATTTTTCATTACTATCAAATGAATAGATGAATGAAGTATGAAAATAAATTACAAAATTGCAAGATGAAGTTTTCTCCCTAGCATATTGCTATTCCCACTTCCCCGTTTCACTTTTCTATGGGAAATGATAGATAAGACTTTGCTGTGTGTCTTTTCCTGTGTTTCCTCTTGAGTCTTTAGCTTAATAGCAATGTTTTTGTGGAATATCTGACAGTTTCTCTCCATTAGTCTATGTCCTATTCATTATACTATAATGACTTCAATTTCCAATTTCCCTTGAAGGCATCTTGATTTGCCCCAGCCCATTTACAACTTTCTTGTCTTTGAATTCCTATCGCTTCATTGACATATCACACGATGTCTTGCTGAACAAATGACAGCCAGCAACTGATTACCTGCCGGGTTGTCAGAAAAGTCACAATGTGTTTTTCTACGCAAAAATGCAGTATGACTTTTTCAACTCCCTAATACACACACACAGGCCTTTGATAGAAATGGCTAGAAAAAACATTGATTACATTATCAATGTAGTTTCCTCAAAAATCTTGAGATATATTTCCCATTTTACAGATGCAACAATTGAGACTTTGAGCAATCAAAGTGTTCATACATAGCTGGCAGGAATGTAAAAATTAAACAAGCACTTCAGAAAGCAGTTTGGAAATTTCATAAAAGTTAAGCATATACCTACTATATGCTCCAGCTGTTCCACTCCTAAATATTTACCAGAAAGGTCTGAGCATAGATGTTAAAGATTTGATATGAATGTCTATAGTATCTTTCTTCATAATAATTCCAAACTGAAAATAATATAGATATCTACCAATAAGCTTATTACCTTAGTCCATTTGCACTGCCATAACAAAATACCTAAGACTGGGTAATTTATAAACCATAGAAACTTCTTGCTCACAGTTCTAGAGTTTGGGAAGTACAGCATCAATGTCTCAATAGATTTAGTGTCTAGTGAAAGCTCATTTCTCATAGATGATGCCTTTTGTATGTCTTCATACAGCAGAAAGAACATACAAGCTCTCTAAGGCCTCTTTTGTAAGTGAACTAAATGCTGCTTTATAAGGTCTCTACCTGCCATCATGGTCTAATCACCTCCTAGATGTCCCACCTCCCAAAGCCACTGTACCTCTAATTAAATTCAACATATGGGGTAAGCCAATGCATGGTGGTTGGGGTAACTGGATTTCACATGGCTGACTGTGCAGTTTGAGTTCTGGACTCTGGCTTGAGAAACATGGTAGGCATGTGTGCATGCATTCCCAAAATACCAAAAAGAGAAATGGAGAAGGAATTGTGGCATGACCATCCCCCATGGTATGTATATCCTTACATGTGTGCTTGTGCGTGCTCTCTCTCTCTCTCGTTTTCTTTCTCCATTGAGTGCTTGTGCCTTCTAGCAAATTAAGAAAAAAAGTCAAAGTATAAATTCCTGGAGAATACAGACATTTAAACCACAGAATTCTGCCCTAATCTCCCAAACTTCATGTTTTTCTTAAAGCAAAATACGTTAGTTTTGTTCTTATAGCTGCCCCAAATGTTAACTCATTCCAGCACCAACTCAAAAGTTTAAAATCTAGAGTTTTATCTAAATATCATCTATATCAAATCTAGGTGAGACACAAGTTGGGATTCATTCTGAGACAAATTTCCCTCCCTCTGTGAATCAGAAACTCCAATATTGTGCACTTCCAAAATGCAATGGTCGCATAGATGTAGAGTAGATATTCCCATACCCAACAGGGAAAAACTGGAGAAAACAGAGAGGTAATAGGTTCCAAGTAAGATAAAAACTGACATGAAAAACTTCCTTAAATCTTAAGACTTCAGAATATCTTCTTTGATTTCATGTTATTGGAGTGAGATTTTAGCTCCCCAAGGCTTCAGGAAACTCTACAGCTTGGCTGGATCCAGCTTATACTGCAACTCTCATGGGCTAGAGTCCAGCCACTGTGGCTTTCCTGGACTACAACCACATGTAGTGGCTCTACCAGCCTTGGGTCTCAGGTGTGGCCCCATCTCAGTGGTTCCATTTATGGAGTAACAAAATGTGTTGTATCTGTAAAATAGAATGCTACTTAACAATAAAAAAAAAGGATGAAATACTAACAAAAACATTGATTAAAACTGAAATAATTATTCTAATTGAAAGAAATGTGGTGTAAGAAGTACATACCATAAGATTATATTTACTAAAAATTCTAAAAAGTGAAAATTAACCTATAGTTATTGAAAGTAGAGGCCAGAAAGTGGTGTTGTGGCTAAGGCACTGGACCCCTCGTGGCCAACAGTGGTCAGAGTCCAGGATCTAGCAGCTTGCTTTCTGACTTTCTTTCGCATGCTCTCTCTTTCTCTTTAGTGAGTACAGATGACCTGTATCAAATTAAAAAATAATAAATTAATAATTAAAAAAAGAAAGTCAGTGGTTGTCTGAATCCAGGGTTAGAGGAAAAGATATGTTTGAGAAGGGGCACAAAGAATTTTGAGGTATCATGGCAATATTCTGTTTTTTGATTCTGATCATGGTGTCATTGGGTATATATTTCACTGGTTTTTTAGATATATATGTCTGTCAAAATTCATCAGATTTTGCATCTGTAGTGTATGTAGTTTACTTTATAAATCATGTGTCAATAAAGTTGTTTTAAAGAAACCTTGAAGTTTTGAGAATCTGAGTAAGATGATTAAGTTTTCATAACTTCCTAACAGACATAGAACCACAAAATTCATGCTCTTGGTTACTTTAGAGTACTATTTTGAAATTACTGATCATTATGTTATAATTTTCCTTGACTGCTTAATATAAGGAAACATAAGTGAAATGTAAACTTTTTCAAGCAATGCAAATATGAGTAACTTTGATATATCAGAAGCAGCCTACATTAAGTTAAATGCATGGTAGGGGTGTATGTGTGCGTGTGTGTGTGTGTGTGTGTGTGTATGTATGTATGTGATTGTTCATTATATGAATGAGCTAATTGTCTACTTAACCACATACTTGACAAATTTCTCAATGAGTGTGGCTCAGTATGTTTCCAAATATGACCACAATAATGTCTCCTATTCCACCTGTGACCTCCATTAGGTATGCATTTAATGAGACCAGCAGATTACCTAATAGTTACGTCGCTGGACTCCCACTTAACAGACCCCAGTTCAAGTTCTATACCCGGTGGCTTAAAACGCATGCTGGGCACATGTACATGCATGCCCAAAATCCTAAGAGGAGAATGAAGGAGAAAGGATTGCGGCATGATCATCTGCCCTGGGGGAATAATTTCTTTCTGTCTCTGTCTTTCCGGTGAGCTACCACACCCTATAACAAAAATCTCTCTTAAAAAACAATGTATTTACTTCCTCTTCAATGCATCTGGATGCATTTGTGGCATTTGCACTGAAACATTCCAAGAGATGCTCTGGGACTTCTAAGACTTCATCGTAAGATACCATGAAGTTTCTACCTTGTCTTCTGACAAATTTACACTTGGAGTTCCAAGCTTCTCTGTAGCAAGTTCTTTGACATTGAGACTGCTATGATGCAAACAAAGCAAATCACATGGAAGGGACACATGTTGGCACACATGTTGGCATCCCCAGTAATCAACTCATTACACCCAAGCCACCGGCCACAGGAGTAACATGCTTGGAGATAGTTCTAATCACCAGCATGAGTCACCCCCACTCTTTTATCTTCCCATCTGAGGGCCTAGACGTAAGGGGTGGAGATCAATCATTCTCACTGAGCCCTGTCCTAACTCCTGTCTATTATGGACTGAATTCTGTATTTAACCCTCAAATTTTTTTATATTGGCATCCTAACTCCTAATGTGATGGTATTAGGAGATAGGGCCTTTGGGAGATAATTAGGTCATGAGGATGGAGTCTCATGTGGATTAGTGACCTTATAAGAACCCAGAACTGCTTATTCTGCTCTCTGCCATGTGAGGTTACAATGAGAAGAACATCTACAGACTAGGAAGCCAACCCATACCAGACACTGTATCTATTAGCACCTCGATCTTAGACTCCCAACTTCCAGAACTGTGAGAAATAAGCTTCTTTCATTAGAGACACCCAGTCTATGGTATTCTATTATAGCAGCCTTACCTAAGAAGCTGTCCTACAGTATGTGTAACTGTAATAAAATGTTTTAAGTTACTGAGTTTATTATAAAGAGTAATGATGACTGGGACATAAATTTAGTACAAGTTGAATTTTTCTGTTGTTGAAGATTGAAAACATGTTGGGACCAGCTGTTAGCATAATGGCTATGTCGCTGAACTCCCACATAGTCGACTGTGGTTCGAGTCCTGGACCCGGTGGCTTAAACTCACACCAGCCGTGTGTGCGTGCATGCCCAAGATCCCGAGAGAAGAATGGAGGAGAAGGGATTGCAGCGTGGCCATCCCCCCTGGGGGGTGATTTCTCACTTTCTGGCTCTCTGTCTCTCTCTGTCTATCTGGCAAGCGCACACACCCTATAGCAAAAACCTCTCCAAAAAAAAAAAAAAGTGAAAAAAAAGATTGAAAACATGTTGAATTGACTTTGTTGTCCTTGTTAAGAATTATTTTTATGGGACCAGCAGATAGTGTAATGGCTACATCGCTGGACTCCCATGTAGTCAACCATGGTTCTAGTGCTGGATCTGGTGGCTTAAACTCATGCCAGGCGTGTGTGTGTGTGGGTGTGCCCAAGATCCCAAGAGGAGAATGGAGGAGAAGGGATTGCAGCGTGGCCATCCCCCCTGGGGGGTGATTTCTCACTTTCTGGCTCTCTGTCTCTCTCTGTCTATCTGGCAAGCGCACACACCCTATAGCAAAAACCTTTCCCAAAAAATTATATATGGCACAGGGCATACATGCTCATGAGAGAGAGAGAAGGAAAGAGAGAAAGCAAGTTGCCAGGTCCAGGACTTGAACTGTGGTAAGCCACATGTGAGTCCAGCACCTTAACCGCCATGCCTCCTGCTGACCCCCTTGAATTGATTTAGTAATTAGATTGCAGAAATAAGCTGAAAGGCCTTTAATGTTAATTGCACAAGCTAGTATGTTAGTTAAAACAAGGAGAGATTTGAGGCAACTGTTCATGAAGTCAAGAAGGGCCTCAAAAAGCTGTTGGTCTAGGCTGTCAGAACAGAGAGGAAAACGTTTTTGGAGAGTAGAAAATGAAATGGCTGTTGTTATGTGGTGCCAGAAATGTTAGCAACACTGTCATCCATTGATGTGAAAAATATGATATTTACCTAACTATCCAATAGCTTTGGCTATGAAAGATTCTAGGCAGATTTTAAAAATACCCCCTGGTTTGATACACCCGTGTATGAGAAGATAGAAGTGAGAGGGAAAGAAGAAAAGAGTCTATATATATATTTGAAGCAAAGTTTTGAAAAAATACAAAGGAGCCAGTACTAGTTGGAATCAAAACCCAAACTACATATTACCCCCAGTTTCTTTTAACAGAAGATTTTTTCAAAGTGAAAAAGGGCTTTGGGAAAAATAAAATCCAATATTCTATCAGAAATATTTCAAAGGATAAAGATGAAGCCAAATGTATAACTATAAAACTGTTGTTAAAATGTGAGATT
>NW_006204812.1:1920621-2036475 GCF_000334495.1 Tupaia belangeri chinensis
GGTTAAAGTGTGAACTCCCACATGGCCTGTTGTGTTTGGAGTTCTGGACCTGGTGGCTTGGAAATCAAGGCAGGTGTATATGTGTTCCATGTCCAAAATCCCAGGAGGAGAATGGAGGAAAAAGTATTTCAGGACGGTATGTCCCTTCTGGGGAGTGATTTTCCTCTTACTGTCTTTGGGGAGCTGAGCTCACATATCCCATGGCAAAAACCTTAAAATAAGTAAATATATAAATAAATACATAAATAAGTAAATCTCTTCAGATTTAATGAGATGCTACATAACCCTTTCAAATAAACACATGGTCATCGAAGAATCTGAACTCTTGCTTGGTCTCTATGTTACATGATAGGCTTTCAAAGAACCTGAAGGCATTGTCGCATAGCAACATCTTAAGAAGCCCACAATAAGAGAAGGGCTTATCTTGAGAGTCATGGACATGAGTTTGTTTGATGATATGGATTTATAAATTATACATAGAAAATAAAAGCATATATACTCATAAAAACAAAGTTTTTTTAGAGTATTTTATCAGTTTGTAGCAAAAGGAACAAATATAATAAAAATGAAAGAAAAAAAAAGTCTTTGGAAACTAATCCCCCAATCCTAACTTTTTATAAACAGGAAATAGGCAGGGACCTACCTGTTGCAAACACAGACTACTTCCTATGAAAATAAGAAAGGTTGACTCCAGGGTTGAATCTGAGAGTCCTCAGAGGATGAAACCAAGAAACCAAAAATGTAGAACTAAGACCCAAAGCTAATAACTTCTTCGGAGGAAGACTGTACCTTAAGGAACTGGCAACATGTACCCAACTGAACAAGACACTGCTACGGTTTCTCATGGTGTTTGTAGTAATTTTCCAGTTTCTGCCCCACTGTTGTATTTTGTATATAAAAACAAAGGAGAACTTCCCCTTTTTTAGTTCATAGTTCTTTAAAGAATATAATGCTGAATCTATCATACCCCCAAAGCTTCTCTGTACCTAGACCTGATTTAGATGACAAGATCGGGAGTTGGAATCAGTAGTATAATAGGATGAGATCTCGGTGTTTTGGAGGAATGATGTTGAATATAAACAAAGCCAAGTACTTGTTAAAGTGGTGAAACAGATTTTACTCAGCAACTGCTGACAGTAAGGGGAAGACCAGAACTCCATTCTAATTTGTGCAGAGCTGACCAGGAGTTTCAAAGGGATAAGGAGGACACAGTGAGAGGAGCAAGAAGGTTCTAAGGTGAAAAGTCACAAAGGGTTGGTCAGTATAAATAGGACTCAGGCAGCTGTGCCAGCTAGCTGGCAAGAATCAAGTATCAAAATGAAGATTCCATCCTCCGATGGGGAGATAGGAGACACAGGCCTTACTTACCCTTCCTGAGGAATACACGTCAAAGGAATGTCTTTCGAGGAACTTTGTCAGAAGTTGGCCTGGACAAATAGTATTCTCCTGGGTTCAGTTTTCCTCAGGCAGGTATTTTCACAACGGACTAGAGAAATATTAGGGACTCAGAGCCTTGCGCTGCTAGAGCCATGCTGAAGTCTGGTCATGCAGTGCAGTGGTTTGGGTAGAGTCCTGATGTGCTGACAGTTCTGCAGTTTTCAGGGGAAGAGCATAATGTGCATGTGAAAGGAGTACAAATAATTTATGGCCACAGATCAGAGGGTGGCAATTTGGGAACATAACCTGCAAATTCATTGATATTCCTACTATCAAAAGAGAAGCAGGACCAGCAGATGTCTTAGTGGTTACATCACTGAATTCTCAAATGGCTGACTGTGGTTCGAGTCCTGGACCTAGTGGCTTGAAAATCATGCTGGGTGCATGTGTGTGTATGCCCAAGATCCTGGGAGGAGAAGGGATTATGACATGACCATCCCCCCTGTGGGGTGATTTCTCACTTTCCCTTTCACTGTCTTTGTCTCTATCTCTCTGCCTCTCTCCAGTGACTGCATATGCCCTAAGACAAAAACCTCTTAAAAATAAAGAGAAAGGGATGTAATTACCCTTCTCTTGAATCTGGGTATGTTTGTGACTGATGAATATGATACTGTGGACCTCCGAGACCAGATCATACAAATCTTTATGCACTGAAGCAATCATACTTAGGTATCTGTGTTTCCGTGCCTGAGTAATATGAATAATCTATAATCAAGGATAGAACAGATTAGAGACTATAGTACAACTGCTGAACACCATCAAGGATCCTTTGGTAACTGCACAAATGTTGGTGGAATCAAAGTGGATTGAATACAAGTTCTGTGAGAAAGAAAATAAATTTAAATAATTAGTGAAAAATGCCTGACTAGCATACCTAAAACATGACAGTTAAAAAATCTTAAGTTATATCATGGTCATATTAAGAATCTAGCTCATTCTAAAGCTATTTTAAAATTTCCTACTGAAAAAGAGAAAAGATGAATGTGCTTTGAGTAGAGGAAAATGGTTTTGATTAGAGATCCCTATTATCATCCTAGTTTTTGTTTGTTTGTTTGTTTTCTTTCAAAAACAGGATCTCACCCTGTCATGATCCTCCTGCCTCAGCTTCCCCACTGGGACTGTAGGTGTGAGTCATCATGCACTACTTCTAGTTCTAGACAGGATCTTGGTATGTTGCCCAGACCAGCCTCCAACCTTAAGATTGCAATTCTCTTATCCCTCCCCCCGCCCAGTTGCTGGGCAACAGGTGCACATCGGTGCTCTCAGTCTTAGGTTGCACTGGAAGTCGAGCCCAGGTCTCCCATGTTGTCCCAGCCTGCAGAGCACAGTGTTGCTGGGCCATTATAATCAGCCTGTAAATATTTGGCATGTGGATGAATAACTTTTATTTACTATGTGCTATGAGCCACGCCTTGTGAGAAGAATGTGTTCATTCATCATGTGCCGAAGTAGTAGATACCACTTAAAAGCCTATTTTACAGACAAGAAAATGAGGCTAGAGAAAGTACATTCGTTTGTCCAAGGAAAAGATCTGGAACTTAAGATGAGTTTTAGTATATTTTTAGTAAGACTTTTAGAAGATTCTTTCTTACCATATAATCTGCATTGTGCTTTTTAAACATAACAGCTATTTTACCTTACCATACTGAATCCGTCTCTCTTTACACACACGCACACACGCACACGCACACACACACACACACACACACACACACAGAACCAAACACAAAGGGAAACAGCACACATACCCATACACATAACAGAAAATACAAGAAAAAAAAAAACAACCTTTTTCTTTATTCTTCAGAATAAAAAAACAATAGATCCTTTTAACTAGTGAGGAGAGTGTAGACTGTCAGAGAATAAATATTCAGTTAACTCAGACTCTGGAGAGTACTTTTGGTTGATGATGCAGTTGAACAATAAGATGTTTTCTTATTTAATTGTATTAGATTTTATAAATCTATTTCTTTATAAGTATTATAGTTATTTATCTTACATTATGCGATTTGGGTTTTAATTTTTCTCATGATGATACTATTTTTGTGCTTATGTTATATACTTCTATTTTTCTTCTTTTGTAGTACATTCTAGCATTTATTTATTACACTTTTATAATCTTAAAGGTTACATTACCCTCCTTTATTTCAATTTCCATTTGTTTACATTTTCAAAATACAAATATAGTTTGTTTTATCCACTTATGAAAAACAAAATAACAAACAAGGAACTAATATATCTGTAAAGTTTCAATAGAATTGTGCTCAATTTCTAAAACATTTAAAGTTTACAAGGTAGTAAATTCAGAGAAATTATAAATCTACTGTTATATTGATAATCAATAAGTGTAAAAAAATTAAATCTCAACGAAAACATTTGTTAAATTTAACCACTATTGACAAAAATTTTATTAAAAGTAAACCCATAAGTTATATAAATTGACAAAGATGATATATGTTAAATCATGAATCAATAATTTTTCCTTGTTAAAAAAATCATAGGCCTTCCATTTAGAAATACATACGTGAAAATAATTTCTAGTATCATCATTCTTTTTTATTTTTAAAATTTTTTAGAGAGATTTTGCTATAGGGCACTTGTACTCACTGGAGAGACAGAGACAGATAGAAAGTGAGAAATCACCCCCTCCCCAGGGAGAATGGCCACTCTGCAATCCCTTCTACTACACTCTCCTCTCAGGATTTGGGTGCACATGCACATGTGCCCAGCTTGAGTTTTAAGCCACTGGGTCCAGGACATGAACTGTGGTTAACTATGTGGGAGTCCAGTGACATAACCATTACACCACCTGCTGGTCCATCCCTGTAGTCTCATTATTCTTATTTAACTGTTTTTAAAAGTTCAAGTGATAGAAAGACATGAAAAGACTAATGAGGATAAATATCAAAGGGAAGATTTAAATACCAAAATATATCAAATTAATGTTAAAAAAGCTAAAATATATTGGGTGTAGCAAGGGATTTAGTATATGAGAAAGTATATATGATATATATTCCAAAGCAGTTAGGAAGAAATAAGAAAACAGATATTCCATTCACATTACTAACAAAAACATAAAATATATAAAAGTAGCCTTAATAAGAAATTATGTGAGAACTATATAAATGCAGCTATAAAATAGAATCGCAAATTACCAAGACCTTAATAACTAGAGCAGTCATTTTATTTTACTGTAAAAATGTAGTAATATAATACCTTTTATTTTGCCTGAAATCATTTATGAATTTATGAGACAGAGAACACTTAAGAAATGCATATAATTATGATTATCAATTCTACAGTTTTTGTTCTCTTTTCTTGAAGAATTTGTGTTATTCACAAGTTAGAAATCCACAGTCTTTTGTCCATGACCTGTTTGGCATTTTCCTTTCTTTATTTTTTTCTATTGTTTTTCCACATTTCTTATTGTACTTTTAGTTTCCCATGATTATTCTAATTGTTCCTATTACATATTTTTCATTTGTGAAAATGCATTGCCCTCTTTTGTTTCTTTAAAACAGATTCAGAGCATCTCTAAACTCTTTTTGTATACATGTGGAAAATCTTTTTGAGTCAAGTTTAGCTCTGACTCCTTGCATTGTTATTCTTTTGTATTACAGAATGTTTTCTTCTTCCCAAATTAATATTTACTTTAAATTTGAATTTGCACAGATATCTCTAGGTGTGTGTGTGTGTGTGTATGTGTGTGTGCGTATATATATATATATATATATATATATGTGTGTGTGTGTGTGTGTATGGGTAGTTTTAAATGTCTCTTAGGTGGTACTGACACTAATATAGTTCAGTGATGGTAGGGTGCTGACATTTTGGAAATTGTTTGTAATCTTTGCCAAATTTTCTTACCAGTCTTTCTAACCAAGATTTAGCCCACTTGGTTGGGAATTCAAGCCCT
The DNA here is from genome assembly GCF_000334495.1 of Tupaia belangeri chinensis. Lineage (NCBI taxonomy): Eukaryota > Metazoa > Chordata > Mammalia > Scandentia > Tupaiidae > Tupaia > Tupaia belangeri. The sequence goes on from NW_006204812.1 coordinate 1,925,975, forward strand.
TTGCTAAGAATATCACTCAGTATGGAGCCACAGTACCTACAAATGACAAATTCACCGTTAGGTTCATCAAGGGACAATCCACTGCAAAATGAAGCTTCCAGCTAAGAAGTAGGCCATACATAATTCATTAACCAGATATACTTTAAAAATTTATGCAATTTAAAATTCAAGAATATTTGAATGATAACACTAGCAGAGAAAATTCAGTGACAATTGTTTTGTTAAAAAAAAAGAAAAGTAGAAGCCATGTGAAGAAGAAAAATAGAAGAGCTAGATAAGATTAAAACATAAGGTTTGTGGAGCCTAACAAACTTAGCAGAATGTACAAATAATAGCAAAACACAAAATCAGTTATCAGATCTGATGAATGTAGAAATAGGAATCTCAGATATGAAAAACAAATATGACTTTGAATGCAGGGATGGTGCCGGGAGAATACTAGCATACCAATTATGAAAACAATGTGCTTCTGGAATGTGACCAAAATAAGATACCTGTACTTGGAAGATTTCAAAGCAGAGCTAAGTGATCATGATGCTGTCTTGTGCATCATTATGTCGTTCTCACCACATAATTTCTGGATAATTTTTTCAAAGAGAACAACCAATAATTAGTGGGTGGTATATAATAGTACACTAACAAGGAATCCTAATGAGGACATGGTTGTTGAATTTTGTCAAAATCATTATTATTTTTGCCCTAATAAATTACTGTACTCAGCCCAGATGGTTCCCTCAGAAATAGAAGGAAACAGATAAAGAGGAATAAAATGAACCCACTCATAGAAGTCGATTCTCTAGCTATATAAATGAATAAAATAAACACGTATTCAGAAAAAATAGTCATCTAAACTCTCTAAACTGCCTATCCTTCAGGCACAATTGTAGAATATATCATAAATAGGTTATGTAACCTTCAACTTGTTATAGTGAAACTTTTTTTTTTGTTATTTCTTCTCATACTGTCATTACTTAAGAATTCATAGCACCATCACCACTACCTTTTTCCAGAATAATCACTTATCTCTGTCAGCACCTACAAAGAGTGGTCGTGATGAGAGACTCCCGATAAATCATCCTTTGTCCTTGGCCTGTGGAAGTATTTTGTTACAATCTGTTTATTCACTAATAAACTCAGTAAAATCCAAGCCAAACACAGCAAAGAAGTAAAATAACTTTTGGTTAAATAGTTGCATGCCATCTGAAGAATGTAATGTACAGAATTAAATTGTTTTGTGAAATTCATAGACTATGGTTATAATGCTGGATATTTTTTCTCTATGTTGTATGCATAGTCAGTAATTGAAATCTTATTTGAATCATTTAATAAGTTGGTTGTTTCAAGTTGCACCAATTCAGATTGCTGGACATCCCTTGACATAGGGCCAAACAAGTTCAAGTGACCATATATTGGGTTATAAGTAAAAGGTATTTAGACTTAACAAATACATACCCTCAGTTCCATGGTGTCTGATATATGTTGCATCATGCATGCTCAAGTGATATTTGTGAACATCATCTTAAGGGATAATGGAGAGCGATAAGTCAGAATACAAGCAATGATTATAATGTGGTACTGCTCAAGACCTCATGGAGGAAGAAGATTTTTATTGGGGTTGATATGTTCTCTGGGGAGCAAAGATCCACTGCTTTTGAAACATCTCCACCTTCTTGCTGATGCCTCAAATTCCAGCATTAAGAACATCATCTATCTTTTGCCTAACGTTGACAGAAAGTAACCTGAGATTTTAATTTAGTCTAACGGATGAGTCCTTTGCTTCCTAAACAATTTCCCCTGACATGTAGACTTTACTCCTTTCATCTGGGGACTGTCCATTTATACTGCCACTTTCATATCTATTTGTTTAGGCTACTCATACTTGGGTGGGTTACATCTTTATTGTCTTTTAATTGCCAGTGGGTGGGTACATGTACCAAGGAGAGAGAGAGAGACATAGAAAGCACTCCCCAATGGGCTGTGGTCATTCCCCAAACTATTTCCCTCTATTTTTCCTTCTTGTTAAGACTTTGAGTGTACACATGTGCTTGCTGTGCCTCCCAAGCCACAGGGCCAGGACTTAGAATTGTAGTTGGCCATGAGGTATCTGATTCCCAAGGCATAGTACTTATTAACCATGTGTTATGAGGCTGGCCCTGATAGCTTTATTTTCATGTTTTTTTTTTCTTTTTTACTCACAAAATTGATCCACTACATACAAGCCTTGATTTTAATAAATTATTTTAAAAAAATCCACAGTTGAATATTCAATCCCCCAAATACTTCATTCAATGGTAAGATACTAGGTTTAATGATTTTTGGTAATAGTTTCAACATTTTATTGGTTCTATAACTGTAATTGAACTATCTGATTTTTTTACTCAACTGATACGTGTTGCTTGTATTTTGTTTTAAATCAGACATATGTGCGATGCTTTTGAAAGAAAAGAAACTGAATTTTAGGTTACAATTGGTTTGAAGTTTTCCATACTTAGTTTCAAAATAACATCGACTTTGGTAGGCCCTTTGGTTGTAATTTATAACTCTTATTAGGCTGCTTCATTGAAGAGTTTTCAAAATGGTAAGTACTTCACAGCACAAATGTATTCAATCAGATACTTTTATTTTTTCCTGAAAAAGGATAGGCAAGAGTAAATTTGAGAGGTTTAAGCCATTATGGAAAATAGTATGGAGGTTCTTCAAAAAATTAAAAAGAGAGTTGGCACTGAAACACAGTGGTTGGGTGCTGTCCATTGGAAGCCAGATTCCACATGGAAAACATTTGTTCTAGTCCTGGTCCCAGTGACTTGAGAGGGATGCCAGACACATGTGTGTGCCTAACGTCCTAATGGGATGGAGAAATGGAGGGAAAAGAATTACAGCATGACCATACCTCCTTGGGGATGATTTCTCTCTCTCTCTCTTTTTTTTTTTTTTCTCTCTGGTGAGCATACATATCCTCTGGCAACAACAACAAAAACAACAACAACAAGTGCCTGTCTCGTAGCCCAGTGGTTAATGGTCAAACCCCATATGGCCAACCACATGATTTCAATACTGGCCCTGGCAGCTTACAAAATGCATGGGTACATGTGCGTGAATGCCCCAGATGGATACAGAAATAGAGAAAAAGGAATTGCAGATTGACCATTCTGCACTAAGCCATTCTGCTTTCTCTCTTTCCCCTCTCTGTCCGTCTCTGTTGAGTGCATGTGTCCTCCAGCTTATAAATAAATAAACTAAATGCATAAACTTTTTTAAAAAACTAAAAATAAATAAAAATTATAAACAGAATGACTGTGTGATTCGGCAATCCTTCTAGTGCATATATATCCAAAGGAAATAAAATTACTATGTCACAGTCCCAGCAGATGGAACACTGGTTATGTTGCTAGATTCCCACATAGTCGACCATGGTTCAAGTCCTGGACCTGGAAACATAAAATTCACCAAGTGCGTGTGCGTGCATGCCCAAGATCCCAAGAGGAGAATGGAGGAGAAGGGACTGTGCCGTGGCCTTCCTACCAGGAGGTGATTTTTCACTTTCTGTCTCTCTGTCTTTCTCTGTCTCTCTGGCAAGTGCATGCTCCCTGTAGCAAAATTCTCTCCAAAAAAAAAAAAAATCACTCTCTCAAAGAGATATCTGTATTTTCCTATTTTTTGTAACATTATTCACAATAGCTAAAATATAGAATTAACCTATCTCTCAACAAATGAGTGGATAAGAAAATGTATATGTATACTCTAGAACACTGTTCATTTATAAAAAAGAAAATATTGTCATTTACAATAATAAGAATGAAACTAAAGGACATCATATTGAGTGAATAAGTCAGGCACAGAAAGATAAATACCATATGCTCTCTCTGGAATGAAATAAAGTTGATCTCATAGAAATTGTAGAACGATGGCTACCAGAGACAAGTAGTTTGGGAGTGGAGTGTGAGATGGTGGTTAAAGAATAAAGACACTGGGAACCAGCAGTTAACATAATGGCTATGTCGCTGGACTCCCATGTAGTCAACTGTGGTTCACATCCCGGACCCGGTGGCTTAAAACTCATGCTGGACGCGTGTGCGTGCGTGCCCAAGATCCCGAGAGGAGAATGGAGGAGAAGGGATTGCAGCGTGACCATCCTCCCTGGGGGGTGATTTCTCGCTTTCTGTCTCTCTATCTCTCTCTGTCTGTCTGGCGAGCACACACGCCCTGTAGCGAAAACCTCTCCAAAAAAAAAAAAAAAAGAATAAAGACACTGTTAGATAAGAGGAATAAATTCAAGAGATCTGCTGTGTAGTGTGGTGACTATAATTAATGACAGCACACTGTAGTCTTGAAAAATACTGAGTATGTGGTAAGTTTTTTCACTACAACAATAACTACTGTAATGCACATTGTTAATTAACTAGATATAACCATTCCTCAGCTCATAAATGCTTCAGAACAAGTTGTAACTACATACAGTTTTAACTGTCAATTAAAAATAAATGGAAGAAAAAATTTAAATGTCCTTATAGGGTGGGAAAAAAGCATACTTCAGAGCATGGGGATGTAGAAAACTGAGGTTCATGAAGCTGAGAGAGAGAGAGCAAATTTAAAGGGCTTCTCGCTCAGTGGAGGCCCAGGATATAAGCCATCTCAGTCTGATTCTTCCTTTGAAAATTCACTTCTTGTTTTAATCCTCTTTATTCTTAAAGATCTAGTTCAAATGTTATATCCTATTTCAAATCTTCCTTGACTCCCCTTTCACCTCCTAACTGACTCAATCATTCAGCTGAGTATGTCGAATGCAGTTGGATGCAATACATTTTCAGCACTTCTTGCTGTAGGGACGATGTTGTACTCTACTCAGTTTGTATGTTTTCACGTCTCTAAGCTAAGGACGTAGGGGAAGAACTCACATACACTGAACACTCATCACTTATCAGGCATCATGGCCACACGTTGCTTTTACAAAAGCCTTAGGAATAAAGTTAGAGACAGCCATTATATTTTATGCCACCCTGCATTTCCTTTATACTAATTTATAAAAATACATTTGTTTGGGGATTCATTTACATGTCAGTCTTTTCCGCTCAGCTTCATAGGAGCATGTTCTGTGCTTTATTTACCATCCCAGTATCCAGCACAGGTCTAGTACCTAAAAAACAATCAATATATATTTGTTGAATGAATGAATGGATCAATAAAAAAGTATTTTATGCCTAATTTATAAGTGAGGGAGCCTAGTCTCAATAAAAGTAAATAACTCAAGGTCACTTAGCGAGTAGGGGCAAACTGTGACCAAGCTGACACCTATTGATTCCCATTCCAGTCAAATTTCAACCAGACCTCCTGGCATTTAACAATCACAGGTAAGGGAGAGTCAAATACTTGTTACGTATGTAAGTCACATTAGGAATATATTAGGTCATCATCCATTTCTTCATTCAGCAAATCTTCAACATGCTTGTAACTACCTGCTTCCCTTATATCGACACTAGCCCCATCTGCTGCTGTTGGCCTAGGGATTCAGCACCTCCTCTAGATGATAACAGGCATATTCTTTTTCTTTTTTTTTTTTTTAAAGTTTTCTATAGGGTGCATCCACTCTCCAGAGAGAGACAGAAAGAGAGGGAAAGTAAAGAGAAAGTGAGAAGTCACCTGCCGGGGAGGATGTCTACACTGTATCACTGTACTCACTGCTCTATTCTCCTCTCAGGATTTTAGACACACAGATACATGCCCAGAATGATTTTAAAGCCACCAGGTCCAGGACTCGAACTATGCAATTGACCATGTGGGATCCAGCTGTCTTACCCTCCACGCCACCAGCTGGCCCCAGAAATTCCTTTAAATCCCATGCCAGAAACTTGTTTGCTTCTCCATATTTGTTCTCCTCATTTCTCATGAAAGGTAAAGTTAATTTTTTTTCTGGATGTCTATCTGTTTACCAAAAACTGCTTTTCCAGACTTCTCTTGAGTGTTCTGGGTCTCCAAAAACTTCATGGAACCTATATATGCAAACAATATACTTGGATTTTTTTTGCACCAAAAATAAATTTGTACTTAATTCCATTTTCCATGAACTTTTGGAAGTCCCTCATTGGTGTGGCCCTGAGACTACTTTTTGTGAATCAGACTGGACTCCTTAGGAAGTGTTCTTAGAAGGGAGAAGAGATGGTTTGCTCTTATTTCTCTCTTCATCTCTCCTGCAATGTGGTCATGAGCTGTATAGCATCCCTCCTGTGTCTGAAGACAAATATCACAGCCTAAAGCAATATGGAAGTTAGCCAAAGCTTATTCTGGAAGCTTTGTGGACCCTTAGCTTCTACGTATAATAGAAATTACTGGTGTCTTGTGTAAACCATTGTTTTCTGTGACTTTCTTACTAGTAGCTAAATATAACGCTAACTGATAGCCACCCTAAAAGAAATAAAGATATGTAAATGTTAAGAAGTCTTCTGGCTTCAAGAGACATCAAAAAAGAAAAATCACATATGCCAACAAAATAAGCCTTTCAGTTGGGTGATTATAAGGTAAGATTAGCTGTAGAGGAGGTACAGTTCATCAAAGGAAGAATTGATGAAAATAGTATTAGCCAAAACAAATTTGAAACATAGGACATTTTCACTTCCATTTAGAACATTTATCCCATTTTCAATGTAGCCTGTATTAAGAAAATGATCTGAAAATAAAAAATAAAATTTTAAGGAAAAAATACTAAAAGTATTAAAAATATATAAAACTAAAGCTAAATCCTATTAGGCGATTCCAAGGCAATATGTAGTAAACTATTTATTTTTAAATAAAAAAGAGATTGTACCTTTGATTTTGAAGAACAATGACGTGATTATAAATGCATTCCTGTACAAAATAGGCATGCTGTCTTGAAGAAATCAAATCAGTCTTGAAGAAATCAGGGATTAACAGTTGGAGCATATTTACAGTTTCCATTCTCAATGTTCCAAGTCCAAAAACACCAATTCCACTGAGCCTCCACCAGAAGAAATGATCACACTATCGAATTGTCTGCAAATTTAAGTCTCCAATGCAGCTCCGTAGGATGGGAGGAAGAAATCAGGGCTAAATGTGCCACAGCCAGCTAAGCCATGAACAGTGATATGGGAAAAAAAAAAAAAAATCTGATTCTTGGGGCTGGCAGGTGGCTTGGTGGTTAAGGGCACTGGACTCCCACATGTTTGATCATGGTTTAAGTCCTAGACCAGGCAGCTTGCTTTCTCACTTTCTTTCTCTCTCTTGTTATGTCCCTCTCTGGTCAAAATAAGATAAGTAAATAAAGTTAAATAAAATAACTCCTTAGAAAAAACAGATTCTTCCTGGTTTTGTTTCTGGCATTCTCAAGTTTTCAGAAACTAACCAACTCCTTTCAGCTGTCTTTAGGACTCTTTTTCTTGCTGGTTGTTGTCCTGACCTCATTTTATGTAATGTCATCTTTATTAGATGGTGAAAATATTACTTTCTACTCTCTCATGTCCATCTGCCTGTGTAGATCATTCTTCATGTTTGCTTTGGTCATTTAGAGTATATGCAGCATCGAACCTTGATAGTGATTGTCCTTAGAATATTAGCTAAGTTTGCTTATCAGATGCTGTCCTAAGCCCAGGTTAGGATCTCTCAGATCCATGCAATCTAAGTAACCTAGAGAAGAAATTGAATCCGGTCTTAAAGACCAGTCAACCTGATGTTTAATTCCTTTTTTTTTTTTTTTTTTGAAATTATATTACACTTAAGGTAAAACACCTCTTTTGCTATTGAATAGATGAAAAGATATTTGTCAGAATCTGTGACCTTTTTGGTGAATATTCTTGTGAAAAAGAACTCACTTGAAATAAATGAGAGACTGGCAGGACAGTGGCAGGGATCAATATCAGGAATAAATGCCCAAGACCACTCCACCTGTTGAGAAGACCTCACTGAATAGATGTGGAAGCTGAAGAGAAACCTAACCCCAGTCCTGACTATCATCTACCCTAGTCTAGGACTGACAGTGGTCCTCAGTGAAGCACGTGATTTCTTCATCAACTGAGACCAATAATCTTTGTTTCTACTTCACTAAAAGTTTAAAATGTTAAAGTTAGATTAAAGGAATTAAAATTAAAGCCTTTCAAACCAGAAGAAGGATATTTTCCCACTTTTGTGATATAATGCTGCTTATTTTCAAAATGTTAATTTCCTTTTTTCATAGTATACTTAGTAATTAGTGAACAAAACTGTAATGTATTGTGGATATGATTTGTAAAGGCTTAAATGACAGACTTTAAAAAGGATAATTTCAGTCCTCATGTGTTGTTAAATAACAATATATTCTAAATGAATAAACCTGAAATTACTAAGCCATTGGGGACTATTGGCCACCTAATAATTAAACTTGATCTAACACCGACATCAAAACCAATTTATGTACTAAAAGAAAGGCAGGTCATCTCCTCAGAGGGATGAAAAGAACTTGGAAAGATGGACAAAATGCAAATCATGACAGGTTTCAAATGAATGAGAATTAAAATATAATTTGAAGCCTTATGAAAAACCTGGGTAGGTATTCCTGGTGTGAAAAATACTGAGAAAAATGTGTTAGAACAAGATGGATTGCCGCATTCCCAAGCCCTAGGAAACATTCCTCTGGAGAACTTAGATTTTCAAGTCTACTGGGCAGTGGGGTTTAGGACAAAATTACGATCCCAGTATTTTTATATTAATTTGCGAGGATACTATAACAGAATGTCACATACTGGAGGGGACGGGGGACATAAGCAATAGAAAAAAATATTTTCTCACAATTCTGGAGGCTAGAAGTTTAAGACTGCCGTGTCAGATAGGTTGATTTCTTCTGAGAGCTTCTCTCCCTGGCTTGTAGATGGCCATCCTCCTCCTGTGTGTTAACGTGGTCTTTTCTCTGTGTGCATGCATTGATGGTGTCTCTACCTCTTATATGGCCACTGGTCGTATTGGTCAGGACCCATCCCAATGGCCTTATTTAACCTTAATAACTACTCTAAAGACACTGTCTCCAAGTACAGTACCATTCTGAGGTACTTGAGATTAGACTACAACATGTGAATTTGAGGAGACATGATTCTGCTCATAAAAATATTCAAACCACGGGAACCAGCAGTTGGCATAATGGCTATGTCGCTGGACTCCCACGTAGTCGACCGTGGTTTGCGTCCCAGACCTGGTGGCTTAAAACACGCCGGGCGCGTGTGCATGCGGGCACAAGATCCCGAGAGAAGAATGAAGGAGAAGGGATTGCAGTGACCATGCCCCCTGGGGGGGGGGTGATTTCTCGCTTTCTGTCTTTCTGTCTCTCTCTGTCTATCTGGCGAGCACATGCACCCTATAGCGAAAACCTCTCCAAAAAAAAAAGAAAAAGAATATTCAAGCCACAATTTGTATACAATTTAGAGAACAAAACACAAAATAAGGAAATGGTAGAAGAGAAATACATGGAGTACCTTATTGTAGGGAGAGCCTGATCTTCCGGTAAGGTAATCAACTCTCCTGGTTTTCAGGGACTATCCTGGTTTTAGCATGGAAAGTTCCATATCCTATCCCCAAACAAAAATATTTGGCCACTCAAGGTCATGTGTTGGATACTCTACACTTAAATGTGGAGATGTGTTTAGTAACTCAGGAATTTATGGTGGTGTAGTAAGCAAAGTCATTTTTTTGGGGGGGGGAGATTTTCACTATAGGGTGCGTGTGGTCGACAGACAGAGACATAGAGACAGAAAGCGAGAAATCCCCCCGGGGGGATGGTCACACCACAATCCCTTCTCCTCCATTTTCTTCTCGGGATCTTGGGCTCGTGCACACATGTGCCCGGCGTGAGTTCTAAGCCACTGGGTCTGGGATGCGAACCGCGGTCGACTATGTGGGAGTCCAGCGACATAGCAATTATACTAACTGCAGGTTCCCGACATTTTTGAGTTCTTAAAATTTTAGCAGAAGTCTGAATTATGGTGAAGGAAGAAGGGCTCCATATGAAAATGAACTACAGTCCAGAAAGGCCTCACACTATTGGAAAGTTACCTTTCTGATGACCTTTAATTGTTTGTAAAGGTGGAACATTCTTAATCTACAGTAAACCTCTCTCATTGACAGATTTTGTTACTCAAATGTAACCTTACTCCTTTTTTCTTAGTTTTTATTCAGGGAAAATAATATACTTTTTACAAATTCCAGAACTTATATTTAAGATTTTTTTTTCCTGAGATGGTCCTATTGTCTTCAGACAGTCCTGTTTTCCTTGTTTTTTTAAATTAAAAAAAAAAATGTGTAGACTTTTTGCCTTAGGGCATGTGCACTCACCAGAGACAGAGAGAGAAACAGAGACAATGTGAGGGAAAGTGAGAAATCATCCTCCCCCCCCAGGAGAGATGGCCATGCTGTAATCCCTTTTCCTCCATTCTCCTCCCTGGATCTTGGGCACACATTCACATGTGCCTGGCTTGAGTTTCAAGCCACTGAATCTGGGACTTGAACTACAGTCAGCCATGTGAGAGTCCAGCATTGTAACCATTACTTCATTGGCCAGCCCTCCTGTTTTACTTGTTATCCCAGCATAATTATTAATAAGTCTCCCTTTCATTCTCAGAAAGTCCTCATTTATAGGGTAAATGATAGAGTCATGTAATGTACATTGCTCAGAGTTCTTAGAGCCCAGGCACTTTCCTTTGTCTCCTCATGTAACATACCACTTTCTCAGCTAATTTCCCAGAGGTGTATTCTTTGACCCTTGATGTGGCTCTTCTCTTTACTCTCTGGCTAAAACTACAGAGGCAGAACTTACAAATTTTATTTTGGATCCTCCTACTTGACCAGATCTTATGAGTGTGTGTGTGTGTGTGTGTGTGTACAGATAGATAACCAGCCAGCCTGAGGGCTTATGTACTCACCAGAGTGTGGGAAAAGAGAGAGAGAAAAAAAAAATGCACCCCAAATAGGGCATAGTCATGTCTCAATCCCTTTTTCTTCATTTTTCGTCCACTCTGGGTTTGGTACATGCTCTCACACATGCCTGGTATATTTTTCAAGCCATCAGGGCTGGCACTTGGATTATGTTCAATCATGTCAGACCTGGCTTGACTTCTAGGCTCTGGGGCTGGGTCCAGAGATTATATTTTGATAATAAAGAATAATTTTTCTATCATCTCATAATCAGGATACAGAAACTTATAGTTTAAGTAGGGAGGAAATTAGAGAATTTAGAACAATGCAAATAAGTTACATGTGTGTGCACAATATAATAATTATGGAATCTGAAAGTGTTTAATTGATTAGTTGAATTCTCTCCTTTTTCCAAAAGATAAATGACATATAGTGTGACTTGTTCTAGAGCACAACCTCATTTGACCCAGTTCAAGATTTCCCGATCATGGATGAGTTAAATATTTCCATGACCTAACATGTTTCTACCATATGAGGATAAAAGCTATTTCCTTAGATCATATTTCCTGGGCTTTTTTGTTCCTTAAAAATAACATTATTTGTTTTTCTAAAATGTAAAATTATTTCTGACACCTTAGCAAAACTATAAAATAGACATAAGAAAAAGACATTGAAATGTTTTTGAAAGTCTATTTCCCAGAAATAACCAGAATTATTTCCTCCTCTTATGGTTGCAGTTTGTTGTAGTATTGATGTGTATATAAATAAATTAACCTGTCTACCTATGTCCATAACATGAATTAAGAAAACTTTTTCATGATATGCATTAATTACATGCTTAATCCTAAAACAAATATCATGGGTATACTTAGTCAACTACGATGTTACCATTGAACATTTTAGTGGTTTTCCACTTGATTTGATTTTACTTTGCTGATTACTGTAAGTCAGTGTTTCCAGAAAAAACTCTTGATGGTGTTTGTAAATTAGTACTTCTAAATTTTCCGCTAGTCACCTGAGGTGAAAAATTACTAATCAGAAGTCTGCACATTCTTATTCCTTTTCAAATGTGTTGCATATGGGCCATTCCGGAGCATTGTGCCAATCTACACACCTGCATCACTGCGGAAGCGCTCTGTTTCATTGTGCCAATCTACACACCTGCATCACTGCGGAAGCGCTCTGTTTCATTGTGCCAATTTACACACCTGCATCACTGCGGAAGCGCTCTGTTTCATTGTGCCAATTTACACACCTGCATCACTGCGGGAGCGCTCTGTTTCATTGTGCCAATTTACGCACCTGCATCACTGCGGAAGCGCTCTGTTTTCTTCCAACCCCTGACGACACTGGCAGTTATCTCTTTTAGTCTCTGCCAACTTGATAGAGAAAAATATTGCATTATGGTTGTAACTTGCATTTGCTTTATTATGATTACACTTGTGTAGTTTTTACATGTTTATAGGCCTTTTGTGAAGCACCTGTTTCTATTTTTACATCTTTTTAATTCTTTTGGATTATGTTTTTCTTACCACTTAGCAATAGGTCTTTATAAAAATATAATAATATATTAATGTAATCACCCCTTGAGTTGATATGTTATAAATATATTTAACATTTTCCATTTTATTTTTAATTTTTTCTTATAATTTGATGTTTCAAAAAGTGGTCCTATTATGTATTATTTTATCTTATTCACTCCATCCTAAGTATAGAAATACTCATCCTTAGATCAGAAAATGCATTTTTATTCATTCATTTATTCATTTGAATATTTACATATTATACATATTTGCACATGAAGAAGCAGCAAGATAGGGATATTGTTTTATTTTTCCAATTAGCTATTTATATCAATAATTATCATTGAAAAACCCACTTTTTCTTATTTAAAATAATTCTTTACCACATTATTTTAAATGCTAAAACACTCTACTGTATTTTAATAGATGCTGAAATAAATTTTAGTATCTATTCTACAGAGAATTTTTCTTTTAGAAATAATTTTGGATATTGTGTCATACACATTCTTTCTGGTAGTTTTTCTTTTACTTTGTTTTGTCTTAATATTAAGTAAAGTTTTGAATAAATTTCAGCTTAATAAAGTTGAAAGCTGGGGAGAGGTAAAATTATTTCAAGGTTTTATCTTTGTACAAAAAATTCATCTGGAGCCATTAGTGGCATGATGGTTAGGTGCTGGCGTTCCATGTTGCTGACTGCAGTTTGAATCCTGGACTTGGCAGCTTGAAAATCATGCCAGAGGTATGTGCATGCCCCCAAGTCCCAGGAGAATGGAGAAGGGCTTGTGATATGGCCACCCACCCACTGACCCCCGCCCGGGGAGGATGGCTTTTCACTCTTCCTCTCTCTGTCTCTCTCTGGTGAGCACACATGTCTTTTGGCAAAACCATAAAACAAAACAACAAGAAAATTTAAAAAAAACTTTGTATGACTTCATTGCTCTGTGTGTGTGTATGTATTTCCTCACTAATATGTTAGAGAAATTCTTGTTTGAGCAACTAATGCCCTGAAATATTAGTAGTACAGGGGTCCCCAAACCCTAGACTGCTGACTGATGTGGTCTATGGCCTTTTGGGGGTTGAGCCATAGACTGGTACTGGTCACTGGGCCAAAGCAGTGGGTGTGGGCCACAGGCAAGCAAGCAAGAGTTTGTCTGTGCTCTGCTCCATTGTGCTTGTGCTCTGTCTCCTGTGAAATCAACAGTGGGACCGGATTCTCACGGGAGCATAAGCCCTGTCTTTGCACAACTGTTTCACTGTATATTGCAACGTGGCAGTGGTGGAAATGGGATGCACAGTGGATTTGGTGCACTTAGGTCATCCCTTATCTCCCCTGTCTGTGGAGGGATTGTCTTCCGTAAGACCAATCCCTGGTGCCAGGAAGGTGGAGGAATACTGACACAGCTAATCTATTTTTCACTTGATTATCTTGTAGCGTATGGGTCACCAGTTATTTATAAACATTGAAATTTGATTTTCAACTTTTTTTGTATGAAAAAAATGTATAGCATTATAGAAGAGCAATGGTGATAGGAAGTACTTTTGTCTTACCACAGACTTTGCTGTAAGTGAATGCCTCTATTGTGATCATTGTCTAGGATATCAGTTATATATTCTTTACTACATTAATGACCTTCTGTCCTCACTTTGCTAAAAGGAATTTTTAAAATTTATATATGCATTTTGATTTTTAGCAAGTATCTTTTAGTGTTTTTCAAGATAATATTATAGTTCTTCTTACTCAAGCAATTAGGATGAGATATTTTATGATTTTTTGCTATTATTCCTATTGGGTTGACAGAAAAGTCATGATATGTTTTTCCTATGCAAAAATGCACCATGACTTCTTCAACAACCCAATATGTAGTTTTTGGGGGGAGTCAGCAGGTGGCGTAGTGGTTAAGGTGCTAGACTCCCACATGGTTTACCACAATTTGAGTTCTGGACTCAAGGGCTTGAAACTCATGCCAGGTACATGTGTGTACATGCCCAAAGTACTGAGGAGATGAGATTGGGGGGTGATTTCTCGCTTTCTGTCTCTCTGCCTCTCTGGCAAGCTCTTGTGCCCTATAGTAAAAAATCTCTTTCAAAAAAATTGTACTTAGAGAAGAAAAGAGAGGCACCCTTGCCAGGGTCTTACTCCAACATGATCCTTCCCCAGCCTCCCAGCCAGCCACACACTGAGCATATTCAGGTTGACCCGTGATTTGAACCAGGACCTCAATGTGGCTCCAATATCATGCCATGGTGCTTTACACCTATGCCACTGGGACTGAGCCCGTATCACCATTTCTTGCTCAGAATACTTTTTTGCGCAATTATGTGTTCTAATCCCTACATTTTTATTTTTAAAATTGTATCTAGATTACATTTATGTTCATCTGCGTTATTTCATGAGGTTGTTTCATTTCACATACACTTATTGTAAGACTTTGGTAACTCAAAAAATTAACTGGGATAGTTTCCCCAAATCTAGGTATTTTACTTATTATTTGAACCTATCTGTTTCTTGAATGATTAGTAGAACATGCATTAATGTTAAATTAGTATCTGTTTGGTAGTTCTGGCACATATTTTTCCATTTCAATGAGGGCAGGCTAATGTACTTAAATGACTTCATACAATAAACATTTCATCATTCTTCAGGCCACTGACCAATGCTGCATGCCAGCATGTGAGGATTCTGCTCCACTCAATCATTCATAGTTTCTGCTCCTGCTCTTTTGGGGTTTGACCCTCCTATAGGTTCTCAGCATCTGCTATGTTAAACTAGCATTTGAGAGCATCAGGAGGAAGATTATTATGGGCCATGCTATAAGTGATTCACACCCTTACTGCTTGTATATGTCTGTGGATTTAGAAAAAGGAAGGAAACATATTTCTATGCACTTATATTCTGTCAAATGAATTCATTTTAAGCAGTTATATTTTTATGAAATAATATTTTCTTTAAAAATTTTTAGTTATTAATAGACAGTTATATAGATTCCTTGTTTCTTATTCTAAGATTGAATATTTAGCGTGCCTTTTTCTGTCTCAGCTTTCCTTTCTTTCTGCCTCCTTGTGTTCCTCCCTTCCCTGTTCACTCTTTCTTTGCTCTTTCCTCCCTGATCTTTCTCCTTCCTTTTTCTCCCCAGACTTATTAATTTTATGATTATGACTTCAGAGAACCACAAAGACTGTTTCATCATTTCTATCCACTGTCTAAAATTGTGCCCTTTTCAGTTTGGGCACCATTTGTCTCTATGCCCAGGGACCAACAGGTGGCATGGTGGTTAAGGTGCTGGACTCCCACATAGCCAACTGCAGTTTGAGTCCCCAGACCTGGAGGCTTGAAAATCACATGGGATACATGTACATACATGCCCAAAATCTCGGAAGGAAATGGAAGAGAAGGAATTGCAGCATGGCCATCCCCCCTTGTGGGTGATTTCTCACTTTCCCTCTCACTGTCTCTCTTTGTCTCTCAGACAAACACACATGTCCTATGGGAAACACCTTTAAAAAAAGAAAAAGGCGATTAAAAACAGAATTTGAAAATTTCCATGTGTCATTTCAAGGGAAATCTATAGATGATACTGGTTTATCGGAAAAAGAGTGGCCCTGCTTCCCAGCCTCATTCCCCAGGTCTCCCCAGCTCAAGAATCTGCAAGTATTTCTCCCACTTGTTATGCATTTCTCTTGTTCACATCTTCCTTTCCTCTACCAACAGCTCTGCCCTTCAGATATGCCTACCATTTTCAGGGCCCGAATTATGCACCAAGATTGTTATTGTCTGTCCAAATGTGCCCGATCCGTGTTCTTTAATATATATATGCCTAATGTATCTTACCTCAATGCCAAACATCATTTAAAAAAAATGTTTTGTTTGTATTTGTATCTTTTTGAAAAGAATTTTCTAAAGGGTATGCATGCTCACCAGAGTCAGAGAGAACAAGAGCGAGCGAGCGAGCAAGAGAGAGATGTAAAGAAAATGATAAATCACCCTCCATGGGGGTAGGCCACACAGTTCTTTCTCCTCTCTCTCTCTCCCCCCCTCTCTCTCCCTCCCCCCCTCTCTCTCCCTCTCTCTCCCTCTCGGGATTTTGGTTATGCACATGCACCTACCTGATGTGTTTTCAAGTCACAGGGTCAGACGACATAGTGGGCCGTGTGGATCCAGCCGCCTCAGCCATGCCACCAGCTGACCCTTGTATCCATTTTCTGCATTAAGCCACAGTAAGGTGCTTTCTATTCAAGAGCTTAATTAATATGTGTCAAATAAACAATCATCTAGATAGATAGCATATTGTTCAGCTTTGCCAAGCTGCCTGATTAGAGTAACCAGGTACTCAGAGACAGCAAGCCTCACAGGGACAGGAGTCTTGTGCATCATACATTCTTTCTCATGTCCTGCTCAAAAGCTAGCTCGGAACTAGGTACAGTGTAGACATCTAAGAGCTAGTCATTCTATAGAAAGGTTAAAGTGTGTAGGCTTATAGGTGATTCCATGTTCGAAGACTTGAAGAAACACACTGGGAGGTGACTTGCATGGCTGTCAGTTACCAGCATCTCCTTTCTGAGCCTTTTCCTTCTCCTTGCTACTCCTCATTCAGAAGAAACTTGCCCCCTTGCTACACCAACTGCTGCTCATTGGAAGGACTGTCAGGACAGAGATGAGTGAAGTAGGTGGAGTCATAGGTCTTGCCCATGGTCTACATGGTCTCTCTTCCTTTGCTCCTGAAATAGTGGGTCATGTGAAAGCTCATAACACATGTTTACATAGGAAAACATGAAAGAAATATTGTAGCTTTTCCAACAACCTAATAAAAGGATTTCAGAATCTATTCAGCAAATAAGAGAATATTGGTGGGGTGGAAGGAGACAGGGATGTTGAATGATTCATTCCTATAGTTTTGAAAGAATAAATAGTTAATTATCCTGTGCATACAAGGTCCACCTGTGAAAGAAATATTAACTGCTGATTGATTTGGGTTGGGTGTCTCTCAAAATCCATATGTTGAGATTTGATTGTAATGAAAGTAAGAGGTTGAAAACTTGATCTAATTATCTTCTTGAAGAATGGGCCTTTGGGAGATGAGGGATTAGGTGGATAGGGCAGAGTCCCCATCAATTTAGTCTTGGTGGGCTTATCAGGAGAGGAAATGAAGCAGACAGAGAAACACATGGCTACAGAATACACTCGACTCTGCTCGGATTCTTGCCTTCTGCCATGTTTCAATGCAACTGTGGTTTCCTGACCGTGGGCCTCCAACTTGTGAGCTGAATAAATCTCTATTATCTTACATTATCCAAAATCAGGTAGTTTAGGTTATATGCAATAGAATGGACTTGAACAGTGGTCTCTAATGCACCTTGTTTCCTGAGCAAGAAACTGTCCCTGATCTGTAATCTCGTGTCCTGTATACCCTGTGCACAGGAACTACCAACAACATTCACCTGTAATTCTTCTTGATTGAATTAACTCAGAGAAACAAAAGTTATCACCTCCAATTGGCCTGAATTAACTAAGAAAATGTGGCTATTCACCAGCAACTGTGTTTTCATTTGTTTTGTTTTGTTTCCTTCAACCAAGCCAGGACCCATCCTGAATATCTGACAGCAAGAGTGTATGAGCTTTCAGGACTCAGCAGTGAGACCAAGAAGTGAGGCCAGCAAATATTTGCCTCTAATGGGCTTTGCAAGGCTTAATTAACTTCTGCAGGAGGAGTTCTTTGTGATGTTCAGATTGCATATATTCTCAAAGGTCAAAGATTATGAAGATGGAAGGGAATAATAACTTACTATACACGCCACAGTTAGATCATAAGGACACTTTAATAATTTAAAATTTAGTTATTGTTTTATTATTAAAATCTTGAAATTGACTGATGGTCCTTAGAAGGTCCAATTTAAAAAATACATTATAACCGGGAACCAGCAGTTAGCGTAATGGCTATGTCGCTGGACTCCCACGTAGTCGACCGCGGTTCATGTCCCGGACCCGGTGGCTTAAAACTCACGCTGGGCGCGTGTGCGTGCGTGCCCAAGATCCCGAGAGGAGAATGGAGGAGAAGGGATTGCGGCGTGACCATCCCCCCTGGGGGGTGATTTCTCCCTTTCTGTCTCTATGTCTCTCTCTGTCTGTCTGGCGAGCGCACGCGCCCTAGAGTGAAAATCTCTCAAAAAAAAAAAAAAACATTATAAGTGATGGTGGTTTTTGTTTAGTCATTTGTTTGTTTTAAAGTTTTTTCCATAGGGCACATGCGTTTGCCAGAGAGAGAACAGAGCGAGAGAGGGAAAGTGTGAAATCACATTCCAGTGGGGTTGGCCATGTCACAATCACTTCTCCTCCATTCTCCCCTTGGGATTGGGGCACATATGCATATGTGCCTGGAGTAAGTTTCAAGCCACTGGATTTAAGACTTGAACACAATCAGTCATATGGGGGTTCAGTGCCTTAAGCACCATGCCACTCGCTAGCTCCTTGTTTGTTGGTTTTGAAGTTAGTGGTAGACATGCCCGTAGAACAAGGAGGAGTAATGTGGAATTCTTTTTTTTTTTTTTGCTGTGCCACATCGTTTCTCTCTAAGATTGGACCTTAGAGACCCAGTCAGCAACACAGATTACTTCTGAGCTGAGATATCAGCGGTGGTCTTTCTACCTGTACAAGTGAACCCACATGTTTATAGAACCTGTGTTGTTGTTATACTATCTTAAAGTTCCTATTGACATCATTGAGCTCCTGGTCAGGCTGAAAGAATATTCTGAAAAAGACTTAAATTGGTTATTTATTGAGATCTTTTTTATAACTTATTCATTTTGTTCAAGAAAATAAATCTTATTCAAGAAAATCAAATAGCTGCTACTCATGTTATACTCTGGGAAAAGAACAGTAAGAAAAAAAGTGTTTCTTAAAGGTTTTCCATCATGATGCTCTTCAAGATAGACCCACAGGGGGAGATCACTGTTTCTCATTTGGAGACCTCCCTGAGTATGCTGGAAATGCTTGTATCTGTAATCTGGGACTAGCTAAAGTTTAGGGTGAATCATAGCAACAGGACCTTGTTGGGGGGACTGTATATATTTTTCTGTCTCTCTTTCTCTTTGGGTCTCTCTCACTCATGGAAGAATAAATGAATAAACTTTTAAAAAAGACATCCCAGTTTCCTTCAGGACATAGAACAGTGTACAGAGAAAGCTGGTATGAGATCAGAGAATACAAAGGGTCTAAGCGAGACAAATTAAGAGCATGAGGAAACCGAGCGTTGGTCAGAAAAGGACTTGCAGCTCAGAATAATAGACATGTTAGCTAAAAACTCAAAGCAAGGAGAAGCTGACTGACCAAGTTAAAATCATTTCAGCCCAAATGAAGAATGCAAAATACCTTGAAGTGAGAGAGAACACTGTAGCATTAGAGAAGTCTAGGAACCCCCTGCCAGCATGCCTAGAAGCTGTGGTGAAAAGGAAACCACTACAAGAGGCAGAGAAGGACCATTTAAAAGGCTACTTGCATTTTATATTTTATTGTGAAGCTCCTTGGATCCATGTAAATATCCTAAATTTTGAAAGTAACCATTTAAAATAAAATCCAATTTTAGAAACTTCAATGCAAGCTTTTCAAAGGGAGCAGATGTGAGTGAGCAGATGTGGAGACCAGTTAAGAGAGGAAATTCTTAAGGAAATACAACTGTGACCTACGACAGTATCAGGCAGAGGGCAAAGGACAGGAAATAGATTTTAGGGTACAGAATTATTGGGTTTTCTCCTAGGCTAGACAGGAAGGCACATGGGAAAGGCAAAGGTCAATCTAAGTTTCTGGCTTATAGCTTCTACCAGGTGGTGCAGATTATATAAACTGGGCTAAGTATATAGGAAGAGGAGGTCTCTCTCACTGGCCTGCTTACTGTAGTTGTTTAGGGGAGGAGAAAAAATAGAAGTGCATGTGTTTGTTTATTTTGAATTTTTATAAAATATGGAGCTGAAATATGAATTTCATCAAATTCACCTTTTCTGTTTTATTAGCTCCAAGATCTTAATGCCCTAACTCATCACAAAATCTTTTGTCAGATAGGTGTTTGATCAGTAGAGTTCCTCAATTAGACCTTGTGATTTATTATGTTTCTCAAAGTACAATTAATGAACAGTTTATGATGTCCTTCATAGAGGTTATATGAGTGTAACCAGGTTTTTTGTTGTTGTTGTTTTTTTTTTTGTTTTTTTTTTTTTTGAGAGATTTTTGTGTAGGGCACGTGTGCTTGCCAGCAAGACAGACAGAAAGTGAAAAGTCACCTCCTCCCCCACCCCCAGAAGATGGCCACACTGCATTCTTTCTCCTCCATTCTCCTCTCAGATTTTTGGGCACACACGAACATATGCCCCACCTGAGTTTCAAGACTGCTGGGTCCAGGACTTGAACTGTGATCGGCCATGTGGGAGTCCAGCACCTTAACCACTATGCCACTTTCTACTCCCCCCTAAGCTTTGCTTTGCAATAGGATTGATATATTTTCAATAACTCAGAATTATGGTTTACAGGGGTATTTTGCTTTGTTTTAATAAAAGCTGCATAATATTCTGAGTTTAAATTTATAACAATTCTATGAAGAAGAAAGAATTAATCCTACTATTTCTCAGTATAATAAAGGAAGACCAGCCTTTAAAAGGTCATTTACCTACCCTTACCTGTGGAGCTCAGCCTTTTCCTTTTCTAGCCTGACGTTTATTTTTTATTTTATCTTATTTTATTTTGAGAGGTTTTTGCTATAGGGCGTGTGCACTCGCCAGACAGACAGAGAGAGACAGAGAGATAGAAAGCAAGAAATCACCCCCCAGGGGGATGGCTGCACCGCAATCCCTTCTCCTCCATTCTCCTCTTGGGATCTTGGGCACGCACGCACACGCGCCCAGTGTGAGTTTAAGCCACCGGGTCCGGGACTCGAACCACGATTGGCTACGTGGGAATCCAGCAACATAGCCATTACACTAACTGCTGGTCCCTAGTCTGAGGTTTATTAATCTCTTCTGTCTGCAAAGGATAAGCCTGGAAGTTGAATTCAGCTAAAAAGTTTATCTCATTGGCCATTTTTAAGTCCAGCACCATCACTATCATCACTGTTACTTGCCTTGAAAATTTAGTGCTCTGACCAATCTTCTGACAGGAGAGATTCTCTTCATACTTTAAGGCGCAATGTATGGAACACGAAATGCATGAAAAGAAACACAATGAGTGGCATTTGTGAGTGTTTTCCCTCAAATGCACTTTAGAATCTGGTTCACCAACAAACTGCCCACATTGGGAATGCATTCTAATAAAAGCACATGCATTATAGACGTGAGAACACTTGAAACAGCATTTGCATCTGCTGCAAGACTTAAAATGTAATGGATTTCTAACTAATTAGCATGATTTCCCAGACTGAATTATCCCACATGTAGGAGTAGCTGGATATAAAAATAAATTTGATTATAATGTGCATAAATTGCTCATTTCTTACAGAATTATGGCTTTTTCTTAAGTGAATGCCCAACTTCCCCAAATTATCAATGAAAATGTGTTTCCAAATGGCCACTCTTTTGGGGGCTGTGCTGTTTTCTGGGAGTTTGGCTACTCATGGCAGCTGCTTCATTGGAACATGACATGCACAGCACATCAGGCAGTAGTGTGACCTACATTCAGGATGCTTATGAGTTCTGCCGAAATGAGTAATTTCACTTGCTGTTTTGTTCTTCTGCTGCTGCAAGGGATCTTGAGTACCATTTGGACAATCAGTCCCTGGATGCGAAGAGTAAAACAGAACGGCAGAAGAATGGGATAAAAAGGTGCAACTCTACCATGCATATTTCCCCAGTACTGTGCCGGGTTTTGTTAGAATGGTACAAAATCAATCACAAACATGCTTCTCTACTCCACGGAGCCACCATGACCATGACTCATACACAAAACAATTAAGAAACCAAAACAAGACAAAATACAACCAAATGCTAAATGGCAGGCATCCAGTAGCATATTCTGAGATTCAGAAGAACCATTTGCTGTAATTGCAACTACATAGCACTTAATCTGGGAAGGATAGTAGGTAAGATTTAGGTGGCTGGAGGATAGAAGAGACCTTCAGCATGTATAATCTAGTACGAAGGTAAGAAAAGCATCATTCTTGCAGGTACAGGTTCAGCTGTTCATTGTTAGGCTGCTATTATATGTGGACTGTACTGATTCTCTATTGTGGAGCATCAGCATACTTAAAATTCAATGTGCAGTTTGTTAATGGGAGTTATGAACACACACACACACACACACATTCCTTTGTCAAATGTTTGAGAAACAATAGGTAAACAAAGTTAAACTTGATTATTTCAAGACTTCTCAGTATTCAGTGCTTTCCAAATTTTTTTGAATGAGGAAAAGTTTTAATTTTCACACAATAGATATTTCAAGAATTCTCCAAATTCATACATAGATTTCATTTAAACAAAAAAGTATATAAGAGAAGAGTGTAATGAAAAGTTTATCATGTCTGACATTCTTTCCCATCAATCCCAAATCACAATAATGTAACACCAACTATGTGCTTACTGGTTACCTATTCTGTGCCAGGTATTTGTGGTAGGTATTAATTACAACTATTACAACTTTCTAGATGACCTACTGTTATTTCTATGTACAGATGAGAAAATTAAGGCTCACAGAGATTAAGGATTTTGCAAGGGGCTGCACCGCTCACAATTGACAGAATCTATGTCACTCATATTTACATGGGCAATTTATTAAATCATATTTTGTAGCATTTATTAGTTTTGTATATGAATCACTTGAAATGAAAGTCCTAATTGGAAGGAGGAATACAGTGGAGGAATTTTAGTACAAGTGGCTGTTGAATATCAGTCTGTAGGTAAGGTCAGTCAGTGCATTCTTTATCTTCAATAGGGGAAATAAGCAGACTGAGAAAATGTTCTTTCCATTCGCCCTTTCTCGTGAAGTTATATAAGGATATGATTCAGAAAAACTAAGGGTTATTCAGAAAAGGGGAAAACTCTGGATCTAGGAATAACTGGACCCAGCAAGGTCAAACAACAAAGATAGTTTCTATACTTATGCTACTAAGATTGAAACTCCAACTTTGGTGTTGTTCACTAAATTTGAAATTAGTAAAGAGCCTGCTCTTATGGGGATATTAGTCTACCAATCTCTTTTTCTCTCTAAATGGTAAACATTTGGTATTTTGTTGGTAGGTGCAAAATAAGGTCACTTTTTCACCTATCTCTTGATACATTAGTTCTCATAAATCACAGTTGACTACTAGGAGGTCAAGACAAAGCTTGAGATTGAAGTGCGCCATGTACACAGAACCCAGGGTCCCATTGTAACATGGTAGGACTGTGTAGGATTAAGTAAGTGCTGCATGTGATGAAATGAAGCAAAACTCATCATATACTCATCGTTATCATGACATTAATACCTCTCACTCCAAATTGGCCCTGGCAAGCACCAACAAAGAGGTTTTGTTTGTTTGTTTGTTTGTTTCTTTTTTGGTGGGCCTCAGGAACAAAATGTAAAGGAACGATTGTCATGAGTCACAACTGCTTTGTAATTAGTGATGACCAGCAGGAAGTTCAATTGCATTTTTCACATGGTCTGAAGAATCGGATTTGTCCTCATTCAGCTAACACATTAGGAAGTATTGGACACAAAAAACCAAATGATTCCCAAATCCCATTTTAATTATTTGTTGTCAGCCCCAGTGGCCAATTTCATCAGAGAGTTTGTTCCATTTGGGCGAGAATGCTTATTCAGAGTTCCATGGAGACTTATTTCCAGAGATGAAAAAAAAAAAAAGAAAAAAAAGTGTGTTCCTGAAATGAAACCTCTCCATTATTTGCAGAAAATATAAAGGCGCTACTTCTATTAACTTTCCAGCTATCACTGATTTCATTTAAACCAAAATATTAGATTTAGTCTATTCACAATACTGTAATCACAACATAGTTATCGCTTTGAATTGCTGGTATTTCTCCCTATTTCATTTTAGTACTTAATTTGTTTCTTTCTTTTTTTTTTTTTAAACATGTTACACCTCAGTATTTTAATTATACTCAGCTGAATGTATCTGAATACTCTCAGCATGCTTCTTTATTTATATTAGTGGAAAAGCACATAAAATCAAACTGCATGCTGACATTCTATAATTTGTACTTGCATATCTCTAAAATAGATTTCTATAGATACAGAAACTATTCACAGTGGCCCAAGATATGCTATGATTTTAAAATTTAACTGAATTTTAATGTACTCCCAAAATAAAATTTATGAGTTTTCACTAGAAAAATGTCTTATCTGATTATTCATATTCTGCAATTATTAACTGCTCCTATTCTACATTTGATTGAATTGTAAAAAGGCGAATTCCTTCCCTTCTTACCCCAGGCATTAAGCTCTAATTTCTGCACATTTTCAGTTTTCCATATCTAAATTGGAAATTATGTTAGATCTACTGAAATATCAAGTATAAATAAAATATAAACCTTTTAAAAAAAAAACAGAAATGGACATTACCATTTAATTTAGTCAGGAGTCTATGGCCATGTTACCATTCTCAACATAATTTTTATCAAAAAGTTGGTTTAAACTCTTTCCTTCTTCATTTGGAATTAGAAGTCAGATACCCCAGAAAGAATGATGAGAGTCTATGCTTTTATTTTTAGTACCTCTCCAGAAGACTCAGCTACATTTTGAGGTTTGGCAAAACCATCTCTCCATCAGCTAGTCTCAGTCAAGGGTTTCCCCAAATAGATACTTTGGTTTGATCTTTAGGTTTATTCTAAATATATAAAAGGCAGATAAAAATTAGAGAACACTGCCAAAATGTGTTTCTTCTTTGAATAATCATGGGTACAGGGATATTAGTAAAAAAATTTTCCCTATTGGAATCTCCTCTTTTGTGTCATATATCATTGTGAGAGAAAGAAGACAGATGGCCCATTGAGTTGTAGGTATCAGGAAGAATATATTAGGTCATCGAGAAAGACGTGAATGCATCACAACTTTCCTGATGACCCAATAGTAAGAATGAGTAAACCAAGAAGAAGCAGAGTTAGAAATACAATGGCATTTAAGGTAAAGGGAACATATAAGCAATTTCCTGGAATAAGATGAAAGCATATTGTAAATTTAAAAAAAAGAACACAAATGATTTTTTTCCTTCTTTCATATAGAGTAGTTTATTTTTTTTTTCTTTAATTGCCAGAGAGTGTGTGTGTTCACCAGAGAGAAAGAGAGTAAGCACCCTCCTGATGGGATGTGGTCACACTGCAATGCTTTTTCCTTCATATTTCCATCCTGTCAGGATTTTAGACATGCACATACATGTACCTGGTGTATTTTTCAAGCTGCTGGGACTAAGATTCAAACTGGTGACCCTTGCAGGATCTGGCTCTCTGCGTACAGCACTTAGCTGTTGTACTATGAGCCTGGCCTTGAAGGAAAGTAGCACTGTGTTGTCAGAAAGGTCATGACACATTTTTGCAACAGATAGCACTAGTTCGTTTTTGGAAGTACTAGAGTCATTTACATCTATGTTATTGCTTTGTCATTTGACAGCTGACAGTTCTAGCTTCATTCTAAAATAAATAAATAAATAAATAAATAAATAAATAAGCGATTTAGTTGAGTTTTGGAGATTTTACAAGTTGAAGATGAAAGACCAAACTGTACATTTTTGCCATATTTTATTGCTTTACTTCCGTGGAGGGAAGACTGTGCATCAAGCATATGTGTAAAGTTTTTGGTGACAATGCACTACAAAACCGTCAGTGCCAATGATGGTTCATGAAGTTCCACACTGGTGATTTTGATCTCAACAATGCTCCTTGATCAGTGAGGCCCACCAAGGATAATGATGAAAAAATATAGGCATTAATCAAGTTAAAGCCACATTATATGACATGAGGGACTGAAGAAACATTGAACATTCATCATCTAAGCATTCACAATCACCTGAAGAAGTGGGATACCTAAGCAAGCTCAATATCTGGGTTTTTTCATGAACTCAAAGAAGTTCATTTGACAGCACATATAAATATCTGTGATATGCTCATTAAATGTGAGGAAAACAATTCTTTTTCGAAGCGACTGATAGCTGTTGATGGGAAGTGGATTGTTTACAACAATGTGATGTGAAAATGGTATTTGGTCCTGACGTGACGATTTGCTTCAAATGACATCAAAAGCAGACATTCATCAGAGGAAGGTTATGCTCTCAGTGTGGTGGGATTTTAAAGATGTCATGTTTTTTGAGTGCCTACCAAGGAATCAAACAATCAATTTGAATGTAGACTGTCAGCAATTGGACAGTTTGAATGAATCCATCATCCAGAAATGTCCAGAGTTCATTGATCATAAAGGAGTTGTGTTCCATCACGACAATGTGAGACCACACTCAAGTTTGATCACTCGTCAAAAATTATCGGAGCTTGGATGGAATGTGTTACCGTATGCACCATACTTGCCTGACCTTGTGCCATCAGACTTTCGCTTGTTTTGCTCTTAAAAACTCCTTGTGTGGTATAATGTTCAGTTCAGACGAGGCTGTAAATCAGCACCTTGTTCAATTTTTCACAGATAAAGACAGGTCCTTCTATGAATGAGGAATTATGAAGTTCACTGAAAGATGGCAAAAGGTTATCAAACAAAATGGGCAATATATCATTGATTGATCTTTGTTTTTTATATAAATAAATTACTTTTGAAAAATGTAGAAAAAATAAGTCATGACTTTTCCAACAACCCAGTATAATGGGGTTTCCAGTTGGTTAGAACGCAACACAAGTAAGCATGAAAAATAAGGTTTATCAGTTGTGCTGGAAAAAGAAATGTAATACACTGGAAAAGATATATGTGACTCAATGTAATATAAAAAATGGTTATGAAAATAATAAAATTAAATTAATTAAATTTTTAAAAGAAATAAGATTTATTACTTTAGAAAGCCCTTGCATAGGTGAAGTTGCGTTGTATCTACAGCTCATTTTTGAACAATATGGTTTTGAACTGCATGAGTCCATTAATACATGATTTTTATGTAAATATTGTAAACATTTTCTGTTATAATTTTCTTAATAGCATTTTATTTTCTTTAGCTTACTTTATTATATGCATACAGTATACATATGCAATACAAAATATGTATTAATTGACTATGTTATCAATAAGACACCAGTTCAATAGAAGGCTCTCAGTAAAGATCTGGCAGTGTCAAAAGTTATATGAAGACTTTTGAATGCATGGGGATCAGTATCCCTAACCCATAGATAAGAATCAACTACAGTTATTTCGACAGGCAGTGGGAAACAGTTGAATATTTTTGCAGAAGGATGGACCTGTGTTGTAAGAAAATTAATTTAGCAGTACACACGGCTTGTCTGAAATAGTCCTGGGAGCTGAATTCTACATGGCTGACCAGGCTGATGAAGCTCTAGTCCCAGCAGCTTGAAAACCAGACAGGCATCTTGTGTCTTGGTGCCCAAATCCTGAAAGGGTGGAGAAATGGAGAAGAAGGAATTCTGGTATGACTACACCCCATGAGGGGTGCATTCTCCTCTCCCTCTCTGTCTGTTTCTGGTAAGTACACAGACTCTCTGGCAAAAATCTTAGAAAAGAAAAGAAAAAAATATTCCTTATGGTAAAAAAGTTGGAAACTATTAGAGCAGCTCAGGAAACAGGTGACTGAATTTAATTTCAATTCGGCAAATGAGCGCATGCCCAAAATGATTTTGTTTTTTAAGTTTTTGCCATAGGGTATGTGTGCTCCCTGAGAGAGAGAGCCACTGAGAGGGAAAGTGAGTAGTCACCTCCAGGAAGGGATAGCCATATTGCAATCCCTTCTCCCCATTTCTCCTCTTAGGATTTTGGGCATGCACGCACCCATGCCCAGTGTGAGCTTCAAGCCACCAGATACAGGATTTGAGTCATGTGTGAGTCCAGGTCCTTAACCATTATGCAACCAGCTGGTTGCTTAATTGCTTCTTTTTTTTGTGGGGGAGAGGTTTTCACTACAGGGCACGTGTGCTTGCCAGACAGACAGAGACATAGAGAGAGATAGCGAGAAATCACCCCCCAGGGGGGATGGTCACACCACAATCCCTTCTCCATTCTCCTCTTGAGATCTTGGGCATGCACGCACACGCGCCTGGTGTAAGTTTTAAGCCACTGGGTCTGGGACTCAAACCGCGGTCGACTACGTGGGAGTCCAGCGACATAGCCATTATGCTAACTGCTGGTTCCCACTTAATTGCTTCTTTTGATAATTGTTGAGCAGTTTGTTGTTGTTGTTATTTATACATGCATATATTCAAGTAAAGACTGTTATGTTTTTCTATAATTTTTTTCAACATGGAAAGATAAAGAGCTTTAGTACATGCATTGAAAATAAGCTTTGCCTCTTAGCTGTGAAGGTGTGGGAGAGTTATTTAAACTTTCAGCACTGTAGTCAGCTCCTCTGCAATGTAAAAAAAAAAATACGTATTTTCAGGATTTATGATCATAAATGAACTAGTACATTGTTTACAGTAATATTTTCGTTACATAATTTGTGCCCTGGAAATTGTAAGCATGTCTGAATCTTGCAATCAAAGGCATTATAATCTACTTGGGTTAAGATGATTAAATAAAACAAAGACATTGAATGATAGGGCTGGGGAATACAAAGCTTATTTATTTATTTATTTATTTTGAGAGAGATTTTTGCTATAGGGCACATGTACTTACCAGAGAGAGAGCAGAAAGTGAGAAATCACTCCCTAGGTGTTTGGCCAAGCCACAATCCCTTATCCTATTGGGATCTTTTGCACAGACACACACATGCCCAGCATGAGTTTCAAGTTGTTAGATCTGAGACTTGAACCATGGCTGATGACTACATAGGAAACCAGCAACACAACCATTATGCCATCTGCTAGTCCCAGTAACAGGCCTTATTATCAAGAGTGATAATTATAGGGAACCAGCAGTTAGCGTAATGACTATGTCGCTGGACACCCACGTAGTCGATTGAAGTTCAAGTCCCGGACCCGGTAGCTTAAAACTCACGCCAGGCGCGTGTGCGTGTGTGCCCAAGATCACGAGAGGAGAATGGAGGAGAAGGGATTGCGGCATGACCATACCCCCTGGGGGGTGATTTCTCGCCTTCTGTCTCTATGTCTCTCTCTGTGTCTGTCTGGCGAGCGCACACGTCCTATAGCGAAAATCTCTCAAAAACAAAAACAAACAAACAAACAAACAACAGTGATAATTATAGATGACCAGGGCAATGTTATCACAAAGGGATTGGCCTTTCTGTCAAGAAAATGGGAGAAAATAAAATAGATGAGAAAACTTTTACAACTATGTGTCCTTATAGAAAAACTCCAGAGTATTGGCGGCAGCAATTGGCGTACTGGCTATGTCACTGGACTCCCATGTAGTCAACGATGCTTCAAGTCCCGGACCCAGTGGCTTGAAACTCATGCTGGGCGTATGTGCATGTGTGCCCCAGAACCCGAGAGGAGAACGGGGGAGAAGGACTTGTGGCATGGCCATCCTCCTTGGGGAATGATTTCTCACTTTCTGTCTCTCCATATCTGTCTTTCTGGTGAGCGCACACACCCTGTAGCAAAAATCTCTCAAAAAAAAAAAAAAAAGACTTCAGAGTCTTAGAACTTTACATCACTGTGTAGTGTTGTGTTTATTTAGCTTAGGCATAGATTTTATACAACTTCAAGTTATTTTAGATAAGGTTCATAAACATTTCTTTTTCCATCTGTGTATGTTCACCTCTTAGCCTAGCATAGATGGCTGGAGCCCAAGTTTGGCCATTGAGATCAAGTGTGAAACGTTTAATAACAGTCTTATTCCTACTTAAATGCTAACATCTGAAAAATAAACAAATAATGCAGGTGGGTTACAAAGATGTTATCAGACCTCAAAACTGTGTCCATAGCTGCTTTAAAACTCAGTATGTAATAGACTATTACATATCATCTCTCCTTGTTCCATGCCATTCTCCTAGCTTTCTTTTTTTCTTCCATCTCTTCAACTCTTATTCCTTCCTTTTTTTTTTTTTGGAAGAGGTTTTTGCTATAGGGCACTTGCACTCACCAGAAACAGAGAGAGAGATAGAAAGCAAGAAATCTCCCCCCCAGGGGAGATGGCCATGCCACAATCCCTTCTCCTCCATTCTCCTCTCGGGATCTTGGGCACGCATGAACACGCGCCCGGCGTGAGTTTAAGCCACCAAGTCCGGGACTTGAACCACGATCAGCTATGTGGGAGTCCAGCAACATAGCCATTATGCTAACTGCTGGTCCCTCTTATTCCTTCTTTACAAAACATATTTCTCTTTTTTTTTTTTTTTAAAGGTTTTTGCTATAGGGCACTTGCACTCACCAGAAACAGAGAGAGAGATAGAAAGCAAGAAATCTCCCCCCCAGGGGAGATGGCCATGCCACAATCCCTTCTCCTCCATTCTCCTCTCGGGATCTTGGGCACGCATGAACACGCGCCCGGCGTGAGTTTAAGCCACCAAGTCCGGGACTTGAACCACGATCAGCTATGTGGGAGTCCAGCAACATAGCCATTACGCTAACTGCTGGTCCCAAAACATTTTTCTCTTAAAGCTAGGTAACATTCCAATCCCTGAAATGATTTTTTTTTAAATTTATATTCTACACTTGTTTGCATACTTCAGAAAAACCCCAATGTAAAAACTTTAATTATTAACCAAATACATTAATAGGAGTCATATCATGGCAGAAATATATTTCCAAAAAAATAAAGTCCATATGATTTCTTTTAATAGAGAGTTTCCCTAATACATATAAAATATAGTTCCATTTCAGTAATTTCTTTGTATCTCTTTAGGAAGACATCTGTTGTGGGGGCCAGCCGGTAGTGTGGTGGTTAAAGGTGCTGGACTCCCACATGGTCAATGGTTCAAGTCCTAGCCCTGGTGGCCCGCTTTCTCAGTTTTTCTCTCTCTCTCTGTTTGATAAAACTTGATAATAATAATAAATATAGTTAAATAAAATAATTCTTTTAACAAAAAAGATATAGACTATTTAAACAAAAGACATCTGTTATGTAGAATAAGACACACCTGCATATTCAATTTCAAGTGCCAATATAGTAAACATTTATGAATTACTGATGACAAAAATGTATCCTAGACCATTATATTTCAATCTTTCATTCTTATTATCAGAGGAATTTGAAATAAAATGCCTTACCTCTAATATAACTTTGCAAGTCACTTTCCTATTGTTTTGACATGCAGGACAATTTTTCAGGTTTTCAGCTCATGAGTAAATGATTCAATGCGACTTGTACTCACCACAATTGTACATTATCATAAAACTATTATTCAAATGCTCTGAACAAAGATTCCTAATCTTCAACAAAAGACATACAGTTAACTGCCATTTTTGACATCTTAAGGAATTAATCAAGATTTTGTAAGTGCTGAAAGATGCATAGGTAGAAAGGTTTTTTAAAGTTTCTTTTTCAGTCAGTGAAGTAAATTGCTGACTCTCCACTTTTAACTTCCTAGAAAATTTGCAAACTGAACAGTTAGTACGTGCCTTAAAGTCTAAAGACTTATCTTGAATTATGAAATGGTTGCAAAAAAAAAAAAAAAAGTAATTACTTCATGCCGATAACTCCATCGGTAATCCTAGGTGGTTGATCTGGAGTTATGCTAAGATAGGAGAATTGGGTTCTGTTAGGGAAATTATAAAATAAATTTAAAAAGGAATAAGAAAGGCTATTTTAGAGTTTAAAAATAATGAGTTTGATCTGAACATAAAGTTTTGGATGTTAGAACTTGAATCCTTGAGGGATGGATCAAGTTAATTCAAATCTGCATATGATGGAGTAATCTTAGGTAAAGATGGGAAGGAATCACATTTTTCTTTAAGAATGGGAAGCACAGGATCCCTTAAGCCTCATGACAATATTTCATTTTCTTTGACCTCTGGGCCTTTACAAGTGCTGCTTCTGACGCCAGAAACACTCTTCCCTCTCCTCCTCATGACTAACACAGTCTCTTTTTGCAGTTCTCTGTCTGAATGCCTGAAAATATAATAGATTTCTGACACCTTCCACCTCCAGTCATGAATCCATTAGGGCCACATGAGAAGTGCCAGAAAACTCCATATTTCTACTACTTAGTACTTTGTTCATTTCAAATTATCTGAAAACTTCGATAATTAATGCAATCGGTGCCATTATTTTAAATATATATTTTTACTGTGGACAAAAGCTGTGTTTGTCATAAATATTGCATAAACTCAGCACCTAGTACAGTGCAAAGACATGTAATATTTTCCTCTTTGACCAATTGAAGGAAATGTAAAATTAGTTAACGAGGAGCCGGCAGATGGCAGAGTGGTTAAGACACTGGACACCCACGTAGCCAACTGTGATTTGAGTACTGAAACTAGTGGCTTATTCTCTCACTTTCCCTCTCTCGTTCTGGTCAAATTAAAAAATAATGATAATAAATAAGATTAAAATAATTATTTAAAAAGTTGAATAAACTGCAACACATACACGTTTATTTGAAGAGTGTCTATTTCAAGGTTCGTGATCTCTTGCTTTCTGGTCACTTGTTCCAAGATGTGTTGGCAAAGCAGCCATTTATCTATTGCAGAAAAAGCATATGCAAACGTCAAGGCTGTAACTAAGGAGGCCAGGCTTTGTGGCTAAAAAAGCAAAATCAATTGGACGCACACCAAAACTTCATTTCATCCACCACTGAGTTGATCAAGTAAAGAGGAACTTTTCTCAGGCCTGCTGATATTATAGGGAAGTGACTCTACTCAAGCATCTCTGCCTCAGGCTGACCACATGATGCTGGCTCTGGGCATGGAGACGACACTCAGATACCTGCTTTGGGGTAAAACTGTCTTCTTTCAGCCTTCGTTGTTTGCTGTACATGATGCTACATTTAAAAGTTATATCCAGAGATGATATTACCCAAACTGCAGCATAATTTGAGGATCACTTTCTCCTAATGGGATTACCCAGCTTTAATAAAAATATCATCAACCCCAAATGATAGAATTTCCTTGGTTTTTAGAATATTGCTTCCTTTGTAAGAATAATTGACTACAGACCACAGTTCTTTGATCCAACCTAGTTTAGATATGCTTTAGAAAGTGGTTCTTTTTCTTAATTCTTAACTTCTATTTTCTTATTAATCAATTTGAGCTTTCCCTTTCTTAGACTCCTCTGAGCTAAGGTGCTAATCTCGGACTTTGTGAATGACTACTAAAACAAGTAGGTGGATGCATGAGTCCATGTCACAAATGATTCTAGGTGAATGCCATGCTTTTCTTTTGCTTCAAATGCCATTTAACTGGGGCCAGCAGGTGACATGGTGGCTAAGGCACTGGGCTCTCACCTGGCTGAACACAGTTCAAGTCTAGGCTCTGGCAGCTTGAAAATCACTACAGGTGCATGTATGTGCATATGTGTGTGCATGTCCAAAATCCCAGGAAGAAAATGAAGTAGAAGGGATTATGGCACGGCCATTGCCCCAGAGGGTGGATTTCTCACTTTCCTTCATTGTTTCTCTCTGGTGAGCATATGTGCCTGATAGCAAATATATATATATATATATATATATGCCATTTACCTTTTGCAGCTTTGTGCAGAGATCTCTTTAAGGCTATTTCTGTTCTGAAGATAATGAACGTAGTAGCTGAGTTGTCTAGTACAACTTACATGAATAAAATCTTAAATGTGAAAGATATAGTTACTAAAAATGTAGGAGAACATTTCTGGATCTTTGAGGAAAAAATTAAAAGATCTAAAAAGCATGTAAAATTATATACATATGTATAAATTAAAGAGACCTGAACAACAAACAATACCAGAGTGAAAGGAGCAGAAAGATGACAACTGAGTGAAGGGATTTACAAAATTGGAAAGGCAAGGGATGATAGTAAATGAGTAAGATGAATAGAACATCTCCAGGGGAAAATTTGAGCAAAGAATATGAAAAAGCAATTCATAGAGAGGGAAATCCAAACAACTATTAAAACTATGAAGTGATGCTCATACTCCATGTGACCAGAGAAATGTAAATCAAAACACTGATTTTTTTAATATGATTCCAAATGGTAAAAATAAAAAACCTATCAGAATATTAAGGGCACAAAATAGTGTGATAACCTCTATGCACTAATGGTAAAAGTATAAATGGTAAGAGGATAAATGGTAAGAGGATAAATGGTAAGAGTATAGCCATCCTAGCAACAAGTTTGTTGAAGTTGAGTATATGTGTAGTTTGGGGGTCAGCAAGACTTCAGAGGAAATCTTAGATTTATAGCAAGGCATTTTGTAGGAAAATGTTGAAAGCTGATTATTGATACATAAAATGTATTAGTATGCATGCCCTAGAATAAAATGTTTTACATACTACAATGTTTGCAAAAATTAGGATGGACCATTCCTAAGAAGATATAATAGAAATTAATAGAAAAAAATGGTAAAGATAAAAACAGCATAAGAAAGGCCAGCAGGCAGCATGGATGTTAAGGAACTGGATTCCTCCATGGCCAATAGTATTGTGTCCAGCCCCAGCTTGAAAATCCCACTGGGTGGGTGTGCCCAAAATCCCAGGAGGAGAATGGAGAAGGGATTGTGGCGTAGCCATTCGCCTGGGTGAAGGGGTGATTTCCCCTTTTTTCTTTTTCTTTTCTTTTCTTTTTTTTCCCAGAGAGCACACACATCCTATGGCAAAAACCAACCAAACAACAAAAAAAAACAGTATCAGAATTATAGCACAATACCATTTGTATGTACATATGTACATTAAAATGTCACATATGTTACTAGTGCTAAACCTATTTTTATTTTTTAATTTGCTACAGGGTGCATGTACTAGTTAGAGATAGAAAGTAAGAAAGCAGTCCCTCTAGGAAGAATGGCCACATGGCAGTTCCTTTTCCTCCATTCTCCTCTAGGTATTTTGGGCATTCACCTATAGGCACCATGTGTGTTTCTCAAGCCACTGGGTCTGAAACTTGAACCATGCAGTGTACCGTGTGAGATCTGGCAGCCTTAACTACTGTGCTACTTGCTGTCCCACTACATGTATTTCTAAATATGGATTATTAAGTGTTTCTAATACAAAGTAATGAGAAATAGTTGAAGAGATAGATATACAAATTGTTGTGATTTGATCATAATACATATTCATGCCCCCAAATTTACTGTACTCCATAATGTATAATTATTATATCAATTGAAAAAAATGTAAATAAGACTGCTCTATGGTGCAGTAGTGATGTCCTGCTCAAGGAAAGAGCTGTTTCCCACATGGGGATTATGAGTTCATATCTCTGGCTGTGTTACCTAAAGCGTGCCAGACAAGCAAGGGAGTTCTCAGGATCTGATTGGTGGTAGGACTGACCAGATCCTGTTAAGGGTATTCCTCTCTCTCTTTCTCTTTCTTACTTTTTACTCTTACATGTATAGAAAAGTGTTCTATCAAGAATAAAGAACATTTTTTTTTTGGAGAGGTTTTCGCTATAGGGCGCGTGCACTCGCCAGACAGAGAGAGACATAGAGACAGAAAGTGAGAAATCACCCCCCAGAGGGGATGGTCATGCCACAATCCCTTCTCCTCCATTCTCCTCTCGGGATCTTGGGCACGCACACACACGCGCCCGGCATGAGGTTTAAGGCACTGGGTCTGGGACGCAAACGGCGGTCAACTACATGGGAGTCCAGCGACATAGCCATTATGCTAACTGCTGGTTCCATAAAAATCATTTTTAATACTATAATTAAATGTTTTTATTTTTAAGTATTACAAATATACTTAAAATTATAGAGAAAATTATAGAGAACTAAATATCAATTTATCTATAATTTCCAGCATAAAATTAATATTTTGTAATAATTTCATCAGATTAGTTTTAAAGTTAAGAAATAGCAGATTCCCTGAACAGCGCCACTGCAGCTCCGAACAGATGCTTTTCCTTTTCTTATCATCTTTATTGTTTGGTTTTGTTAGCATTGATCATGCTTTTTTAGTAATTTGGTATTATATTGCTTTCAAGACCAAAGGGCCACTCACTATTTCAAATAGTATTTCGTTTATTCCTGATATAAACATGAGTTCTTTGCTGTGTCCTATGTCCTCCTAGTTACCCCCTTCACAAACACACACCACTTCGATTCTAATTAATCAGAAACCTGCTCTCTTGCAAGGCCAGATTACCATGAATAGTGTAGGAGATGTTTTTACAGAGTGAAGTAGTGGGCTCCAGATAGGGAATGAAGCTCGAGCTGACTGGAAGAAAACAAATACTTGCCAATGCATTCCCACACAGAGAGAGGAGAGCATCTAGTGAACTTAGAAGTGCAATTAATAAGTTAATGCAGTTAATACTTTCCAGGCCCACCGTCTCCTTTTTCTTAAATGCTTCCAGAGGGTACATACACTCACCAGAAAGAAAAGAGAAAGAGAGAGAAAGCACCCTCACAGACACACACACACACACACACACACACACACACACACACAATGGGTCACCGTCTTGCCGCAATATTTTTTCTTCCATTTCTCCCATGTCCTCTGGAATTTGGATGGGCATGTATGTACATATGCCAACATGTTTTTCAAGCCTCTGGGGTCAGGATTCAAACTGTGGTTGACACATGTGGGATCCACCTGCCAGTGCACAACACTTAGCTGCCGTGCTGCTGTGGATTGGTGCAAAGCTTTTTAAAGTAGCAGATATTGACAAATGTCCTTTCAATAGGATGTATAAGCAATTTATACTCTCACTTATGTTAATATAAATGCATCTCTCTTACATTTCAACAACTGACATGACTGTGTATGTATTAAGTTTAAATTATTGCTAATTTCTTAGATCAAAAAGAATGTATTGGCCCACCAGCCTCAGTGGTGCAGGCAGTATTGTACTGAACCACAGTGCTGGAAGCCACATGGCTGACACTAGGTTCAGATCCCTAGTCAACTCGAAAGCAGGCCAGGTATGTGCATCTCAGATCCTGGTAAATTACAGAACTGAAAGAGAGGAATTGCAGCATGATGAGGCCCTGTTAAGGGTACTTTCTTACATGAATAAAATAAATAAACTTTAACAAAAAGGAAAATACATATATAGTATTATCATGCTGGTTTTTATTTATTTGATTCTTCATGTGGGTAAGCATCTTTCTTTCAATGTGTTTGCTAAAATGCGTTCTTTCTATTTTGGGAAATTATTCTTTCATATCCAGTGCTACTTTTATTTACTGATGTCTTTATGCATTTATTATTTCCCTTTTAGAATTTATCTCTTTATTGCATCTGGAGTGTGCTTTGAGTTAATATCTAATAGTATGATCTATATTTTTAAGAATAAAACTATTACCCAGGTCTTTTCATTGTTCTTATCTTTCTACACTGATTGGGAATGACTTACTTATTGCATAATAACTTATTGATACATGTCCTCAGATTGGCATATCATTTGTATATAATAGTATTCTTTTGTTGACAGGCAGAATATTCCTTTTTTGCTAGTGTCTATTCAAAGCTAATATTGGAAAATATAGTCAAATCTGAAAATATTTTAAAACTGGACTTTGTTTCTCAAAATTTTGTCCTTTTTTTGTTTTATTCATTTTTTCATGCTTAGTAAGTTATTGAAGAAATATTCTTCTTATTGATTTTAAACCTTAGCAGAAAATGTTAATATATTTCAGCAGAGAGTGTAGCAGAATAAGTAAGTTATGATCGCTCTCATAGTGTGTTAGAACAAAGAGTATATGAAGCAAATTCAAATTTACTTATTTGAGTTTTTACTATTGATTAACAGAATTACATTTTCTGGCTAAGGATACTTTCTACTTTTGTTTATTCATTGATTCAGTGAATTCATTAATTTGATAAGATTGACTCATCAGGGTTTTTAGTGGTTATTTTTAGTGGTTATAAAATATAGAATGATAGATATTCCTTTTCCTTGCATTCTCTCTCCTTTTATGTTTTTATTTATTAGTGTACTAATAAATAGATGCCTGAAAGGAAATACTGATGAATCAGTAAAATTAAATATGTTTAAATATCTGTAGAGGGAATATCTTGTAAAGCAAAGTTACCATTGCGAAAGGCACATCAAAACTAGAGTCATCATCATTGTCATTGTCGCCTTCTTCCTTTTTAAATTTAGAAATGCTAAGGCTTGTAATGCAAGAAAATACAATAGACATAACACAAGTATTTTAATATTCTTGTATGTGAAGTAGAGATACATTGAGTGGATGCAACGAAAATAAAGTGTAGTATTAGCTGGTAGAGGCATGTTTGAAAAGAGCTTAGAAAAGTATGAACTGCAGGGATTGTTAAAGGTCATCAGGAAGCAGTGCAATACGTTTTCCATTTTAGCATTATTTTCTGTAACTTGAAGAGGAATAGTAACTTGAGAGTTGACAGAATTTTCACATTGTTGAATAACATTGTGTCAATTGTTAAATATGTTTATTGTCCAGCTATTTAATGAGAAGACCTAAATTGACTGAAGAAGGCACTAGATTTGAATCCAGAGACCTCCTTAAGTGCAGAAGGTATTCACATGCCCCTGATCCAGGGAGGAAAGAAGTTAGGGGTGGATGTTGGCAGCAAGTCTTTGTGGGGAATGATGTCTCTCTGTCTTATTCATGAGAGAAAGAAAGACATTTTTAAAAATGTGAAAATATAAATTTATAACTAAAAACCCCAGAAGAATCTAGGATGTGTCAGTTATCTATCACTATATAACAAATTAGTCTAAAACTAGCAGCTTAAATCATGAAGATTATTTTCTTACATAGTTTTATTTTCATAAAATTTATCCATTCGTTTCTTTGCTGAAAAAGAGACAAAGGGCTAGAAACAGGTAAGCACACTTAATTTGATCTCATGCTACAATCTTTCCCCAAGCCTTTATTTCCAGAGTGTTGTGTTGCCCCTGCACCCTTGTGGCTGAGTCTTTGCATAGTTTCTGAGACAGACATTTACTAGAGGCTTAGCTGGGTGGTTTGAGCTTAGGGTCTCTCACGAGGTTTCATTCAAACTTGACTTGGGCTGGAGGTTTTTGCTTCTTCTTTTTTTTTTTTTTTTTTTGGAGAGGTTTTTGCTATAGGGTGCATGCACTTGCCAGACAGAGAGAGACAGATAGAAAGCGAAAAATCACCCCCTAGGGGGGATGGCTATGCTGCAATCCCTTCTCCATTCTCTTCTCAGGATCTTGGTTGGGACCAGCAGTTAGCATAATGGCTATGTCACTGGATTCCCATGTAGTCGACTGCGGTTCGAGTCCTGGACCCGATGGCTTAAACTCACACTGGGCGCGTGTGCGTGTGTGCCCAAGATCCTGAGAGGAGAATGGAGGAGAAGGGATTGTGGCGTGTCCATCCCCCTGGGGGGTGATTTCTCGCCTTCTGTCTCTCTGTCTCTGTCTGTCTTGGTCATGCACACTCATGTGCCCAGCGTGAGTTTAAACCACCAAGTCCGGGACTCGAACCGTGGTCAGCTACGTGGGAGTTCAGTGACATAGCCATTACACTAACTGCTGCTGGTCCCTGGAGGTTTTTGCTTCTAGGATGACTTATTCTTGTGGCTGTTGGAGAGGGAGGGG
This sequence comes from Tupaia belangeri chinensis, assembly GCF_000334495.1. NCBI lineage: Eukaryota > Metazoa > Chordata > Mammalia > Scandentia > Tupaiidae > Tupaia > Tupaia belangeri. Next base: position 1,966,030 of record NW_006204812.1, read on the forward strand.
GTCAGTTTCTCAGCATTTGAGTTTCTCCATGATGGTGGTATGGCTTCATGACCCATCAACTAACATTTTCCAGTGTGAGGGAGCCAATAGAGAACATGACAGACATGAAGTATATCTTTGATACTTAGCCTCAGAGGAGATATACTATAGCTTATGTCATGTTCTTCTGGTCCCATAGACCAATTCTGGTATAATGTGGCAGGGGCATGGGTCTGGAAACTAGAAGGTAGGGAGCACTGGGAGCTATCTTGGAGGCTAGCCACCACATATTTGCTGCAATTCTCTAAAAATGGCTTAGAAATTTTCCCCCCTTTGGTTTATAAACAGTGTGGTGTTTATAAATATAATTATACTATATCACACCAATGAATTATATTCATTGGTGTGATATAGCCACCAAAGAAGTTAATGTGATATTAGCTGGACTCCACTATATACATGTACATGCAAACATACACACACAGAATTACAAATCGTGTACTAGTAAACACATAGCCATGATTTCAAAAAATAAACTTAGAGCTCCATACTTTAGATTGTAAAATTTATATATAACATAAAATGTACATAAACTAGAATATATCTTTAAGAAAAAGGGAATTTTGAAATGCAACAGGTGAAATAGAAGAAGGTCCTAGCATTCTTTGTCTACATAAAAGAATCTGTATGAGGATTTAAGAGCAATAATCGAAGAGCCACGAAGTAGAAAAGAGAGTAGACTGTGTGTTTACAAGGTGTGGGATTATTAATCAATAGGAAGAACACTGAAAGAAACACACATCTGCTGTATGAGGGAAAGCCTGTGTATTACTGAAATCTGTATACAAGTGGAGTGCAGAAGGCCAGCGGATGGCATGGTGGTTACGGTGCTAGACCCCCATATAGCTAACAGCAGCTCAAGTCGCAAACCCAGAAGGCTGAAAATCATGCTAGTCACATGTGCATTTGTGCCCAAATCCCAGGAGCAAAATGGGAGAGAAAGAATTGCAGTAGGGCTATATCCCCTAGGGAGTGATTTCTCACTTTCCCTCTCTCTCTCTCTCTCTCTGTAGTGGGTACATGTGCCCTATGGCATAAACCTTTAAAAAAATGAATAATGATTAAGTTCTTTATCACTCCTTCAACTCATGAACAAAATAGGAATTGCACTTGTTTAAGAGCAATATGTATATTTTAGAGGAATTTGAGCATTGAATGAATTATTCATTCCTTTAGTCCTTCTTTCAGAAAAGAATAAATGAGCATACAGTATATGATGAGAGCTGTTTTTGAGATCTAGATTGAGAGATTATAGAATGAGCAGTCACGATCCTGGTTTTACCAGGTTTCTCTCTGATTATGAGAGATGTACAATAAACAAAAAGAAAAACAATCAAATGCAGAAAATATTACTTCATTGAGATAAAACAAGGTAAGGAATCAGAGCATGATTGAGTATTTGTGGAAAGCCATGAAAGCTAGAATAGTAAGAAAAGTCCTTTCTAGGGAAGTGAACATTAAGCCAAGAATCTGAATGGCAGAAGGATCCAACAGTATAAGAATGTGAAGAAAGAGAGTTGTGGGCAGAAAGGACTTATAGACACAGACTCGTTGGCTCGGGAGAGTATTCTGTCTTTGGGAAGGAGATCTCTCTGACTTCACCATCACAAATGATGGGAAAGGTGAGAGGAGACCAAGCAGAAGAGGTAACAGCAGGTTGAAACTACACCTTGTAGACTACAGTGATCAGCTTAGATTTTATTTTAGTAAATTCAAAAAAAAAAGTTCCAATCAAAGGCAGGGGATAGATTCTGTTTCACATTTGATAAAATCCTTTGATATGCTTTGTTGATAAAAGGGCTGAACTAGGGAGGCAACTATGAGGTGAAAGTAGGGAAGGGGATCAAAGTTTATTACTATAGTTTGGGTGAGAAGAGATGCTGTCAAATTATTTGTTGGCACATCTTCCGGACCAGCTTTGGTTCCTGGGGATATAGAGGCAAAAAGAAAAAAAAAATCATATTTCTAAAGAGTGCACTGCCAACTGAGGGGGTGAGCATGCACTGCCGTGATACAACTCTTGCGGTTGATGGTGAGATAGAGATAATGTTGTTAGACCAGGAACAAAGAATGCCCGAATGAGAGGGTGCCACACAAATGCATTGGCCTGAAAGCTGCACAGATAACCTTTGAGATCTTTTTGTAACATAGGATTCAATGATTCTATGAAAACTCTCAAAAGACCTTTTTTTTTTCTGCTGGTTCTGACTTTGACAGCTTAGGGTCATGAGACTTGCCTCTCTTCTGCATGGCTACAAAGGATGGCTAATCTGATGTATTTCGGGACGCTTGAGGAGTGATGATTTCTCTTCCGCTCTCACCCTTGGGCTCTGATAATTGAGCTCTGATGCTTGAGGAGTGGCGATTTCTCTTCCGCTCACCCTTGGGCTCTGATAATTGAGCTCTGAAACCGAACAAGACTGCTGTAAGACCCCTTAGAGAATGGTGCATGACATAATGTCTCTTTTTCAGGAGCCAAGTCCAAGGCCACTACTCCTGAGTCTTTACTGATCTAATCCCTCTAACTCCTTTGAGTTCAGTTTTTCTTATCTAAAACAAATGAAAGCTCTAAGAATCTAATGCTCGTTCTGCTCAGGTCACAAAGGTGCTGAAATGATAAAATTGTCATAATTGCAGACAGACTTTGAAACCTATTTGAAATCTGTGAAAAAGTGAACAGCTGTCTGAGAGACCATGTTTCTGCCTACTGCCTCATTAGAATAGGCCAGAGTTCTAACTGGATATCACATTTGGTTGGCCACACACAAAGAGAGAATGACCTTTCAGTAAGGTGAGGTGTTTTTTTTTGTTTGTTTTTTGTTTGTTTGTTTGTTTTTTCCCCCAGTGCCCTCAGACAAGCTTAAGTCTCCCTGAGGGAGTAGGAAGAGGAAATGGAGCATGAAGGCAGAGTTAGCCTTTTTAGCACAGATCACTAGTATTTCATATTTACAAAGAGCTTGAAATCATTTATGTTAATTTCCTCCCCATGTCGGTGATGGGTGTGCACTGCTAGGCTCATTATAGATCAGAAACCCAAAGATAGTCAAATTGAAGAACTTACACTCGACTTCACAGTAAACGAATCAAGAAACTGGGGAAAGAATTCCTGGGTCAGACCATGATTATAAAGCCTGGTAACAGCTGAGAAACTAGGTCCAATATTCTCTCACTTAATCATCTGTGAGTAGTTTTGACAAGGTAAGGCTCTCCAGCCCTTGAAAAGACTTATAAAATGAATCTATTTTTCTTCCTTCTTGGGATTGGTTTTTCCCTCATCTTTTCATTCACATTGTTGAAGTAAAGAGCCTGAGCCTGACTTTTTCATGCAGTTGAACTCACAAAATCAAGTCAGTATTGGGAACCAGCAGTTAGCATAATGGCTATGTCATTGGACTCCCACGTAGTCGACCACAGTTTGCGCCCTGACCCGGTGGCTTGAAACTCACTCTGAGTGCGTGTGCGTGCGTGCCCAAGATCCTGAGAGGAGAACGGAGGAGAAGGGATTGCGGCGTGGCCATCCCCCTAGGAGGTGATTTCTCGCTTTCTGTCTCTCTGTATCTCTCTGTCTGTCTGGCGAGTGCACGCGCCCTATAGCAAAAACCTGTTCAAAAAAAAATCAAGTCAGTATTTCATTGATAAAACAGCTATACATGGGGAAATAAATGGGAACCTGAGACATAATTCATCAAATTTTATCTTTCAGATAGAGCTAGCTGGTAGACATTGCATAGACAATGAGGACAACACATTAATTATAGAAATGCATGATGATATTGTTTCCCAAAGTACGTTCCATGGAACCCAGGTCTGTATTAATAAAATTGAAATTCAGACTTAAGCAACAAAATAAAATGGTGCATTTCTAGCCAAATTAAGTTTGACCTTTTCTACAGGTCTTTTGGGGAGTTTTTAAATAATTTCTGAGATAGCTGTAAGAAGGGAAGATAGTAAGCAACATTCTCTGAGCTTATTTAGAAATGAACATTTTCCTTTCCATTATTTTCCTGACAAGCATGAAACAGGATTATGTTTCACAGATTAGTTGAGAAGTACTAAAATGTAATTTGACCTATCTTGCTTCTTATTAATTTTTGCCTATGTCATTCTCAAGTTTTGCCCATAAATTTGGATTTGCAAGCTTGCCCTAGAGAATCTATCTCCTGCTGTGTGTTACTCTGTACTTTATCTCTCTCCCAACTTCAAGTTCAAATCTATGGAAGAATGTGTACTGTTTGCCCAAGCATTCCTGGTGTCCCCTTGCTCTCGCCTACTTTGGTTATGCGTCTGGACTCCCACATGGCTGACCACTGTTTAAGTCCTAGACCCGAAGCTTTGTTTTTCTCTTTCTCTTGACAGCTTCTGCTTCTGCTGCTTCTGTTGCTGCTGCTGCTGCTGCTCCTTTTCTTAGAGAGATTTTGCTATAGGATGCATGTGATTGCAGGAGACAGAAAATGAGAAATCACCCTCTCCCCGACCCCAGGGAGATGGCCAGGCTGCAATCTCTTTCTCCATTCTCCTCTCAGGATTTTGGGCACACATGTATGTGCACCTAAATTGAATTTTAAGTCACTGGCTCTAAGACTCGAACTGCAGTCAACTACATGGTAGTCCAGCCATGTAACCATTACAACATCTGCTGGGTCCCTCTCTTGACAACTTCTTCTGACATACTTGGTAAATGGTAGACATTAGGAAATTTTCAGAGTACATGAGCTATATATATGAAGAACATCTGTCTTATAGAATTTTACATTTACTTAGGGATTGAACATATATTCCAAGATGGTGAGACTTTAAGTGATCTGTCTTAAGTGTCTGCATTGAAGCACAAGATAGAGAAGCAGGTTGCTCAAAGGATTAAAAGATCTTGCAGTCGAAGAATCAGAGAATGATATTCTTAAAAGATGTTTCAAACCATGATCTGTTACTTTAGAAAAAGAGAAAACAGAGTTTATCCAAATGAGTGCCAGGTGAGAAGGGAGGAAATGGCAAAATGTGTTCTATTATTAAGGAAAGAGAATGGAAGCCGTGCTGAAGACACTAGAACTTTATCACTAATTATAATGCCTTCTGATTCCGGGGCCCAAAATGTGGGTAGAAAAAAACAAGGTGCCCCATTAGGGTGGCTTTACAGCCTGGGTGCTGTGGTCGCTAAAAGTTATCATGAGAAAATCTCAAACTTATAAAACAGAAAGTCTGGAAAGCTGAGCTCAAAACTGTTAGATCTGCCCAGATCTTCCTGAAATTATTCCTTTCGTTAGGTTGAACTGAGAGTTTTAATATATTTTCTCAGGACAAGCAGATGGTGTGATGTTTATGCTGCTAGACTCCCATATGGCCAGCTGCCTGGACCTGGAGGCTTGAAACTCATGCTGGGCCTATGTGCCTGTGTGCCCAAAATCCCAAGAGGAGAACTGAGGAGAAAGGATTGCAGCATGGCCATCCCATTCCCCCCAGGAGGTGATTTCTAGCTTTCTGTCTCTCTGTCTCTTGTCTCTCCAGTGAGAACACACACCCTATAGCAAAAGAAACTCTCTAAAAATATTTTTTCCAAGGTTTTTTAATTCTTTTTTTTTATGTTTTATCAAATTCTTCCAAATTATACCTGAAATCTCAAAATCAAAATTATCTGAACGGAAGTTTCTGTTATAATTGCCAACTCTTATTATTATTTAACTTTTCATTTTTAAAAAATTCTTTTTTGCGGGACCAGCAGTTAGCGTAATGGCTATGTCACAGGACTCCCATGTAGTTGAGCGTGGTTCAAGTCCCAGACCTGGTGGTTTAAACTCACACCGGGCGCGTGTGTGTGTGTGCCCAAGATACCGAGAGGAGAATGGAGAAGGGATTGCGGCATGGCCACCCCCCCGGGTGGGGGTGATTTCTCGCTTTCTGTCTCCCTGTCTCTCTGTCTTTCTGTCTCTCTATAGGGCGAGTGCACGCGCCCTATAGAAAAAAAAAACCCTCCAAAAAAAAAAGAAAAAAAATAATTTTTTGCTAGAGAGATACAGAGAAAGAGGGAAAATAATAAGAAACCTCTCCCTCCACCACCGTGGGGAATGGCCACACTATAATTACTTCTCCTTCATTTCATTCTCCTTTCAGGATTTGGGCTTGAATATGCACCTGGCGTATTTCTCAAGCTACTGAGTGCAGGACTTGAGGATCTAGCCATCTTAACCACCATACCGCCAGCTGGTCCCAGGACTCCTTAATCATGATTTCCTTAAAGTACTTAAAGAATAAAAGATTTATTTTCCAAATGTGAGCATATGTGAACATTTTCCAAATGTGGACATTTTGCAAATGTGAAAAGCAAACTATCTAGAAATGAGGGCTCCTTAAAGCTTGGCACACAGTATGAGGGCAAAGCCGCTAAGGGAGTATGGGTCTGTACAGAAATGACTAAACAAGCAGGCCTGGGACTCCCTAGAAAGGCTGCTCACAAGGTTGTTCTTTAACTAGCTCTGAAAACTTTGCTGGTAAACAGTTCCCTATTCAGCTGTAAAACTTTTCCTAAATGGTAAGAGTTGCGCACGGTGCAGAACTGTATAAACAATTTATTTATGCTGAATTCCTGCTTTACCTCTGGGCACCTGGAATTTTGGTAAATGCTAGGCAAAAGGTACTTATGTGGCCAGCCCCCAGTAAAATGCATGGGCACTAAATCCTGAGAGGAAAATGGAGAAGAAGGGATTGCAGTATGGCCATCCCTCCTTGGGGGTGATTTCTTGCTTTCTGTCTCTCTGCCTTTTTTGGTCTCTTCCGTGAGTGCATTTGCCCTATAGCAAAAAACTCTCCTAAAACAAAACAAAACATGGGCACTAATAGCTAATAAGCGTGTCGGGCAGCCAACACTTCTCATGTTGAGGAATTACGGTGTGTCTCCATTGGCAGAGACTGTTCAAAGGGACTGCCTTCCCCACAAATATCTTTTCCCTATGCTGTGCTTGCTTTATATCTTTTCAGTGTAATAAATCTTTGCTGTGACAAATATTATTTTATCCAATTTAGCAAAAATACTAGGCCTGCAAAAATTAAGGTCCTACTTAGACATTTTCCCAAATTTCTAGACTCCTCTGTATGTCTCTCTTTCAATTTTTCTACCTCAACAGCAGTGTACACTTTAGCTTTCCTGATAATCTGTAATAGAAATGACAGAAGCTGAAAATTCCATGAAAATACCTATAAACAGGGGGAGAGAGAGAAATTGAAAGAGATTCTCATTTTCTTGTCTTATTTCAGCTCAGTTGTGAGGGAAACAGTGTAAAACCTCACAAGGATACCTCTTATCTTGAGGTGTGAAGCAGATTTTTTGAATAGAGAGATTTGTATCTCAGGGTATTGGAAATCAACTTTTAAACTTTTAGAACATATCAGTGAGTTTTAATGTAAATTACAGAGGCTTGAAGCTGCCCATAAGGTCAAGAAAGCATGCACAGAAAGGAGATGCTTGAAACATTCTCAAACACAAAAGCCATACATGGTTTTTAAAGTTAACAAGTTCAGGATTTTGTCCCTAGAAAGCGTCATGAGTTCTGACTATTGAGAACAGGGCTGTTACTTCTCCTCCTACTCTGAATTTTCAGATCCCTGATGTCATCAGTTTTATTGCATTGTGCTAGATTAATGAAGAGAAAGTGATGTCACCTCACCTTTTCTTTTTCGTGGGCAGAGGGAGGGAATGACCATACATACTGTGGGGCTTGGGAGGGAAGGTGGAAGGTATTGGGAGCAGATACTTTCCTGAAAGTAATGATTTGATTGGAGAGGAATTGCGATGACACTCCCTATGCTCATGGTGTGTTTTCTTCTAGCACCATTCAGAGTTGTTTTACACTGTATCTCACTGTGGGGGACCACTCTTCTTGAGTGGATATGTCCAACACAGGACCATACTTGGGCGGACTTTATCTCAGTAGTACAATTTGTACTTGCAATTATTTGCTATCTCTTGGTGAGGCTTGTTTCCCAATACAGGCCTATCCAGTTATAAAAAGTAACAATTGGGTTGTTGAGAAAGAGATTTTTGCTATAGTATGTATGCACTTGCTAGAAAGACAGAGAGAGACAGACAGAAAGCAAGAAATCCACCCCAGGGGGGATGTTGGCCATGCCACAGTCCCTTCTCCTGAATTCTCTTAAAATCTTGGGCACACACGCATACGTGCTCAGCGTGAGTTTAAGCCACCGGGTCAGGGACTCGAACCGTGGTCAACTACATGGGAGTCCAGCGACATAGCTATTATGCCAACTGCTGGTCCCAGTCATGATGCATTTTTGTGTCATGACTTTCCCGATGACCTAATATATAGACCATAAAACATACTATAATATATGCAAAGTATATTATGGAAGTCTGTCCATCCAGTTATAAAAAAATAATAATTTTGACTTTTTTAAAGAAATGAGGGGTCAGCTGGTGGTATAGTGGTTAAGGTAGCTGGATTCCATGTGGCCTACTGTGTGGTTCAAATCCTGGACCTGACACCTTGAAACAAAGGCTGGGGCCTTGTACCTATGTGCTCCAAATCCTGAGAGGTTAATAAAGGAGAAGGGATTGTGACATTATCGCCCGCCCACTTCAGGGGTTGCTTTCTCACTTTCCCTATCTCCCTTTCTGTATTCCCTAGCTAACACACGTACCCTATAGCAAATTAAAAAAAAAAAAAAAAAGAGAATATTTGACCACATGTGATCTTCTGTGTTCTGTTTAGAAATCTTATAACAGTTCTGACAGTCACGTGAAATGATATCTCTGAGTGCAGTACTGAAACAACACTAGAAATAATTATTTTTTTCTTCTATTAGCTTCTGTAACAAGTGGCTTTCTCCAGAAACCAAAGAGTATATTAAACGCTATACTGCCCTAGAATGTTAAAAAGCTAGATATGACTTCATTTATACTAAAAGCCTTTAATTTTCACTGGAGATAAAAACAGAATCAATGGAATTGAAGTACCACAAATAAAGTATTTTCTTTCCAACCATTGTAATTCCTACTCAGGGTATAATGGCTTTGAACTCTACTAGGTAATCAAAAACATTAAAGCTCTGCTTGTCTAGTTTCTCTTAAGATTTAAACTTCTTGTTTATTCAAAATATTTCTTGTCTAATTATAAAATATGAGCTATGAGTTGATATGTTATGCTACAATGTATTTTTCCAACATTCCAATAGTTTACTTAGCTTATCTTTAATGCCTCATTACAAATTTCATGAAGACTAATTTATTGAATGTCTTGATGGATTTATTTTTGTTAGTATGATGGGTTGCAAAAACCTTTGTATATTTCAGTTATTTCCAATTTTATTTAATATGCTAACACTCAAAATTTACATCCTTATGGCAACTGGTCATGTAGGAATCCTCCCTCTTGTGCAGCTGTTGATATGGAAATTAATGGGTCCTGATAGGAGGACCAAGGTTAATTTTTGTCAAATTGCTTTCTCCTTTTCTCATCTTTCTGGCTTCTTATGTCCATATATAGATGCCTCTTGGACAAATATAGACAGTGACCTTTGAAAAAATGTGAATAAACAAACTTACTCATTTAGAGAAAAGTTATAGTGTGTAACTTCATTTGTGATAGAGAATTTATTCAACTAATTACTCCATGGAGAAAGTATAGTCTACCATTTAGGCAGACTAATAAGACTAATATGTTAAAAAAAAAAAGACTAATATGTTAATTTTCTGCCATCGAACTTCTCCCAAATTAAATCCCAACTTATAACTGTCATGTGGATGTTTGCCTTAAGACATGGATGCTCTGCAATAGGTGGGAAAGAATGGGCTGACTTATACATACCCCACTCCATCTGAGAAGAGGCAGGAAGACCCAGCAACATAAATACCCAGCAACACATTTCAAGGTAGAGTATTTTCAAGAGTATTATGTATCTGACAAAGTTAGGTAGAATATCAAGGGTGTCAAACAATAACTTCCTAACAATCGCAACCTTTCACTTTTTTTTTTTTTTTTGACAAATACTATATGACAAAGCCAAAGAAATCTAAGTCCTGAATAAATCCAATTGTCATTGATTATGGGTTTGCTAGTTCTGGAGAGAGATGACATTTATGATACCTTTACTAAACAATATACAAACTTTTAAACTTCAAATCTAAACTATAACCTTTGAGGAATGTCTTACTTCATTAATAATATACTTAAATGTCAGTTAAATCATTCCAACAGTGAAACTTTGGAACACTCTATCAGAATCATCAAATAGATAAGTAATCCTACCCTGAGCAAGAAAAAGGGATGGAAAAGGGAAAGAAAGGAGGGTAAAGGAGTATAGCAAAGTCAGGACTGAGAATAGAGTAAGGAATGTGCATGTAAGTTAATGGCTAAGAGTCCCGCATGTTTTACATCTGAGGGTTTTGCAAAAGGCTAGAACATCTTGTGGAACATAGAATGTGACCATTTGAAATAAGATTGAAATACTCATCCAAAATAACACCTTGTGAAAAGTCACATAATCATTAGTTCAGCACTCTCAAACATTAGGTTGTCTGGAAAGTCATGCGTATTTTCTATGCAAAAATCTGTCATGAGTTTCCACACAACTCAGTATCTCTGTCTTTTAACATTGTGGTCATCATTCCTATGTAGTATTCCCCAAACTACTTCAAATTAACAATCCTTGAAGGTGAGAACCGTGCCTTTAGTCATCAGATGTTTGTAAAACAATTGTCTCAGTTTTGTCTCCATAGCAGAGACATAATGAATTTATTCAAGTCCCTTTCTTTGAAAAGTTCAGGAAGTAGTTAGGAAATTCACAGTTACAAGCAATTGCAATTCAGCCTGACATAGTATCAAGGAATAATGGGTATATGAGCAGGAGTAGAGTTGACTAACTAGCCAAGAAGGGTTCAAAGAGGTTTTGTTGGATGTCTTGATAGATGACTTTGTGAAGAACCTTGAATATTATGTTACAGGTTAAGAATATCATCAAAGGGACCAGCAGATAGTGTAATGGTTATGTCACTGGACTGCCCCATAGTCGACTGTGGTTCCAGTGTCAGACCCAGTGGATTAAAACTCATGCTGGTATGTATGTGTGTGTGCCCAAATCCCAAGAAGACAATGGAGGAAAAGTAATTGCAATGTGACCATACCACTGGGGGATTATTTCTTATTTTCTATCTCTTTGACTCTCTCTGTGTCTCTCTGGTGAGTACATGTACCCAATAGTAAAAAATCTTCCTAAATAGTAATAGTAATAATAATACCCAAAGAGCAACGGATAGCCACTGATAACTCATGACATCACTACCAAGTGGGAAAGGACAAAGATGGGAGGTTGAGACCGGTCAGAAGAACAAGAAACCAATCTGGAGGGTTTTGTACAGGAAAGGATGGAAAAGGATCCAGACCATGTCAAGGACAGTGGATATAGGGAGTAAAGAAATTATTAAAGTAACACTGAAGAGGCTGCATGAACAAACGTCGTTTTCTGTATTGTTACCCAGTCATAAGTGCCTGGCATGTAAGAGGTAGGTTCTCTAAAAATATTTATTAAATGAACAAACAAAGAGCATGTAACATGCTAGTAGTGTTAACGCTGTGATCATCATTCCTATGTGATATCCCCAAATCAGTCAGGGTTCAGGGCTGATCTGTATCATGATCGTGTGTCAGATGATACCCCACCTTTCCAACTCTGATGGCAACTCATGCTTAGTGATGACTATAGCTGAGAATTTTTTAAATAGATTTTTGCTATAGAGCACATGCACTTGCTGAAGTGACAGAGACAGACAGAAAGTGAGAAATCGCTCCTCAGGAGGATGGCCATGCCACAATTCCTTGTCCTCCATTCTCCTCTCTGGATTTTGGGCACACATGCACACATGCCCAGTGTGTTTTAAATTGCCCGATAGAGGACCAGAAGCATCAACCACATGGGAGTCCAGCGACATACTCATTAGGCCACCTGCTGACCCTGCTGAGAATACTTTTACTGTAGATTCTAAGACTTTGATTGCAGCAAATAACTTTGCAATTAATACTTTGGGTAAAAAGAAAATATTTTTCCATTTAAAATGTGATTATTATTAGGAAATGTGTCTATGTGATCAATTATTCTAAATTTTTACTCTATTCTCTGGGAAAAGTGTTAGTAAGCATGGGCCATTAAAAAATAAATAAAACCTCTTCCATTTCCTAGCTGTGATTACAAGAAAGTTATTAAAATATTTTTGTCCCTCAGTCTTATCCCACTATAAACCGGATGTAATTATATTTATTTTTCAGATTTGGAGGAAAATTTAAGTGAATTTTTATTTATATAGTACTCTGAAAGTACCTAGAAGAGAGTAAATGTTCAAGAAATTAAAACTCAATTAAATTCATAGTCACTGTGGGGTCAGCAGGTGGCACTGGGCTCCCACAGGGCAACCAGCAGTTTAAGTCTGAACGTGGCAGCTTACACACCAGATGTATATGTGTGTGTCCAAAACCTTAGGACAAGAATGGAAGAGAAGGGATTTCAGTGTGGCCATACCCCGGGGGGTGATTTCTTATTTACCCTTTCAATGTCTCTGTCTCTTTCCAGTGAGTTCAAACAGTCTATGACAAAAACCGAAAAACTACCAAACAAAAGCCCAAATCACCAACTAGCGGTGAAGACACAGTCCGTTTCAGTTATCAATTAAACTTTCCTATAGAAACTAGCAAACTCTTGAACTTACATCTGTATTAGGAAAAGGTCACAGTGGGTGGTAAAGCATGTTCTTTGGAAACAAACAAAAAAGATCTTCAGCCTTTACAGTAAGGATGACTCCTTCTGCCACTCATAGTTTCTTTGAAAAATAGAGACCTTCCATAATCAGTTAAACATTGAGCAAGTGAAAACTTCTATTTATCCTTCTGTTCAGTCATTTGATCATCATTTATTGTGTTTCCAACATCAGGCAGTCCTACCCACCTGTTCATCACATAGGTTATTGAGATATGCCCTGTCCTCAAATTATTCACTATTTAATAAAAAGGCACTGGAACATAAGGAGATAGTTATGTTACCAAGGGATTAGAAGTTTGTACAAGAAATAGAATTACAAAGGATGCTCCTCTGATCTATTCTGATAGTAGGGTCATGAAAATTCCAAGTTATGGGTTACCTTTGAGAATCTAGTTCTTAAAAGAGGAATAAGAGGTGAGTGACTGATAAGAGCTGTAGGGTTAAGAGCAGACTTTGCTGAGCACAGATTCCCACAGAAGGCAGACATCAGATGGATGATGGGGAAACTTTTTATACTGTGTTATGAAGTGGGAGGCAGAAGGAGATGGCTTTTGTCATCATGAGGTAAGGTGAACATTTTAAAAAAAGAAAAAAAAAATGAAGAAAGAAAGAAACAGGGCCAGCCTGTGATGTGGTGATAGTAAGGCAGCTGAATCTCACACAGCTGACTGTAAGGTTCAAGTCCCAGATCAAGCAGCTTGAAAAACATGCCAGGCAAGATAGCAGATGGCATAGAGATTAAAGTGGCTGGATCTCATATGCACAACTTCACAGTGTGAGTCCTGGACTCAGTGGCTTGAAAATCATAGCAGGTGCATGTGTTTCTGCCCCAAGTCCTTAGTTGGGAATGGAGGAGAAGGGGGTCATCACAGTCATCCCCTTTGGAGGGTGATTTCTCACTTTCCATCTCTCTTATTCTGTCACTCTCCAGTGAGCACATGTACCCTGTAACATATTTTAAAAAATAAATAAGGGACCAGCAGAGGCATAATGATTATGTAGCTATACTCCCATGTAATAGTCTGTGGTTCAAATCCCAGACCTGACTGCTTAAAACTCACACTAGGCACATGTGCACATGTGCCCAAAATCCCAAGAGGAGAACGGAGGAGAATATTGTAGTTTGTCCACTCTCCCTGAGGGGTGACATCTCACTTTCTGTCTCACTGTTTCTCTTTGTCTCTCTGACACACCCCTGTAGCAAAAATCTCTCTTAAAAGAATAGATACATACACACACAAAGGCACAGTATGTGGATTTGAGTCCAGTGTATAGATTAAAGATATTGAATAAAAACGGAGAGCTATGCCAGAGCATAAAAGATCTTATTTTCTCATGTTTATTATGAGCTTGTTTTTCCAGTAAAGTCCCGTGGACAGGGTGATGTGGACAATGATGCTATAGGAAGTCATGAAGCAGTCTTAGAAAATAAATGGGTTTAAAATAGGCTGTGTGTGTGTGCTAGGACCAGCAGTTGGCATAATGGCTATGTTGCTGGACTTCCATGTAGTCAACCACGGCTCAAGTCCTAGACCTGTTGGCTTAAAACTCATGCTGAGTACATATGTATCGTGCCCAAGATCCCAAGAAGAGGATGGAGGAGAAGGGATTGTGGCATGGCCATCCCCCCAGGGGGTGATTTCTCACTGTCTCTCCCTCTGTCTCTGTCTTTCTGGTGAATGCATGAGCCCTATAGCAAAATCCTTTCCAAAAAAGAAAAAAAAAAAAAATACTGTGTACAATTAGGAAACAGAATGAGAAGAGGAGATAGAAACTAGAAATAGGTGCCCTTTTTATTTTCCACCTCTATTGTCTTATAGTATAATTTACCTTGGGTCATGACTTATTTCTTTATTACCACATTTTCTGAAATGTTAAGACTCTGAGTCTAGGAGCCAAGAATAGTTTATTTTTGTGCCTAATTACTCCCTCTCACTACTTCTGCTGATATTACTCCAATGCAATAGGATTAATAATTCAACCTTTGTGAAGGCAGGCATTGTTGGACTTGAAGAGTCTAATTGAACTATCAGAGATTTGTGAGCCATCGACAAATGGAGCAGGGAGATCCTTGGACAAACAAAATAGAGATCAAAGAGAAGATAGCTGAGAAAGGTTGCTTAGTGGTTAAGGAGGCAGAATTCCACATGGCTGGCTATGCAGTTTGAGTCTCCGATTCAGCTGCGTGAAAACATACTGGGCATGTGTGTGTGCATGCACAAAATCCCAAAAGGATAGAAGAAGGGATTGCAGTAAGGCCATCTCCTGTGTGTGTGTGTGTGTGTGGGGGGTGTGGGGTGGGGGGGAGAGGGAAGGAGGGGTAGTGTTTTCTCATTTTTTCTTTCTCTCTTTCTCAAGTACATGCACCCTATAGCAAATTTAAAAAGGGGTAAGAAGAAAGAGGAGTGAAGGCTAAAGGAGGGTGGCCAAGAGCTCAACAGTAGCTTAGACAATCTGGAGCCTAAGATGTCTATAGAGGCCACAGCTGGTCAAGTACATGGTGCAAAGTGTCATGGGGAGTAGGATCCAGTATTAGGCTGAGAATCCAGATGGGAGAATATGGCACTTACTAGAAACATCTAACCTAAGATTAGAGTCAGAATTCCCTAGGAGGATTGGTAAGCGCAAATGCTGTTTATACAGTTGGAATAATAGTAACGGGAAGTCTCAAACTAGAGAATTGAGGCAGATGGATTCATATTACTCAGAACTGAACTAAAAGAGACAGGAAAACATTGGCCCACAAGGAATAATAAAAAGTTACAGTACTGGGGTTGGGGTTTAAGGCAGAGTCAAAACTGCCCCAAGGCTGATGTGGTGCTAGACTGTCCAGCTCATAGATAGTAAATATATCTGTTCTCTCAACCATAGGGCAAGATTTGTACTCATTCTAGGTAGAGTTTGGCATGTATACTGGGACCAGTGGGTGCTAATAAGTGACTAAGGGCTGTGGGGAAGACATTAGGTAGTTCTTATAATAAAGTCCTCACCCACATCTGGTGAGAATGATGGTGATGATCACTTCTGTTCTCTGATTGTCATTATAATCTAACCCCTCCTAGTCACAGGAGAACCATGAAGGAAATCCGATAAAGAAATGTTGTATACTTTACCCGTCCTGATCATCTTGGCCTCAGTGTGAGATATACCAGGAGACAGGGAGTGTAAGAGCCCCAGACCAGTTTGCCACAGAAAACTCACTCTTACCTTGAGCAACTGGTCCATTGGAAACCCAAAGCTATCTTTCCAGATCTCCACAGCCATCAACATTCTATTATTTTAAAAATACTCATCTAAGTTTTATTCTCTTCTCTTGGTCTTATTTCAAAGTTAAAATTAAAAATGATTAAGGTTAGTCTTGGACTAAATCCTAGAATTTTCATCACTTTCCTCTCAGAGGTGTGTTTCTCTAGCTCAGCTGTTTTGCTGAGTACCTGATTGTGTTGACAAGAAAATTTAGAGAAGCCTCCCAGGGTGCTTGAGAAAAGTATTATTAGCTACCACTTTAGAGCTTTTTTTAGTAGGTTTATATAACCAAGGTCCTTGTCTGCTGTCTTTAACTCCGCTTTCCCCTTTATATCAGGTGCAAAAAAGGCCAGGGTTGAAGGAACATGCCCCCTCCTTTTAATGCTCTCCAATAAAATAAAATAAAAAAAGATATAGTTTAGCTCTCAGCACCCCAGTTCCCTCCTCAGCAGCCTCCCGGATTCTTTACCCTGGGAGTATAGACCTGGGCTCTAATCTTAACTCTATTTTCAATAAAAAATGAGATATTGAGAAAACTGTTATCTAATCCTTAACAAAGGGGTAAGACCTGGCCCCTCAAAGCCTTTTCAACTCTGTACATGGGAGAAGGGAGAAAATGAAGAAATCAAAAAGCAAAGAGAGGATCAGGATTATCCAAAATGAAGTACATTTGGTGGACAGACGATATAGTTATTAGGTCAGGCTTTATTTTAATTACCATTTGTTGAGTGTTTATGGCAGATTCACTGCTATATTTCATAGACATATGACATACATAAAATCATACCATTTAATCTTTGCAAAATACATACAACGTTGATATTTGCACCCACTGGTGAGATTTGAGGAAATAAAAAAGTGAGCAATGGGGGCCAGCAGATGGCAAGGTGATTAAGGCACTGGATTGCTATGTGTCTGACAGTGGTTTGAGTCCTGGATCCAGTAGCATGAGAATAATGCTGAGCACATGTGCGTATGTGTCCAAAATCCAGAGAGGAAAACGGAAGAAAAAGGATTGCGGTGTGGGTATCCCCCCAGGGATAATTTCTGTCTCTTTTTCTCTCTCTCTGTTCCTCTTTCTCCCTCGGACATCATATGTTCCAAATGGCTAAAAGCTAATTAAAAAAAAGATTGAGCAATGGCTCAAGGTCATATAGAATAGGGGGTAGCACCAGGTATCTAAGCCAGGTCTGATTCCAATTATGTGTACATCTTGACCACAGTCTTAGTCCATTACTACATTGCTAACAGAAATATCTTAGACCGGGTGATTTATAAACAAATAAATGTTTATTCAGCTCCCAGTTTGGAGGTCTCAGGTCCAGAGCCTACTTTTGGTAAGGCTATAACTTGTAGGAAGGCAGGATCCTGAACAGAGCAGTGCTTGTTTCTGTTTATTTTGGTCTCTCTTCCCCTCTTATATGCCCACTAGAACTCAATCACAGGGCCCACCCTAATGAGGCCATCACATCCAAAGGCCCTACTCTGGTATTCTATAGAGGGATTAATTTTCACTTAACATTGTTACAATGTACCCAAGTCCCAACAGATGAATTCTGGGGAGGCATCTAAATTATAGCAACTACATTGACATACATCCAATTGACCAAAAAATTAAACTTTAAAAAAATTTCTATTTTTCTATAGATTAAAAAAAGAGATTATTGTGCTATTACATAGACATTATCCAGAGATTGTCATGATAGCCAGTAGAAAGGAAACTCAGAAAGGAGGACAAAGAGAAAGACAAAAATTGATCTGGTTGGAAATTATGATTCCCAAAGAGGGATCCAAGAAACATATTGCTTAGTAAGTTTGGCCATGTGGTAGAAGGATTTATTATTTATAGCATTGAGATAATGGGGGAGACTGGGTTGTTGGAATGAGGCTATGGATGGCATCTTGGGTCTGAGCCAGCAATCTCCTTATGGCAGGACCTTCAGTAATAGCTAAGGATACACACAACACAGTTCACTCACATTAGAGGAAGATGATGAAAAAGCAACCTGAACCAACATGGTAGATGACAAGTGAAAAATGTGTAACCAGAAAACTAAGTTCACTTAAAAAAAAAAAATTGTCCTTTATTTTGATAAAGTGCCCATGTACTTGAGAATAATAGGGGAGAGGGAGGGAGGGAGGGAGAGAGAGAGAGAGATAGAGAGAGAGAAAGAGGTGGATGGATGGAAGAACTCACCACAGGGTCTGATCTTACCTAATAGCCTTCTTCCAGCCCATCAGATTTTGTGGCCTCATGTGAATTCCCTTTGTGTTCCAGGCCAACTGGACTGGAAACTTAAACTGTGGTTGCATGTGGGCTTCAGCTCTACTAGACATCATACCCCCACAAAATCTTATTCTCATCAGCTAATGTGTTGAGGTTGACCACGTGCCACTTGCCTCATCCAGTCCAGTTCAAGAGGCAGAACTGTTGTGTTCTTGAAGTTTATGTCTTTTAAGGAATTGTTTGATTTCACTGAAGTTAATAATCAAATGTTTGGGCATAGAGTTGTTCAGAGTATTTTATTGTTTTTCTTTTTCCCATGAGAGAGAGGGACAAATAGAGAGAGTGAGACTCCCTAAAAGGGCCTTTAAGCTGTAGTCCATCTCTAGTCTCAAGCAAGTTCAGATACATCCAATATGTTTAGGGAGTTTGTGGAAGGTGAACCCAGGACTTATTCCACGTGGGATCAATTACATTACCACTGTGTCACCATCTGTCCTCATTATTATCTTTTTTAATGTTTATGAGGTCAATATTGATTTCCCTTCTTTTATTGAGTGGTCAGAGAAGTCATGATGTGTTTTTCTATGCAAAAATGCATCATGAGCAGAACCAGCAGGCGGCATAATGGTTATGTCACTGGACTCCCATGTAGTCCTGGATGCAGTGGCTTGAAACTCACACTGGGCACATGTGCATTCATGCCCAAAATTCCAAATGGAGAATGGAAGAGAAGAGACTGCGGTATGGCTTTCTCTCCTGGGGGGATGATTTCTTGCTTTCTGTTTCTCTGACTGTCTCTCTGGTGAGTACACACACCCTGTAACGAAAATCTCTCTCCAAAAAAAAAAAGTGTGTCATGATTTTTCTGAGTGCTTGAGAAAAGTATTATTAGCTACCACTTTAGAGCTTTTTTTAGTAGGTTTATATAACCAAGGTCCTTGTCTGCTGTCTTTAACTCCGCTTTCCCCTTTATATCAGGTGCAAAAAAGGCCAGGGTTGAAGGAACATGCCCCCTCCTTTTAATGCTCTCCAATAAAATAAAATAAAAAAAGATATAGTTTAGCTCTCAGCACCCCAGTTCCCTCCTCAGCAGCCTCCCGGATTCTTTACCCTGGGAGTATAGACCTGGGCTCTAATCTTAACTCTATTTTCAATAAAAAATGAGATATTGAGAAAACTGTTATCTAATCCTTAACAAAGGGGTAAGACCTGGCCCCTCAAAGCCTTTTCAACTCTGTACATGGGAGAAGGGAGAAAATGAAGAAATCAAAAAGCAAAGAGAGGATCAGGATTATCCAAAATGAAGTACATTTGGTGGACAGACGATATAGTTATTAGGTCAGGCTTTATTTTAATTACCATTTGTTGAGTGTTTATGGCAGATTCACTGCTATATTTCATAGACATATGACATACATAAAATCATACCATTTAATCTTTGCAAAATACATACAACGTTGATATTTGCACCCACTGGTGAGATTTGAGGAAATAAAAAAGTGAGCAATGGGGGCCAGCAGATGGCAAGGTGATTAAGGCACTGGATTGCTATGTGTCTGACAGTGGTTTGAGTCCTGGATCCAGTAGCATGAGAATAATGCTGAGCACATGTGCGTATGTGTCCAAAATCCAGAGAGGAAAACGGAAGAAAAAGGATTGCGGTGTGGGTATCCCCCCAGGGATAATTTCTGTCTCTTTTTCTCTCTCTCTGTTCCTCTTTCTCCCTCGGACATCATATGTTCCAAATGGCTAAAAGCTAATTAAAAAAAAGATTGAGCAATGGCTCAAGGTCATATAGAATAGGGGGTAGCACCAGGTATCTAAGCCAGGTCTGATTCCAATTATGTGTACATCTTGACCACAGTCTTAGTCCATTACTACATTGCTAACAGAAATATCTTAGACCGGGTGATTTATAAACAAATAAATGTTTATTCAGCTCCCAGTTTGGAGGTCTCAGGTCCAGAGCCTACTTTTGGTAAGGCTATAACTTGTAGGAAGGCAGGATCCTGAACAGAGCAGTGCTTGTTTCTGTTTATTTTGGTCTCTCTTCCCCTCTTATATGCCCACTAGAACTCAATCACAGGGCCCACCCTAATGAGGCCATCACATCCAAAGGCCCTACTCTGGTATTCTATAGAGGGATTAATTTTCACTTAACATTGTTACAATGTACCCAAGTCCCAACAGATGAATTCTGGGGAGGCATCTAAATTATAGCAACTACATTGACATACATCCAATTGACCAAAAAATTAAACTTTAAAAAAATTTCTATTTTTCTATAGATTAAAAAAAGAGATTATTGTGCTATTACATAGACATTATCCAGAGATTGTCATGATAGCCAGTAGAAAGGAAACTCAGAAAGGAGGACAAAGAGAAAGACAAAAATTGATCTGGTTGGAAATTATGATTCCCAAAGAGGGATCCAAGAAACATATTGCTTAGTAAGTTTGGCCATGTGGTAGAAGGATTTATTATTTATAGCATTGAGATAATGGGGGAGACTGGGTTGTTGGAATGAGGCTATGGATGGCATCTTGGGTCTGAGCCAGCAATCTCCTTATGGCAGGACCTTCAGTAATAGCTAAGGATACACACAACACAGTTCACTCACATTAGAGGAAGATGATGAAAAAGCAACCTGAACCAACATGGTAGATGACAAGTGAAAAATGTGTAACCAGAAAACTAAGTTCACTTAAAAAAAAAAAATTGTCCTTTATTTTGATAAAGTGCCCATGTACTTGAGAATAATAGGGGAGAGGGAGGGAGGGAGGGAGAGAGAGAGAGAGATAGAGAGAGAGAAAGAGATGGATGGATGGAAGAACTCACCACAGGGTCTGATCTTACCTAATAGCCTTCTTCCAGCCCATCAGATTTTGTGGCCTCATGTGAATTCCCTTTGTGTTCCAGGCCAACTGGACTGGAAACTTAAACTGTGGTTGCATGTGGGCTTCAGCTCTACTAGACATCATACCCCCACAAAATCTTATTCTCATCAGCTAATGTGTTGAGGTTGACCACGTGCCACTTGCCTCATCCAGTCCAGTTCAAGAGGCAGAACTGTTGTGTTCTTGAAGTTTATGTCTTTTAAGGAATTGTTTGATTTCACTGAAGTTAATAATCAAATGTTTGGGCATAGAGTTGTTCAGAGTATTTTATTGTTTTTCTTTTTCCCATGAGAGAGAGGGACAAATAGAGAGAGTGAGACTCCCTAAAAGGGCCTTTAAGCTGTAGTCCATCTCTAGTCTCAAGCAAGTTCAGATACATCCAATATGTTTAGGGAGTTTGTGGAAGGTGAACCCAGGACTTATTCCACGTGGGATCAATTACATTACCACTGTGTCACCATCTGTCCTCATTATTATCTTTTTTAATGTTTATGAGGTCAATATTGATTTCCCTTCTTTTATTGAGTGGTCAGAGAAGTCATGATGTGTTTTTCTATGCAAAAATGCATCATGAGCAGAACCAGCAGGCGGCATAATGGTTATGTCACTGGACTCCCATGTAGTCCTGGATGCAGTGGCTTGAAACTCACACTGGGCACATGTGCATTCATGCCCAAAATTCCAAATGGAGAATGGAAGAGAAGAGACTGCGGTATGGCTTTCTCTCCTGGGGGGATGATTTCTTGCTTTCTGTTTCTCTGACTGTCTCTCTGGTGAGTACACACACCCTGTAACGAAAATCTCTCTCCAAAAAAAAAAAAAGTGTGTCATGATTTTTCTGACAACCCAATATTTCTGAAATGATTATTTCTATCTTCTCTACCAGTATTCTACTTTAAAGGAGTAGAGGTTAGGGCTGATGTATTGGCATAGTTATTTGGTAGGCTAAGATTGCTATGCTAAGGATATCATTGCACTTCTATTCTCTACTGGTGGGTAGATGTTATAGACTGGACATTACTAGCAAGGAAAAGAAAGGGGAGAAAAATAGTAGACTCTGACTAAAGGTAAGCTATAGTATAAAACAAGAGGGCATGAGATTTAGAAAACATAAGTTTAATGAATAGAAGCTCTAACTAGGAAGTATCATCCTATAGTCTAAGAGACCCAGGCTAGGTTAGAGACCATGCTTAGTAACCATAAATATTTCTAAGGGTTCCCTAGTTTTTCTTCCCATAGGTGATAGAATAAGATATAAGATATATATGGTTTTTTTTTTCTGTGTATAACTATTTTTGGTTATATTATCAACTACTTTGTGGAAACACTTGAGGACAAACATCATACACTTAAAATTCATGTAAGTACCAGCAAAGGCTCACCTTATACAAAATTCCACAGGAGAGGAATAACTTATTCTAAGATTTTTGTTTGATCTTCAGAGAGGCCTACAAGTGTGAGGAATATCTGATAATAGATTATATAATTGGAAGGGAAATTTACTACAATATCTTTTTATTTTACAGATAAATTGACTGAGGTTCAGAAGGGTTAAGTGAAATACCTTGTAAGAGCTATAAAAACTCAAGTCTCTGACCCCAATTCTAGTGTTCTTCCCACAGTGAACACAGTTCACCCTCAAATTTGCATTCTTGAACACATGTATTTGCTTCCATCAAATACACGTACATGAATTCTTGCTCAACCATTCAATTATCTAATCTACTCCCTTTACTCAGGATAAAGGCATGCTGGCAGAGGCTATGAGGGACTGCTAGCTGCTCATGTCAGTCATAGTACAGTGACTTCAGGTGCCTCAGGCCTCCCAGTGACAATCTCTAATACAGCACCTTTCAAACCCACCAGAGAAATGGTGCGTTAAGGATGCAAACCTGAATGACAACCTGAAATTAAGGTTAACGTTTAGGGACTATATATATTACAATAACTCAGGACTTTAAAAGTATGTATTTGTCTGCAATTCTGTCATGCTAATAACCAATTTTGTCCAAAAGACTCCCATTTACCTTTTCATCACTCAGCAGAATAAAATCCTTAATTTTTGTGATCTGTTGTTAACTTTAGTATTATATTTATTACATAATAAAATTGCAATGTTATATGATAAATTAGTTTTAAAAATAACAGCAAAAGAACTATTTCAAATTGTATAGGTACAGTACACATGCACACACATACACATGTATGTGTGCAAACTATGTATATATGTATGTGTGTGTATCATAATTTATTCAGGGAATTTTTATTGAGTATTTTCTATGTGTCAGGCATTGTTATAGGCACTATAGATATAGCAATAGTAAGGACCAACACATCTCTTGTTTCAGGAAGTTACATTTTAAAGAGAGGGAGATGGAAAATAACCAAAAAGAAAAATGCGCACATGCGCACACACGTATATTTAAAGATAATTTAACATAATTTTACATGCTCTGGAGAAAACTTACACTTATCTGGAGGTATGGAAGTTCAGTTGAACAAGAAAGAATATTTGGGTAAGTCATACCTAAATTTTATATATATGTGTGTATGTGCGTGCATGTGCACATGTGGGCATACACATGACTGTCAGTTTTTAGGTGTTTATATATAAGTATATGTAGGTATTTATATATTACATATATCTATGTGTGTATCATATTTTTCAAGTTTTTGAGGTGGTAGAAAAGTAAATAAATGTTTTAGAGTCATGTAAGAAACCCCAAATCAGGAGGAGTAAACAAGAACTGATATTTCTCTGGGAATTCTCTTCATTATTGATGACCTAACAAAAAGAAGTTGAAATAGTTATGTAGTCTAGCTGTATTGAAAACTGATGTATTGAGAAAAATTAAACTATGGATGAACCTTGCAGTGTGAGCTGTGTGGACTTGAATACCTCTTGGCACTATGTCTAAATAATATTTTTTTAAAAAATCAATCTAATGAGAATTTTAAACCACAGTATTTCTCCATTGGAGTTCTAAGGTTTAAAATTTACAACTTTATGTGCTTCCCTACGCATATCCCCCCAAAAATGTAGTTTAAGTGACTCTAAATCAGTAGTGTTCTAGGCATTAATCAAAGGACATTATTATCCTCACTGATGTAACCTATTTTAAACCAAGATTTTATGTGAATTTACTCCCACATATAGAGTATTAAGGACCAAAGATTATGCAATGCAAAGTTATTAAACAAATTTATAAAACTAACCACATGCAAGAGATAGCAGAAATAACACAGTACAGAGGGCATCAGAGATGATCAATTTGCAATGATCAATATTCTTGATATTTTAAAGAAATGTAAGAGACAATTAAAGATATTAATGGACAGATACTATTAAAGTCAGCAAGAGTGTATTTGTAAAAGAACTCTACAATCTCAAACTATGTTGATTATTATAAAATGATACATTCAATGTACAGATTAAACATTCACTTAGACATAGCAGAAGAAGGAATTAGCAAACTGGATAACAGATTTGACAATATAGAATAAAAATGGAATGCTTCAGAGAGGTGAGGAGACCCAGCAATATAATATTTGAAAAGAAAGGGTGGGATATGGCAGAGGATGAGAGATAGGGAATTAAGGATGGGATAAAAAAGCAAAATATACAGGAAACAAATGTAAAAATTATTTGTTGACGATTACACGTATGTTGATGTGCTTGATTGAGCCAATATACAGTGTATTCTGGATGGAAAAATCTCATTTTGTATATTGTAATGATGTACAGTGAATGAATATAAATATATAAATTAAAATTTTTAAAAAATGTAGAAGGCTAAATGAGCAATTTCTTATTATGTTGTAATGATTAGGGCTTATGCCAAGCTGCTGTGATCAAGAGACCCCAGTGTCTTAAAAAAAACAGGAACTTTATCTCCCTCCCACAGTGTTCTAGGAATGGTTTAGAAATGGTTGTGGACTCTGTTATTCTCAATATATGTTGTCCAAGGTTATTTAAGTCTTCACTACATCTCACCAATAAGAATATGTAGGAATGAGAAGCTAGGACAAGCACTTTGTCTTTTAAGGTTCTCATTGTTTTTACTCTCATGGCCAGAATTCAGAACTCAGTCATATGAACACATTTGACTTGACTTTCAGTCCTAGCAATGGCATGTCAAGCCCCCTCATCTTTTCAATCTCTATCTCTTCTACTAGATATAGAAAATTCTACTTTTAAAAAGGGCTTATAAAATTATACCTGTTCAGATAATCTTCATATCATATTTAACTTAACATAATTATAGGAGAGCTGTCTCACTAAACTCACAAATTCTGGGGATTAAGTAATGGAGCTTTGGAAGCCATTTTTAGAATTCTACCAATCATGCTAAGTGAACACAGACTTGAATTAAAAAAAAAATGGCAGTAGAAAAAATTAATAGAGTAAAACAAAGATATAATGGAGAGAGAATTAAAAAGACTATTTTTTTAAAAGATAAAATGGACAATTTAATTTTTATGAATTAATAAGAAAAGGAGAGCCTGCCTTGTAGCACAGCAGTCAGGTAATATGCAGAGGAAACCAGAGCCCCCATTGCTGACTGGGGTTTTAGTCCCAACTCTGCTACTTTGAAAAACATACCATGCGTGTACACACCTGCCCAGATCTTAGCATAGTGAAGAACTGGATGAAGCAGGGTTACAGCATGAGCAGGCCCTGATTGGGGATTCTCTCTCTCTTTTTCTCTATTTCTCTCTTTCTAATGCTCATATACACATACTCTGGCATATAAAAGAAAATAGAAACTCCTAAAAAAAAAAAAACATTTTTGTTGGATACAATAAATAGACCATGACGACGGATGTGGTACAGATTAAGGTAATGATATGCTAACAAATTCAGAGCATTTATGCAGGGAATAAGTTCCTAGAAAAGTATAAGTAACAAACATAGATTAAAGAAGAAATAGAAAGCATCAGTGGTCTCAAGCTCATGAAAGAAAATTACAATAAATGCTTTCTCAAAGAAAACATTACTACACTGTTTATTTTTATTATTTATTTATTTATTTATTTATTTTATGCTACAGGGCACATGTGCTTGCCAGAAAGAGACAGAGAGTTATAGAGAAAGCAAGAAATCACCCCCAGTGGGAATGGCAAAGCCACAATCCCTTCTTCCCCAATTCTCCTATCAGGATTTCAGGCACACACACACACACACACACACACACACGTACCTGAAGTGTTTTTCAAGCTGCCCATTCTAGGATTAGAACCAAGCAGTCGGCTATGTGGAATCTAACCACTTTAACCTCCATGTTACCTGCAGGCCCAACATTACTAGTTTTATAGCTCGATTCAAACAAGTATTTATGAAACACATAATTTCAATCTCATAATCCCGTAGAAGATTCTAATCTGTTACTAGGAAGAGTGGAATTTGGTTAAGGGATTGATATCTTGGAAAAATAAGTGGAATTGGGGTTAGGGTTGGTGTAGAAAATTGGATTCATGGTCATGTAAATAGGACACTATGTGCCTCTGTTTTTTAGAAAAAGTGACTGAATATTTTCTGACTATTCACAGCGGAAAAAATATATGATATTAAAATAGTCTTGAAGGGTAACAAGTACTAGTTTCTAAAACATATGAACAGAGAAGACCATCTGGCCTTATATCTTGGTCATGGCTGAAAGTGAGCTGATTTCATGGGTCCCTGTCCAAGGGTTTTCTGAATTTCTTTCATGTATTGTTATATTCATTAACTTATTTCTTTGTTTTAAGTAATAATTAGAATCAAGATAATTTCTTCTATTTGTCTTCTACCCCTGAAGTTTTTATGTATCTTTGTTCTTCTTTTGTTCAGGCCAAGAATCCCAAAGTTATAGAATCACATTCTTGTATAGATTTTATTAATAAATCTAGGTAAAAAAAATCAGACTTGTAGGATTTAGTTTATTCTCGTTAAGTAAATTATGACTGTATATGGTAACTTGTCTATCTGGTAACATGTCTTAAAAGAAAACTAGATGAATTTAATTTAATAGAGTTTAACTGAGCAAAGAACAATTCACAAATCGGGCAGCCCTCAGAAATGGTTCTGAGGAACTCTAGGGCTGCTACATGTTTGGACATCATTTATGAACAGGGAAAAGAAAGTGGGTAGAAAAACAACTGGATTAGTTACAGCTTCACATTTGCCTTATTTAAACACTGTTTGAATGGTTAGTTGTGACTAACCAAGGCATGGATGCTGTGATTGGCTATAATTCAGCTATTCATTACAAAGGCATACATCCAAAGTAGGTTTTTAGTCTCCTAAGTTAGGTTATCACTTGTAGATAATCTAACACACATAGTGTAAGTAGAGTTGCAGGCATTGGGAGCCAAAGAATAGCATGGAAAGTGAATTTGATCTGTTTCAGTGACATCGAATGACAGTTATGGTAAGGGATTCCAGAAGACTGAGTCTCAGATGAGGTAGATTAGAAGGTCTTGAGTTAATTCTTGGGTGAGGATGTTTGAGGGACATTTGTGTATGTGAGTAGAGAAGAGGTGGGAACACACATAATGATACCCTCATTTTGTGGATTTCTGTATTCATTAACTTGGCAGACACTCTGCTTTATAAATTATACTGTTTCCTATAGAAAAATGCATTTGGTCTTGTCCCCATTTCTTGGTACATAGTTCCTAAAACCCTTGGGCTCTCTGGAGCGATGTCTCTTGTATAATAATGAGATGGACTAGTGACTGGAGTCCCCTAGACATCTGCAAGATGGGGCCTGGTCACAAGAAGGCCACACTTTGGTTAGAAGCTTGGAATTTTCAGTCTCACCCAATGACCTCAGGGGAAAGAACTTCCAGAGATCAAAATCAATCACTAATATCAATAACTTAATCAATTATGGTTATTCAATGACATGTTCATAAAAACTAGAAGTAATGCGATTTGGAGAGCTTATGAGTTGAGGTACTGTTGTGTGACGTACCCGGAAGGGACATAGAAGCTCCACGTGTCCTCCTCCCATACATTGCCCTCTGCCTCACTTACATTTGACGTCCCCGAAGTGCATCCTTAGTAATATGGCAGTGAGATAAGTAAAATCTTTTTTCTGATTTCTAAAAGTGATTCTAGAATATAATATTGGGGAAGTGGATTACAGGAATCTAAAGCCAGTTGGTCAGAAATAGAGGAAACATGCTGGTCTTGGGACTGGCACTGAAGTGGGAGCAGTCTTGTGGGACTGAGCTCTTAATTCGTGGGATCTGACACTCACTCTAGGCAGGCAGTGTCAGCATTGAATTCAGTTTTTGCACCCTTAGTGTCTGGAGAGTGGGGCAATTGATTGTTGGTGTCAGAAAACAGAAGAGACTGTGCTCATTAATCTGGCAGACACCGGCTTTGTAAGTCCTATTTTTTTCCCTAGTGGAGAGAAAGTTCATAGCACTAACTTCTAGATAAAGGTGTGTCTCCGTATAATTTTAACCACCGTAGAGCCAAGCTCATGAAAGTTTGGATTACAGGATCCATGCGGCTGAGAGGAAAGATGTTCAAAGAGATCAAGAGCAAGCTTTACAGAGGAGAACCCAGGCTGGAAGTAAGAGGGACCTGGAGGTGGCTTGATTGCCAGAGCACACTGCGGTAACAAAGCTTACAGCTTCATTCTGTGAAATGTACCTAGCCTGAGACTGAAGTATCTATTCTGTACAGGATTGTAATTTACCAGCTAAAAGGCTTCAGGCTAATGCTTGTGGAAAGAGCCTTAGATAGGCCGTGTTATCTGGTCAGTGACTTGCTGGCTAGGATGTGTGAATGTGAAGACGGACAGTGTTTCTGTCCTAGATTACAAGTGCTTCATGACCTGGAAAGCTGGAGGCTACCTTCTGAATTGTTAGGGAAAAATTATATAGATACATTTTTCCCAAAACATTGTCAGTAGATATGTATTATCTGAAAGAGAAAAGAGAGCTTTTCATGCTTGTAGGGGGATAGGAGGGAGCACGGAGGGAGGGGAGAGAGTAAGAGACCAAAAGGAAGAAGGAGGAGAGTTGTGGGAGGGAGCACATTTGTTCCAAAAGCAATTTACTCAGCCAGTCATTTTCAGTATTCTTTTGGCTATTACAGAGGCAGGGAAAGAAATACGATGTGGACGAGAACTCTCTTTATCGCTCTCTCTCCGTCAAACCTCCTGCTGACAAAGACTCTGCCCGGGATTCATTTTTCTCCAGCAATGTTCTGTATAATACCAGTTTAGGGGGTTGTGCACAGGGCTGAGTGCCTTAGCAGTGGAATCCCCACTCTTGCCTGACGTCTCATATCTTGTCCACCTGCAGGAGTTATCAATAAGAGGGCAGCAGCAAGGCCAGTGCACCCCTATAAGACTGGAGCAAGTTGGATAAGAGTAGAATGGTTATAGAGCTTTATAGAGCTTCATGAAATATTCTTAGTGGCAGTGTTTTATTTATTCAGGCCCTGCTTTCTGAGGATTCCAAATGCTATATAAACATATTTAAAGTACACATCCTGCCTTTGCTCATAAATTCTCTCAGATCCATGTTTTGTAGCATGTGGCAGGTGAGTATTGGGCTGTTTTGTTTTGTATTTTGTTTGTTGGGTGGTTTTACAAAAAATAAACATGGAATCCAAATATAAAGGTAAAGTTTAAAGCATGGATCGACTTTTCCAGTTTGTCATTGACTGAGTAAGAATCTTCTCTAATGTCAAATTTTGTGTCCCTCTTTTATGTAGTAGCTTCTCAATGACACTGCTTTCTAAGCTACAAAGAAGCAGGCCATGTCCTGTATTCTGGCTCAGCCCTTCAATTCTTAGTCAAAAGTTGCCTCTTTAATTGATTTCCTGATGGTCTGAAAACCTGTGTCTCTCTTGTATTGGCCTATGGATGTGATTTAAAAATGAATAGGAAAAGTAAGAGGGAGAAGGAAAAAAGGATAGAAAGTAAGGATGGAAAAAACCTTTCCCTTATTTCTCCGTTTTGTTGGGGAATAGGGTAAAGACCATATAGTTTTTGAAAGTCATTATCAAATGCCAAGTCACAATAATACTTGAGAAGAATATGCTTTAAACCATGTTTCATGAATAGAGTTTCCACAGAAAGTGAAGGCTGGGGCTCTGAGTGTTAGGGACTAGTGAATAAAGACTATACTTTTGTGCCAGCAGGTAGTACAGGGGTTACAACACTGGACTCTCACATGGCTGACCGCTGTTTGAGTCTCAGGCCTGGCAGCTTGAAAATCATGCCAGGCACATGTGCGTGCATGCCCCAAATTCCAGAATGGGGGTGGGGAGGGGATTGTAGTGTGACCATCCCCCTTGGAGTGATTTCTCACTTTCCCTCTCACTGTGTTTATTTCACTCTGGTTTTACCCTATGGCAAAAACCTTAAAAAAAAAAAATAGATTTCACTTTCACTTTAAAAGTTGATATATTCTACTTTTTTAAAATAGTGAGCTTGCACATACTTTTTATATACTTATTGAATAATTATTTTTATTTAATCTTATTTATTATTTTTATATTTTTTAAAACCAATCAGAGAGAGAGAGAAAAGGGAAAGTGAGAAAGGAAGCCACTAGGCCCAGGACTTAAAGTATAGTCAATCATGTGCAAGTCCAGTGCCTTAACTGCCACACCCCATGCCGGCCCCTCTATTTATATTTTTTTAAAAAGAGTTCACTTGCTAATAGAATAAAATGAACCACTAGCAATTACATCTTTTTAGAACAATTACTAGTACTTTATTAAAAAGTTGTAACAATATCTCTTAAGGATGGTCAGTAGTGTCAGGCACGTAATAGGTGTTGAGTGAATACCCACTGCGTGAATGTGTGTACCTATGCATGACTGCCTGCTCATCAGTAACCATTTGATAACCCAAAATGCTTTTAGTCCTGCAACCTGAAGAACATCCTATTTTAATCCAAGCTAGCTCTTTCAGACATAGTCCTACCACACCGGATTAAGCAATTTCACCACAGGAGGCTTTGCCAGAAGTTTTGTTTTTTAATGATCATCTCTGTGTTTTGTTTTGTTTTTAAGGCAGCCAGTAGTTTTGTAATCAGACTTTGTTTTATAGATTTTGCTTTTAAAAATCCACTCACTATTTCTGTATCCCTTGAAAGCTGACAGCAGAACTGGCAAAATGTCAAGAACGATTCACAAAAATGCCAATACAGGATATTCTTCAACAGAAGGAATACATCGTTGGAAGATTCCCCGTCTGGGTTAATTAGTGTTCTTTCTGAAGCTTTCACAAAAATATCTTAGAGCTGCTTTTATTAGTGGTTTTATCCATAACAGAGAAGTCCTGACCAGACATTTAGTCTGGCCTTAATACAGTGATATCTGCTCTGACAATCCTTGTCCTTTGATTACAAAAGAAATTTCAAGAATATTCATTGTTAGCTATTGTTACAAAAATTGGCTTCTCAGCATGGGGTTTTAGTCTTTGAATGATTTTTTTTTCTAGTCCTAATGTATGAATGACATTGTAAGAAATGCCCTATTATTACATGGAATCAGATGGAGCATCAGGCCAGAATTCCATATCAGGGAAGTCATGGGTATTAGTTTATTTCTCCATGCATTACTCCCTAAAACCTCCCTACGTAAAGGATTCCTTTTAATCAAGGTCAACTCTCTTTCCTGCCAAAATGCATTAACTGGCACCCTGAAGGCTGAGTGAGGCTGACAGATTCTGAAAAATCACTCCCATAGAGATATCCTTCTGAAGCTGCTGATCCCCATTCTGGATCCTCCATAGGGATAGGTAAATAACATGGAGAACGTTTTCTATCTTATACTCTGCGCTTGTATATTACATTTAAAGCCATTTCATCTTGGAAGGGGTGAACTAAAATGAGCTTTTCCATATCATTCTTTCTGCTCTTCTCTCTTTGCCCTGAGAAACACAAGTCATAATTACTTTCTAAACAGAAGTCTTTGAATTTATTACATTTTCTAAACAATGTAATAAATTTTCAAAGCAGCAAGGTTGGTTCCTTTATATTGCTGCCTTTAGTTGCTCTCATGCTACTGATAAGCCAAGTAGGCAAAAGAGGATGTAAGAAAAGAGTTGAGGCAATGAGATCAAGTTTAATCTTTCAGAAATGCGATTGGATTAGACTGTGGACAAAGGTGCACAGAGCCTGCTCTGTGCTATACCAAATAAGGAAGAAGTCTTTCTGCAACAGCCTTTCAACATGGACATTTGGATCACCTGGTGAATAAAGACCAAGTCCCAGAAAGGTTGGGCCTGCAACAATAAATACAAATAATAAACTCCCACAAATGCAGAGAAATGAACCCATGTCAGAAGAGTGAAATCTTCTTGACGGTAGCTTCCTTTCTACTCCTCCCTTACAGCTTGTGTCCTTATCTGGCAAAATAAAAGTAGAGATAAAAGCAGAGTAGCCAAGTGACTTGTTGAAGAGATCTTAGCATTTTCCTTGGCATTATGTGTGAGATTGCCTATGGTCAAAGAGCTCTGAAGTGAGTCTAAGCCTGAATATCCCTGATGTCCTTCCTGAAGTCATTCATATCGGGATTTGGGTTCTCTCGGTTGCCCAGGTGTTCCCCCTCTCTCTGATCCTTGGTATTGTGTGTTTCAGAGATTTGAGGGATTGCCTTCCCATTCCTAGACTCTTAGGCTTGTAAGTAATTTTTCTGCCTAGTAATTCAAGCCATGTATTTGTATTTTGGAATAAGGTCCTCACAATATTGAGTATGTGAATGGCATCCTTTCTTATTTGGTCACATTGATGTAGTTTTCTAAACTACAAATGTATTTTATATAACATTGTGAATATAAATGGAAATTTACTATAGTGCAGTTAAATATGTGGGCTCTGTTTGCCATCCTGAATGGAAGCTGGAAGGCATTTCCAAAATCTCATGGGCAGATTTGACAATGGATTCTATATGAGAGTGATTTGGAGGTTATGTTTTGCTTGTGAGCCTGAGAGATGAAATTATATACGAAGAGCACATTTAAAGAGAATCGAATAAAATTCTATGTAGCCTCAACTGGGGACCAACTAATGGAAAAAACTACTCCAGAAAATTTAGAAGGCATTGTCAAGTTTGTAAGCAGAAAAATCAAGATATTGCATAGTCCTGGGCACCAGTGAAAGAGACAGTTGAGAAAAACAGTGGGTGGTGGAAAGTGACAAAGACTGTTGAAAAATGGGTATCATGAAGATTGAGCTGGCTACCAGGTTGAAAGGCTGAGTAGTCCTGGGATCTGGAGAATCAGTATCAAGCAAGGGCATGAGCCAGGCTGCAGTGCTGGGGAGTGGATCACAAAAATGGGGATAGGAAGGCAAAGTCAAACAACTTTTCAGGAATGCAGTTATAGCTGGCCAACTCTCTACTGGATTGTAATTAATTGTTTACTTGACTCTTCACAAAGAGGTAAGATCTTGAAGGAAGGCACTGGAATGTTAATATTTTTATGACCAGCTTCTATTACAGAGGCTGGCACATAGTAAGCATTCACAAACTATTCCAGAAGGAATGAATCATCAGCTCTGGTGGCTGTAGGTACCATGTTGAAGACATTCAATTCACCTTTAACAAAGGAGCTTGGGAGAGCATGAACCCCCAATTTTGCCCTGCCAGGGAAGAGCCTCTAAAAAAACTTAGCAAAGTTTTTCTGTACAATCATTGGAGAAGCTACAGTCTGTAGAAACTGCAAGGGTAATTTTAGGTCATCAGGATGTCATTTCCCTAAATGGAATAACAAGTCTCTTGCAGGTTGGAAATCAAGTGTATTCTTGTCAGAGAGCTTTCGGTGCAGATACTGGGGAAGGCCTTGCTGGTTGGAACTGAAGCTTTTAGTCCTCATTCTGTAAGCACTGGATTTGGATCCACATTTAAAATGGAAAATGCTATTTAAAAATATCTGATAGCCCATTAAAGTTCATCGTTCTGTCATCTTACCATCTCCTCTCAAAAGCAAGTGCTGGGCTGTGCTCCTCCCGGCTGGAAGCGGCTTTTACACTGACATGGCACACAAAAGCTGATTGTCTCGTCTTGAAGGGGTACATCTTCCCTTCACAGAGCAGGTCACTTTTTAGAAAGCATTGTTCCAATCCAGCTAATTTCAGTCTGATCATTTTCTTTCGTTCTGCCTTCTAAAAAGGCATCCATTTTGCAACTCTAAATTCTACTCTGATATCTTTTTGCACTTCATCTCTCATCAAGTTTCCCCACCCCCTTTTGCCTACAGATACTATAGATCTATTAATACCTACATGCCTTTGGATATGTGTATATAGGTGCGTTTGCACTTCAGTCTTTATCTCTTTATCTTTTTTCCCTGTTTCAGATAAAGCAGAACATGCAGCAATTATCTCCCATTAAGGTTTCTCCTAGGCTTGGCTAATTTGCTAAAATCCCCTTTGTTTCAGTCTGACAAGAGAGTCAACATTGGTACTCTGGACAATGACTTAGTGACAGAGGAGAATTTAAAATGCAATACCTTTGGATCAGAGCTAAAGTGTCTGTCTCTCTCCCCCCCTTTCCTCATCTTTATGCCTTCCAACCTCCACTCCACCCAAGATATTTATGCATTTGCTTTATTTTATAGACACAAAATTGTTACCAAGATTTGTTTTTTTTTAGAGAGAGATTTCTTGCTATAGGTCACGTGTGCTTGTCAGAGAGACAGAGAAAGAAAGAGAGACAGAAAGCAAGAAATCATACCCCAAGGGAGATGGCCACACTGCGTTCCTTCTCCTCCATTCTCCTCTCAGGATCTTGGGCACTCATGCACACGTGTCCAGCATGAGTTTTAAGTTGCTAGGCCTTGGACTTGAACCATGGTCAACTACATGGGAGTCTAGTGATGTAACCATTACGCCATATGCTGGTCCCATTACCAAGATGTTTTTTTACTGTCCAGTATGCCTCCTTTCCTTCAATGATATTGGGTCATCAGAAAAATCATGACATGTTCTCGCATAGAAAAACAGAAAAATACATTATGACTTTTCCAACAACGTAATATTTTCCTAAATGTTATATCCATGGGGATCCCTCCTTTCTCTCTCTCCTCTCTCTCTGTCTTTTTTAAGGTAGATATTTTTGCTATAGGGTGCATGTACTGCTGAAAAGACAGAGAGACAAAGCGAGAAATCAGCCCCCAGAGGGAATGACCACACCACAACCCCCTCCTCCTTTATCTTCTTGGTATTTTGGGCACACAACCCCCCTCTCCTTTATCTTCTTGGTATTTTGGGCACACATGCATGTATGAACACAGGGCATGAAGTTTAAGCTGCCAGATCTAGGACTCAAACAGTGGTTGACTCTGTGGGAGACCAGTAACGTAACCATTACATCATCTGCTGACCCCCCCCCCCTTTCGCTTTCTCTTAAATGACCCATTTCTTATTTGTCCATACTTCTGTATTCTTCACATCCTACCTTGGCCTTTTACTTACTGTTTAATACTATGTGACTGAATTCTAATCTTTTTAAGGTTTAGGATGCTGTTTTTTATTTCTCTGTGTGTGTGTGTGTGTGTTTAAGAGAGATTTTTGCTATAGGGTGCATGTATTCACCAGAGATAGAAATAGAGATAGAAAGTGAGAAATCACCCCCAGGGGAGATGGCCAAGCCACAATCCTTTCTCCTCCATTCTCCTCTCAGGATTCTGGGCACATATGCACACATGCCTGGTGTAAGTTTCAAGTCACTGGGCCTGGGATTCAAACCGTGGTCAGCCATGTGAGAGTCCAGCACCCTAAACACCATGTCACCTGCTGGCCCATGGGATACTTATGTGTGTGTGTATACACACACACACACACACACACACACACACACACACACACACATATACATACATAAACATTTCTTTGTTTTTTGAGAGAGAAATTTTTGCTATAGGCTGTGTGGGCTCACTGGAGAGACAGAGACAGAGAAGCAAAGCGAGAAATCACCCCCTAACCCCGAGGAGATAGTGACACTGCAGTTCCATCTCCCATTCTCTTCTTGGGATCTTGGGCACACACACACACATGACTGGTATGAGTTTTAAGTTGCCGGGTCCAGGACTTGAACTGTAGTCAACTACATGGCAGTCCAATGACATAACTATCATGCCACCTGCTGGTCTATATGTATACACATACATATATGATATATATCTGATTTTCTTGAAGCTTTGAGAATACCTTCACATAGCAGATGTTCAGTAAGTGTGTTCGTTCCCTAACTAGATAACCTTTAAAACCCTATAAAGTTTATTTCTTTCTTCCATGAGTGTGAGAGAGAGACAAAGACTGAGGGACAGGTAGAGAGGTGCTCCCAACAGTGTCTTGGTGCTATGACCCACCCCCAGACTCAACCAGCCCCAGATCACAGGTACACACATGCCTGGTATACTCAGGGAGGTCTCCAGATGCACACCTGGAACCTTCTCTGATGTATCAGCCTCACAGAGCACCAGGTTTTACTACTACTCCATCGTCTGGCCACCTAAGACCCTATTTTAAAAAAAAAAAAAATTGATTACGGGGACCAGCAGGTAGCATAATGGTTACATTGCTGGACTTCCCACATAGTCGGCCACAGTTCAAGTCCCAGACCCAATGCCTTAAAACTCATGCCAGCCACGTGTGCGCGTGCCCTAATTCCAGAGAGGTGAATGGAGAAGGGATTGGGGTGTGGCTA
Organism: Tupaia belangeri chinensis; assembly: GCF_000334495.1. Classification (NCBI taxonomy): domain Eukaryota; kingdom Metazoa; phylum Chordata; class Mammalia; order Scandentia; family Tupaiidae; genus Tupaia; species Tupaia belangeri. Next base: position 2,002,856 of record NW_006204812.1, read on the forward strand.
TTCACCCTGGGGGGTGACTTCTCACTTCCTGTCTCACTGTCTCTCTGGTGAGTGCATGTGCCCTGCAGCAAAAAAATCTCTCTTAAAAGAAAAGAAAACAAAACAAAACAAAAAACTGATTATGGGGGTTGGCAGGTGATATGGTAGTTAAGATGTTAGACGCCCACATGTCTTGCCATGGTATGAGTCCTGGACCTGGTGGCTTGCTCTCTCACTTTCTCTCTAGTCAAATTAAAAAACAAAACTAAACAAAAAACAAAAAACAACAAAAAAGGGTGATTTTTATTGTTATTATTATTTGAGTTTTGCATAGCCTTTAGTTAAATGGCTCTCCTATGCTACCAGTTTGGGCTCATCTCTGAGGACCTTGCTCAAGAACAGATTTGTTTTATTTCAAATTGGCAGGTAGTGTGGTTGTAACATTGATTATTCTTGAAATAACACATTTCTGCTTATATTAAGGTATCAAAACAATCTCTAATATTTGTGGAGTGATTAATAATTTCTTGAAACATTTTACTTAAACTATTTCATTTTGTTTTATAAAGAACTCATGTACAGTATATAAGCCAAGTATTAGTCCATATTAGAGAAAGGTGAAATGTCTTTATTTACTGAATATCAGCAGGCAGATAGCAAACTGAAACTAGGAAACAAGTTTTCTGATTCCAAGATTATTGAGGTTTTACTTGTTGTTGTTTGCTTGCTTTCCTTCTACCAGAGTCCTGAATATTTAAAAGTTTTGTGTGCTCTTTTATTTGTTTTCCTGGGAATTTATATATATATATATATATTTTGCACTCTGATATGGTGTCTCTGTCTTCTGTGGCTATATAAAAGATTTTCCCAGACTGAATAGTTTTTTAGCAAATTTGTAGCATGGTATTTTAAACACAGTCCTTCAAATGAAATTTTAAAAGGTTGGCATGTTAGGGCTGACCTTTACACAGAGTGAATCCAACTTGACATTTTCCATGCTTTAAGATGAGACTTCTCCATGATTGCTTCCTCTCTCCACACTCCTGCCTTAATTATTACTGATCTCTTATAAGAAAGCTTTGCTTAAGTGAACTCCATTGTACCTACCAGTGGCCTCTCAGAAGAGCAGGTCAAAAGCAATTACCATAACAAAGTGATTGGCTTTTTCTTAGTAGAATCAAGACTTCTGGGAAGGGTACTTTATTGCCTTTCTGGGTCAGAGTTGGTGCAGAAAGTGTCCCTGGCAGAGCCCAGTTTATCACCTTGCACAAAACACGCTCCACAAATAGTGTCATTAGCAGCTGAGTCCTTGAATTCTCCTGGCGGAAGGAAGGTATTAGTCATCAAAAGCAGGATTGGGGTGCAATTCAGTAGTGGTTTGAATGGTGCCTCTCCCCCAGATGTATGTCCACTAAGAACCTTAGAATGTGACCATATTTGGAAATAGGATTTTTATAGATATAACTGGTTAAGGTAAGATGAGGTCATACTGGATAGAAGGGACCCTAAATCCAAAAATGACTGGTGTTCTTTTAAAAGGACTCACACAGGTTGGCAGATGGTGTGGCAGTTAAAGGTGTTGGATTCCCACATGGCCAACTGCAGTTTGAGTCCCGGACCTGGTTTCTTGCTTTTATCACTTTCCCTTTCTCTCTCTGTCTCTCTATCGATACACACACACACATATTATATATACTATAAATAAAATATACATATATTTGTTATAATAAAAAAATAGAATTAAATAAATCTTCTAAATGAAAAAAGGACTCTCACAAATACAAACACAGAGATAAGAGGGTCACATAAAGAATTAAATAAATCTTCTAAATGAAAAAAAGGACTCACAAAAATACAAACACAGAGATAAGAGGGTCACATGAAGATAGAGGCAGAAATTGCAATGATACAACCAATAGGCAAGGAATTATTTTTTTAGAGAGATTTTTGCTATAGGGTGTGTGCATTTGCTAGAGACAGAGAGACAGAAGGTGAGAAATCACCTCCCAGTGGGGATGGCCACACCGCAGTCTCTTATCCATTCTCCTCTCGGGAATTTGGGCACACATACACATGTACTTCACATGAGTTTCAAGCTGTTGGGTCCAGGACTGGAACCATGGTCAGCCATGTGGGAGTCCAGCAATGTAACTGCTATGCCATCTATTGGTCCCAAAAGGCAAGGAGTTCTAAGCATTCCCTATGATACCAGAAGCTAAGAGAATGGGACAGATCCTCCCTAGAACCTTCAGAAAGATCATGGCTTTGCTAACCATTTGATCTTGTGCTTCTAGCCTACAGAGCTTTGAGAGAATACATTTACATTGTTTTAAGCCATATGCTTGGTGGTGATTTGTGATTGCACTCCTAAAAAGTGAATATAAGCTTCTGTCATAGGTAGTCAGATAGATATGAGCAGTCCCACGATGAGTCCCAAGATGTCCAGAAAGGGGCATCTGATATATCCCTCATTGTTATCAGGGGTTGTAGCCACTCCTAGAGCCAAGAGGGAATGCTTATCCAGCTTTTACTACCTAAATTGTCATAAGGGACCTGCAGAATGTAACTTACTTCCCCTCCCGCAAATATGCATACACACCCAGGCACACTCCCAGCTGCCTGACCCATGTTTCATCTCCTGCTGGTGGTGCTAGACTGGTATGGACAAAATTGTCCCAATGTGCATGCTTTAAAGTCTACACTGGGCACGTTCTACTTCCCCCTACTGGGCACTTGAGTTCTCCTTACGAGGCAAGAAGTGCCAAGTGCAACAAAAGCCCAAAAACAAACAGTAGAGTATAGAGTGGGCTTCAGGGAGGAACCTCCCCTTCTAAATCTTAATGACATGGCCCTGTAATAAAAGAAACACCTAACTCCATTCCTGGTGCAGTTGCTGCCAGGCAACCAGCCTCCTTGGACCTCTCTCAGTTGTACTAATAAATTTATATTTTCATATTTTTCTCATGGCTGTGGCTTTATTTGTGTCTCAGACAGGTCTCTAGTCTTAGAAATCTGGGCCCAACAACAAGCATCCCATCACAATTCTCCCCAGTTCCCTCATACTGATAACACTTCTCATCTTTAAAGACACAAGCTGTCTTTGCAGGGAGAGCATACCTTTAAAACCTAGTGGGGCAAGGGCTGCACTGGTAGTTTAAGTGGGGCTCAGACAATTCAGAGAAGGGAGTCCTTTGGTCAGGTTGGTCTATTGAACAGGTATGGTCAATATCGGTTCCATGGGACGCTCTGACTTCATATGGGCTTTGACAGTTAACATGTCTTTGAACATAGACAATTATAAAGAATGGGAGGAGAACATTCTAGGATGATGACCATGTGCTTCATATTGAATTTGGGGCAGGAGGTGGAACTTATGAAGCTAGACTAAAATAGGTGCATAATTTTGGTCTGTACTGTTTAGATGAGGGTAAGAACTTTTTAAAAAATAATTATTTTATTTAACTTTATATACCAATTTATTTTTTTTAATTTGACCAGAGAGGGACAGAGAGAGGGAGGGAGGGAGGGAAGGAAAGCAAGAAAGCAAGCCACCAGGAGTCTGGGACTCGAACCATAGTTGGCCTTGTGGGAGTCACCTAACCACTGTGCTACTCACTGAACCCAGAACATTGAAGGTTTTAAGCCCTGAGGAAAAGCAGCCATTATCTTTTCACTAATTATTGACAAGGTTATTTTTCCTTTCATTTACAATAAATTAAAAATTATAGGGAAGTCTTATTTTTTTAAAGATTTATTTATTTATTTAATTCCATTTGTTATTATTTTTTTTATTTGACCAGAGAGAGACAAAGAGAAAGAAAGGGAAAGTGAGAAAGCAAGCTACCAGGTCTAGGACTCGAACCGTAGTCAGCCATGTGGGAATCCAGCGTCTTTAACCACCATGCCACCTACTGGCCCCGGGAAGTCTTATTGTTTATGTTACTTAGAGGAAAGAAACAGAAGCTCCATCTTTGATTTTTGTTTTGAGTGAATCACTGCCAAGTCTTCTTTGCCTAGATGAGAAAGGAGTCTGTTTAATTTTTTTCTTTTTTTTTTTTTTTTTAGAGGTTTTTGCTATAGGCCGCGTGCGCTCGCCAGACAGACAGAAAGAAACATAGAGACAGAAAGCAAGAAGTCACCCCCCAGGGGGAATGGTCACACCGCAATCCCTTCTCCTCCATTCTCCTCGTGGGATCTTGGGCACGCACGCACACGCCCGGCGTGAGTTTTAAGCCACCGGGTCCGGGACGCGAACTGCGGTCGACTACGTGGGAGTCCAGCGACATAGCCATTACGCTAACTGCTGGTTCCCAGGAGTCTGTTTAATTTTGACATCAGTTTGAAGAGAATAATATCAAAGTGACTAAGTCCTAATTTCTTAATTTGTCCCAAACCTGATGGGTAGGTAGGGTCAAATAAATTGAAGTTGCTGCTGTGTGATGTGTAACAGACTAGTATATCTGAGAAGCAACCTGGGAACCAAAAATAGAAATGAGCAAGCAGCATTTCTTCCCTAGGGTACTCACACAGAGATTTTCATTAGAGAGGGGCAAACTACAGAGTAATTACAATAAGCTGCATGAAGGAAGGCTAGATTGGCAAGATCACCTATGGAAGGAAATTCCTAACTCAGTTATCCAACAGGTGTTCAAATGGAGACAAAGCAAAGGCTCAGTCACCAGCATAATGCACAAGTGTGATATCATGATACTGAATTCTGGAGTATTGGTGGGGGATCTTTAGCTGTCAGGAGTGAAAGGATGAACTCTTGAGTGATGACTTACGTGACATCTGCTATGTGGAGAATAGGCCAGTAGAGGCTGTGTTAAGTGCCATCCTCTGTCACTATTTAAAATGTCCCATGGAAGAACTTAGGAGTAATATTCAGTCTAGCTCCAAACCCTAATTGCACTTCATTAACCTTTCCACTTCTTCCTACTGTAGTTAGTGTCTGTAGACATCCCCAGTCTAAGTTTTCAGGAAGATTCTTACTTTCTCCCTTGGTAAAAGTTACTACATAAATGGCAGTATTTCTGTTTTGATACAGAGGAGAAATATGAATTAATTATCAGGTCATCTTTTCTCTGGAAAGTAGGAGCTCTGTAGTGGAGAGAAGAGATGATTGTTTTGACTGTAAACATTGCAGAAAGTTGTTGTAGTGTGTGATTGCTTCGGGAGTGTAGCCCCGGGGAGGAAGGTGGTGGTAAGCTGAATGCAAGCTTGCGTCGCCAAAGAACCATTTCTGTGCCTCCAAGCTTGGCAAACCTGTCAAGAACTTCCTAGTTTCTGTTTTTTGTTTGTCTTTCTTTTTCTGCTGGAGACTCAGAATTTTTTTTTTCTTCCTCTTGGAAAATAATGTTAACTGGATTATTTAATCCCCATATCATCAAGTTGACCTTCATTTGTATATTTTATTTATCTGTTTATTTTCTTTTAAAATTTATTTATTTGTTTCCTGGATGAGAGAACCAGGCACCTCCTCATGTACATAAACACACAGAATCTTCATGCTGTGATCGACCCCCGGCCTCAGCCAGCAGGGATAACATGCATGCACTCACCTGGCATATACAGGGAGGCTTTGAGACATGAATCTAGGGCTGTCCCTTGTAGATCTAGCAGAATTACTGCTGCACTATTGTTCGACCTCCAAATTTTAATTAAGATAATGCTAGTTCCCCTATGAGACAATGTGGTGTACAATTAATTGTGGAAACAGAAGGGATTCCAGTTCCACAGTGAGAGGCATCAAGTTTGCTTAAAAGTATGAAGCATTGCTAGCCTGCAGCAAATAATCAGTAAGTATGTGACAAAGAGTTAGGCTATAATGAACTATCTCAGCACATGATTCTGTAGAAAGGACTAATGTTCAAGGGTTTTATAAGGTAATGCTTTTGTCTGGAGTGGACAAATATGCACTGTGTACACACAGAAGCTGGTACAGTTGTGTGTGTGGACCCCCTCTAGCTTTAGGAATGAAAGCACTATGCCTTCCAAATAGCACAAAGCAAATAGAGAAGGAATATCTAAGTAAATGCTGTGTTTCAGTCTCCCCCAATTTCTACTCAAGTTGATTCCATTCATCTTCTCTCACAGTTGAGAGATTTCCAAGGTAACTCCAGCTGCAATCTCACAGACCTTTACAGGTCAGTGAGCTGCTGGAATTTCTGGGGGGAATAGAATGGAGCCAGCATACTGCTCTGGTGCTGCCTGCAGGGAAGTGAGCAGGACACCAGGACTGCAGTAGAAGAGGGTGAGCAGGACACCAGGACTGTAGTAGAAGAGGGCACTGGAGATAGTCCTGTCTGATGTACGGGTATTGTTGGGTTAGCAGAATCTGGCCCTGAAGTCAGCCCTTTCCTCTTATTTCACCCTGGACAAAACACCTTCATCTTGGGATTTCCTAGAGGTATGTGGAAACCAACCATATGGAGATGCACTACTTTTTTGGCTCCCTCAGAAATTGTTTTTTTAGTCGACCAGCTCTGTAGGACAATGGTTAAGGGAGTCAGATCTCACATGGCCAACTGCTGTTCAAATCCAGATTCCTAAATAATATGCCAGGCGTGTGTGTTCATGTCCTCAAAATTCCAACAGGGTGGAGAAATGAAAGAAGAAGGATTGCGCTGTGATCATGCTCCACTGGGGGTGCTTTCCCTCTCCTCCTCTCTCTCTTCAAGCCCCCTCTCTGGTAAACACATATATCCTATGGAAATAAATAAAATTTAAATAATAAAGCATCTCCCTAGATACCAAATAGAATGCAATTTCTAGGATGACCGTGTCTGTCTTTTTCTGTCCTGGGTCATTAAGGTTCAGGCCCTTAATCACACATAAGTCTAACTTTCGGAATCAGTGTTTATAACACTTAACCTGAAGGTGCTTCATCTTTTCCAATTTTTTTTTCATAAGCTATACCCGAGGCAGGTATAGTTCTCCATTTTTATTTCAAAAACTATCCTTAAATGTTACAACTATCTTGGGGTATTGAGTGTTTTCCTAATGTCTATATGTATTAGACTTTTTAAATTGCACTTTAAAAAATCATTTTAATTGTACTTTTTGAGGTATAGCATCAGACTTTAGTTCTCTTCAGATCACTTCCAGTTTTTAAGTGTTCCCTTGACCTTTTAAAGAGACATCATCTGAGAGTAGAACTAGCAGAGAGAGAGAGATTTTGTAAGCATCAGAAAAACAATTTTTTTTTTAAATCTTTGTTCTTTACATAAGAATAATCTGGCATTATTCTCACCATTAGGATGGAAAAGTTATTTCAGAACTTTTGTTGCCCCAGTGTTAGGGTCATGCTCTTATAAAGGTCAAGATGTGATTTCCAAGGCTTTTGTGATTTCTCTCAGAAACAGCTCATATTCCTCTTTAGTTGTAGAACCCCAAATATCAAAAAGAGGCCTTTCCTTTTGTCTTTTTTTGTTTTTGTTTCTTAAATTGCCAGATGGTGAGTATACTTGCCAGAGAGAGAGAGAGGGGGAGAGAGAAAGAGAGAAAGAGAAAGCATTCCATAGTCACTTTATAAACACTTCTCCATTTCTCCATCTTGTTGGAGAATTGTGGTATACATGTTCAGGTTGGTTTTCTAGCTGTCAAAACTGAGATTTAATTCATGGTTGGCCATGTGGGATTGCTTCCCTTAACCACTAGGCCCTGGGGCCAGCTTGCCCTATCTTTAAATAAGCTTTTCTACATCTTTATCATGTCAGAGAATATATACCTAAATGAGGCTTTGAGTACCATAACAGAGATATAGTGGTACAATGGGGAGGGTACCCAGCAGCTGAGGCCACATGGGAGGTTCAGGTTCAACTCTTGAACAAATGTAAACATGTTGGATACAGTTGTGAACACCTATGGTCTTGGCTAAGTGAGAGTCAGGGAAAGAAGGATTATAACACGGTGAGACCTTGTCAAAAATAACTTCCATTGGAACCAGTAGATGGTATGATGGTTATGTCACTGGACTCCCATCTGGTTGACCATGGTTCAAGTCCCACACCTGGTATCTTAAAACTCGCAATGGGAATGTGTGCATGCATGCCCAGAATCCCAAGAAGAGACTGAAGGAGAAGGGATGCAATGTGGCTATCTTCTCTGAGGAGTTATTTCTCGCTTTCTGCCTCTCTGGTGAGCACATGTACCCTATAGCAAAAATCTCTCAAAACAAACAAACAAACAAACAAAAGAACAAATAACGTCCATTAGAAAGAGAGAGAGATGAAAAGAGAGATCTACCATAGCTTTCCATTCTCTCCTCCATCTTTATATTTCCAATTTCATCAAGGCACTCAGTATTATTTATTAAAAATACATACTTTTGAGTGACTGAATAGTAAAAAACATTATTGAGATAATAGCAATTATAGAAAAGGCAAATACAGGAAGCCCAGGATAGTAAGAAAACTAAAAAGGGTTAGAAAGAAAGTGTCAATATTAGAAAAACAAATTGTGATGAAGAACAGAATCCATTTATTTATTACCCAGGAAGATCCCTAAATTCTATAATAATTTTAAATGTCATGTAATAGACATTTCTCCTAGAATATTAAGTGTCTGTGTATGTATCTTTGTGTGTACATGGATCTGTACATGAGTCAAAACTTGCTTAGTAGGAATTCCTTCAAAGAGCCTGAAGAAGGAAATTTGTTATACCTTGGCTTTATTTTTATATATATTTTTACTGTGGGGTATTAATTTTTATACCTGGTGATTATGGCATCTTATATTTGTCATTAAGAAGAGTAATTATCTTTCTGTTTAACATGCAATCTGATCATTAATAACAGAGCTAATGAAACTCAGCTGGCTATTGAGCTTTGGCACTCCATTTAAAGTTGTTCATCATTGTTGAAGCTATGTGTGGAGTGGGTCCAGATGCCTCCAGATGTAGTGGATTCATATCTACGAGGAGTCATCAAATCAAGTTTTGTTAATGGCAATGCTAAGAATGCTAGTGTATAATTATGCACATACCATCCATCGATTTGGCCAGTCCTGAAGCTTTTGAAAATAGTTATGTTTAACAATTAAAAAAAAATCACTACCATAGGTGAAAGGTAGTTAAGCAAATACATTTACATGTGTTATCTCATTTTATTTCAGCAGTAGCCACATAAGTTTTATTATCTCAATTTTAAAGAGGACGAAGCTAAAGAAATAAAAACAATATGGTTGAGATCATAGTGCTAACAGGTAACAAAGCTCTTTCTCTCCAACCTTCTTTTCAAAATCTTTATCTTTTCTTCCTCTATCAGTCTTACTTTTCATCTCTACTCTCTGTTTTTCTGGAGAGGTTTTTGCTATAGGGCACGTGCGCTCACCAGAAAGACAGAGAGGGACAGACAGAAAGTGAGAAATCACACTCCTCCCTCCCCCCACAGGGGGGATGGCCATTCTGCAATCCCTTCTCCTCCATCTTCCTCTTGGGATCTTGGGCATCCACACATGCCTGACATGAGTTTAAGCCACCAGATCTGGGACTCAAACCATGGTCGACTGTATGGGGGTCCAGCAATGTAACTATTACACCATCTGCTGGTCCCTATCTCTACTCTCTTTATTATCACTCATATCTTTTGTCTTTCTGACTCAGTACACCTCTCAACTCTCTCCATCTCTCCTCATTTCTTTTTCTCTGAAACTTTTTTCTTTTTTCAATTTGAAAAAGTCTAAATTGAACAGGGAACATGTAGTCACCAAAGAGAATGGGAGAGGCAGAAAGCACCCCCTCCCCAATAGGTCATGGTCACATTACAATCTCTTCTCCAGTTCACCATTCTGTCAGGATCTCGGGTATGAATGCACAGACTCCTAGTATATTTTTCAAACTACTGGGGCTGGTATTTGAACTGTGGTCAGCCATGGGGAATCCAGCTTCCTTAACCACTAGGTCATAGAGTAGGCCCCTGTATTACTCTTTCTCACTTTACTTTCTTCGCTGTATCTCTCTCTCATTTTGTCTTCATCTTCTTCTTGTTTTCTTATAATGAAATACCTGTAATGGGAACCTGGAAAGAATCTCACTCTTCCTGACTCAATCAATAAAAGTGAAGCGGACTTTGGATTTTTTCTAAACACTTTTTCATCTACCCTGTGGAGGAGAGGAGCCTCAGGTGTAAAAAATAAGGACACCATCATATTTAATGTGAGTCATTTGCTATAAATGCCCATAACCATTACTTTCTTCTTGGCCTGTTTCTATTTCCCAAGTGCTTCCCTTTAGGCCATGGGGAGATTTAATCTTGGCAGGAAAAGTGACTCAAGTTAAAGAATCACAAGAAATTTGGATGTAATATAGGTTTTAGGACATGCAGAGGCCAATTCAGCTGGGAGTCCAAAGACTTGTTTTGAGAAATATTTAACTTAGTATTTTCTTTGAGTCTATATTTTCTGTAACATACACATGATATCTTTTCTGCTTACTTCACAGGTATGTTCTGAAGATCAAAATAGATAAGTTATTAAAAATACTAAAATGGTCCTGTCTTGGAGTTAGGCAATGTTTTTTGTTTTTCTTCTATTTTTGTTTTCTTGCTAGAGGCTACATAATTGTACCTGAAAACAGAGAGAGAGAGAGAAATCAAGAGAGAGAAACTACCTCCTAGAGGGATGGCCACATCATAACCTCTTCTCCATTCTTCTCTCAGGATTTTGGGCACAGGCACACATTCACAAGCGAGTTTTTCTTTCTCTTTCTTTCTTTTAAAATTTTCATATTCAAGTGTGTTTTTCAAGCTGCCGGGTCCAGGACTTAAACTGCTTTGTCAGCCACATGGGGTCCCGCTGCTGTAACCACCATGCCACTGGATGGCCTGGCATTGTTTTTTTCAAATAAGAAAGAAGAAACACTAACCATAAAATTGATAGGGCAAATGGCTTGTATTGATATTTCATTACATATCATCAAATGAAGTAATTAAGAAAGAATAGAGATTTTTTTTCCCCCACAGGGCCCACATATTTACCAGAGAGCGACAGAAAGAGAAGGAAAGTGAGAAATCCCCCCCCCCCACCAGGGGATGGCTACATCAGAGTCCCTTCTCCTCCATTCTCCTCTGGGGACTTTGTGCATGAACACACAGGTACCTTGTGTGTTTTTCAAGCTGCCGAGTCTGAGACTTAAACCATAGAGTCAATCATGTGGGATCTAGTGCCTTAACTACCATGCCACTTGCTGGCCCAGGGTGCTTAATTTGTAATAAATAGGTATGTCACAAAAGTTACAAATGGAAAATAAGTGTATAAGATATGAGTAGCCATGAAAATATGAATTAATCAAACTGTGATACTATTGGGTTGTTGGAAGAGTCATGTGATGTATTTTTGCATATAAAAATACATTATGACTTTTCCAATGACCCAATACTATATAAACACCAAAATTGCTAAATACATACAATACGGTACAATACAATACAATACAAAGCCCACAATGCTGTGTGTTGGTGAATATTTGCCATGTATTTGCCATGTAGGGTTACTAGAATATTCACACAGTGATGACAAGGCCATACATTCTTAGCACTGCTTTGAAATACTATTTGGCAGTACTTACTACAGCTGAACATATGCACACTCTATGACTCAGCAATTCCACTTCTGGAATTTTCCTACAGAAATTTATACTGATAGTTGCCAAAAGACATGCACAAAATTGTTCACAGCAGAACTAGTCATAAACCATAAAATAAGTAATTACCCAATGTCCACCAACAGAGACATAAATAAATTGTGGTTTATTTATACAATTGAATGCTACACAGAAATGAGAATTAATGAACTACAACTGCATATAATACTATGGTTGACTTTCAAATATTACATTGACCGAAAGAAGCAAGAGATGAAACGGTAAATATTACATACTTTCATTTATATAAAGTTCCAGAACAGATAAAAGTCATTGGTGACAATAGAAGACAGCCTAGTTTTCTGTTACTTCCTGAAGTAGATGGTAGTATCTTGGGTGGCATGAAAGGTACTTCCTGGATAACAGTAATATTCTTTCTGTTGGGCTAAGTGGCTAACATATAGGTGTATTCACATCCTGAAAATTCAACTAGCTGAATGCTTACATTCTGTGCACTATTCTGTATGAATAGTGTATCTCAATACAAAGTTTAAAAAGATGCTATTCTTTAAGTGGACTGGGATTCAGAAAATTATAGGGATTTTTTTCCAGTGCATAGAAATGCATTCTACTTATCAGAAATTGTATGTATGGAAAAAAAGGAATTATGAGCTCTTTCTAGCAAAGGAACACATTCAGACTAAGAAAAATTGATTCACTTTTGAACTAAATGGAGGAGAACTTAAAAAACTAAAGAAAGTAGAGTATTTATAGTATGTTTTTGAATTTAGGTATGAGCAGGATAGCTGGAAATTAGAGGAAAGGGTGGCTGGCATGAGGTTCTGGTGGAACTCCAATATAAAGAGTTTGTACTGAGTCCTGTAGTTTTAAATGAAAGGATCTTGAAAAAGTCCTTGGAAATATGTGCATTATGAAGAAATCACGCATGGATTTCAATTTTATTTCTTGCGTCAAATTCCATTTTTCCACGTACTTTTTGAAATCTCCTCACATATACATTTAAAGAATTTGGTCAGGTCTTACCATGGAAGAAGAAACCACAGGATAGGATAGACAGACAAACAGATTAAATGTAGGGTCTGAACTCCAACACAAGAAGGAGAGATAAGATAGAATATGGTCTTCAGATGTGAAGCTATTGATGCCCATAAACTCTTTTTTATTAAACCAAACTATCATATGTTATGACAGAAATTGAACTCAACATCTGCTCTAAGAGTTCTTAGAAAATTGGTACTTCATTACGGGTGTATATATATATATTTGTCCACATATGCCATACATGTGAACAGCGAGGAATCTCAACTATTCTCACATTAATATGTGGCAAAACTGTACTTTTTATTTTTTTTAAGCATCATTTAAAAACCTGGCGGTCTTCTCTTCTTTCTCAGCCAAAATGGAGTAGTAGATTGCACTCCATTTATGAACCAGCAGTACGTTCACTTGCAGCGTGGGTAGGATTACCATAAATTAAGGCAAAACTACAACGCGAAGCACAAGAACAGAATGTGTTTGGCAATGGACTATCCTTGACTTTGTAATCGTTTGTTTTAGTTCTAATCTGCACACTCCAGTAATCTGCCAGCAGAGGAGGCTTGTGAATTAGCAAGGCTTAGCTGTTTATAAAACATATGCATAAATATATATGGGGACTGTATTTGCATCCAGAGTGTGCACTGACTCGTGCAGATGCATCTGTGTAGGAATGGGCACAACTCTGGATGTCTTGGGGCACCGTGAACGTATAGGTCTTGTGTCGGAGGGTTGAGTGCCTACTCTGTCAGTGTATGAGCAGGAGCTAGGGATGTCATGCACACAGCTGGCAAAAACTTGCTAACAAAAGATGGATATAGCCAGAGGTTTGTGAACTTGCTGCCTGGTCTACCTAATCACAATAAATGTAAACGTGGAGCAGACAGGGATCCTGGGAATGTTTTATGGAAGTCATAGTAAGAACAGGTGACCTGCTCAGAGCCACACGGCTAATGGAAATATAATACAAACTCCTCCTGAAAGTAGCTGTATAATGAATGAATTCTCAAGTCCATTGTGTAACACTGGTTCTGGGGTTCTACTCAAAATCAGAAGTTTTCAACTAGAAGGTAGATGGGGCCAGCATTTGGCATGGTGGTTAAGCTGTTGGATTCCCATATGGTCGATTGTGGTTCAAGGCCTGGACCTGGTGGCTTGATAGTCACTCTAGGTACATGTGCATGCCTGCCTAAAGTCTGAGGAGGAGAATGAAGAAGAGATTGTGGCATCATCATCCTTCCTAGAGAATGATTTCTCACTTTCCCTTTCTCTATCTCTCCCTCTCTAGTGACCATACATGCCCTATGGGGGGAAAAAAAAAAAAAAAACTTAAAAAAATTGAAGGTTTCAAACTCCATCCTGAATATTCTCAGTGTCACTTCTTTTATTTGCTTTGTTTGGGTAAAATAACAGTCATTATTCTATTGGGTTGTATTTAAATACATCATGACTTTTCGGACAACCCAATACTTTTCAGAGTCCATAGAGACAAAAACTGAAGCAGAGGCTAGCCTGTGGCCTGTGGCTAAGAGGCTGAATTCCACATGGCCAACCACATGGTTTGATCTGAGTCGTGGGCCTGACAGCCTATAAACCACAGTGGATACGTATGTGTGCATGTCCAAAATCCCCAAGGTAGAAATGGAGGGGAAAGGATTGTGGTATGACCATCCTCTGTGTGTGTGTGTGTTGGGGGGGTGGGGACTTCTTTCTTTCTCTCTGTGGTGAGCACATGTACCCAATAGCAAATTAAAAAAATCAAAAAGAAAAAAAAAGACTGAAGCAGAGTGAGAATACAAACAGGCCACTTCGGTAGGTCTGTTTCAACTAGCAGATATTGGTATTTCTGGGGTATGTACACACTAGCATATTCACATGTGTGTATGTTGGCTTAAGGTATACGGAAAGTAGGTAGGTAGTGGATTTATGCTATTAGGCCAATCTTCCATGTTATTTCTGCTTTATATTCTTTTAATAAGGAGAAATAACCTCTCTTTCCACATGACAGGCATTAGCAATTGGGCTCCCTAAGAAGTGTGGAATCTTTTGGAGGGATAAGAAAGTGATTTAAGAACACTTCCCAAGAACAGAGCTGAAGATTGGAAACAAGAGAGTGTGAAGATACGAGGGATGGGGAAGCAGAAGAAAGTGAAGCAGGGTCCATAAATGAAGTTTTCCTAGTGCAGTTTGCTGAGCGTTGGCTCTGTGCGTGTGAATGTTGAGCATGTACACACATGAACACATATTGAATATATAAATTATCAGCACATTTTCTCTGTTGTGAAGTATTTAAGTGCCAAGATATAGGTGGTTCTTGGAAGTACTCGCAGAACATATGCTGTGCTATTCCACCATCTGTAGCCCAGCCCTTTGGACCAGATTCTGTTGCTTTGCTTTGGGGCAAGGAAGAAGGAAATGAGCAGATTTCTCCTTCATGTATGGCTCCTCTGCCCCTACCAACTTGCCTACCTCATCTGGGTCTAATTCACCCCTCTCCTTGAGGTACACTTGCAACTCGTTGTTTCACAGTGAAAGAAATGGTTCTGTTGTCACCTGTAAGGGGAAAGTCCTTCCCTCTTAGCACTGGAGAGGCAGCTCTGTTCTCAACACTATTTATTCAAACTCTGGTCTACAACATTATATGTTTTCTTCTCCCTTAAAGATCTCATGAATATCACTCCCAGTTGCAATTATCTTCTTAGCCTTGCTGGAACACTAGGCAAGACTAAATCTGATCAATGTCTACCCAAAGTTTTAAAAAGAAAAATCTAAACTCTTTATATTTAGCTGTTCATGACCAGACTCTGCCTACCTAACTGACTTCATGTCTCACTACTACTATACATGTCTTGTTGTTCCTACCATGTCAGTCATTATCTTCTAGAATGCCAATTATGTTATTCCCAGTCTGAAACTGTGAGGAGCAGTAGGCACCTCTCTCTCGGACAATACACTACCAGACCTCTTTCTCTGATGTTCTCATACTTGGTCTTTTATTTTTATGATGCATTTTTAAATTGCCTTTATTTATTTTTATTTATTTTTAAAGCTTACCTACCTACACCTTCTCTCTCTCTCTCAAGAAAAGAGAGAGAGAGAGATAGACAGACAGACACACCTGCAACAGGGTCTTCACATTGCAATTCACTCTTAGTCTCAGCCAGTTCAAATCAGAGGTGGGTACACAGGGAATCTCTGGGATATGAACCCCAAACCTTCCCATGTGGGTCTCATGGAATTACGACTGCACCATCATCTGACCCCATACCTGACCTTTTCAAACACTTTGATCCTCCAGGTTTTCCTGGCTGAGTTATGGAAAGAGAAATATTTCCATTTTTTCCTCTAAAATAAGGAGATCTTTTTTTTTTTTAATGAGAATGATAAAAAGTAAAAAAATAGTATGCGACAAAACATAGAATTTATTAAATTATATAAAATGGTTTCCTTATTAAAATAACTTGCCCCTTCTGGACTTAACTATTCTAGTTTTTTAGTCCAATCTTGAATTAGCTGAACCAGGGAACAGATTTTCTGAGACCTTGGCCAGCATTCTGCCACTGTCTTGGGAGTCGTTCTCCTACACTCCAGGGGACATTGCTGATTCATAGTGCTTCGTCCTGGGAATTTGAAAAGGGCAATCAGATGTTACACTGTGTGATTTTTCATCTCCATGCTCACATAGAGGGCTGTGAGGAGGGCATTGAGTGAGATGACCTCCAGGAGTCTCCCTCCCTAGAATCCTCCCTTGCATCTCAATCTGAATTTTCAGACTGTGCTGCTGAAACTTGCTTTTTCCATGTCTTTAGGGTGATTCTGGCAGGACCAAACTTGGAACAGGAGAAACACACTCAGTAATTAATTACCATCTAGGACCTCTTAATGACGCAGTTTTTCATATGGAATGAGATGGAAGACTTGAAGCACCACTCGTGGGGTGATAAGATCCATTCTGCTCTTGGCTGTCTCTTGGTTGCCATGACAACACCACTGTTATAGGGCTCTGTGACTGTGTGAGGGGTTGCAGGGATAAATTTGTGGCAGCAATTGGGAGTCATTCCTGATGCTGAAGAATGCCCCCACCCCCACTTCAGGATAGTACTTTCTCTGCTCTCATCAGTAAAGGGGTAGGACATAAAACTGCCATTTTGAAGCCATTGGTTTGTGTGATTCAAAGGCATCCTTAATACTGGTTGATGGGGAGTTGAAAGGAAAAGAGTAGAGAAAGGATTCTCTGCAGCTGAAGACTGGCATTAGAGACAATGAGGAATGAGCTTGGGCTTCAGACAATAAGTATCTTGGGAAGCATGGATGCCTCAAGGCATCGTCTCTCTCTGGAATGCTGGTGGAACCGTGATAGGACAGAGTTGGCTTTTTAACTTCTTGCTTGTCCTGTACTAGTGGTTCTCAAAATAGGTCCTGTCCCCCTTTTTAAAGTTTATTTATTTCTTCCATGAAAGAGAGACCAACAGAGATAGAAAAACAAGCACCCCCAACAAGATCAGCCAGCCTGGATCACAGACACACATGCACCCAGTGTACTCAGGGTGGTTCTGAGACATGAACCCAGGACCTTTCCCATGTTGATTAGGTTGTGACATCACTTCGTTACCACTGGGCCCTTGGGTCCTATCTCTTTCTCACTTTCCTATGTGCATATGAGCTTCATTCCTTATTTCAGTCCATAAGAATCCTACTACCTTCCAGGTCCAAGCAGGACCATGATATTTGAGTTAATATTTTTAAAATAAATTGAATTCATAATTCTGCAGGGACAGCAGGGCATGCAAAGAATGAGTGTCTTTCCCAGCTGTGGGGCTGTCTCTGCATCTTGCTGTCAGTGCTATCCTCACTCTCATTATCTAAGATGTCTATGTTTTAAAATATTTCAGATGCAGGACACACTTTATTCACCTTGCCATTTTTTTAGAGAGAGCATTGTGAGAATTTGGAAAAAAATATATTTATAAGCGTTTTTGAAATGGAGAGTGATACTCAACAAGGAGGCACAAGTCATGAAAGGTAGTCATGAAACAGGATTCTAAGGAGAATGGCCTCTGCTTCTTGGAGGACATTAGTTTCATTCAGTACTGTGAGATAAGGAGGGGATGCAGGTCAGAATCTCGGAATCTGGACAGAGATGAATGGTTTCACATACACATAAGAGAGTTAGATATTCAGGAAAATTCCAGAATGGACGAGAGGAGAACTAGGTAGCAATTTAGATGCTAGAAAGAGAGATGTGTGAGAGACAGAATGAGAAACAACCCTAGCACTTATGCCTAGCTAAGAAGAGATGTTGGATACTAGAACCATGAATGCAGATCATTTAACAGAGTCCCTTCCAGAACTCCACTTTTTTCTTTTTTGCTAGAGGGTACATGTGTTAATTGTAAGGTGAGAGATGGGAGGGGGAGGAGAAAGTGCTCCTCATGGCACATGGCCACATTGTAATCCCTTTTTCTCCAACCATCATCCTCTTTGGATTGTGATCGTTCGTACACATGTGGCCTACATGTTGTTCAAGCACTCCAGGAGTCAAACTGTCTGGTCAGCCATGTGGGACTCACTGCCTTAACCACCAAGCCACAGAGTCAACCCAACTTCACTAATCTTTGTTACGGGACTCAGAAAGTCACTGAAATAGTTGGATTCCTAATTGCTGAAGGTCTGAACTCTGCTTCCTCGTTCACATGGGCAGAGGAAGGCTGATCTATCAGTACAGGAGGAGCAAGTGTGGGCAGCCCACCAGGGTCAGCTCATTTGTGTGCTGAGAGAGGAGCACAAAGCCTTCCAAGAGATGAATGTTTGGTCTTCAGTAGTATGGTACTGCTAATGGCATGTGCAGCAACATTTCCCTATTTAATAATATCAGTGAAGAGGTTAATTTTACTCACTTGAGCATGTCACCCACAGACATTGCCCAAGATTATTGAAAATGTTATCCACCAGTTTTAAATGTTCAGTTATGCTTAAGTGTTACAGTCCCCTCCAATGCTCACATACCAATAGTCCTAAATTCTCTTATTGATCTTTAGCATGTTACCCAGTCTACATCTTTTGTTTTTAAATTTGCTAGAGGGTATGTACACTTACCAGAGAAAGAAAAGGAAAGTGAGAGAGCTTCTCCAATGAGGTGCGGTCATGCTGCAATTCCTTCTCCTTTCTTTCACCCTTTTCTGTGGACTTTCGACATGTATTCACACACATCTAGTGTGTTTCTCAAGGTTCTGGGTCCAGGACTCAAACTGTGCTGTTGGCCATGTGGGATCAAGCTGCCTTAACCACTATATCACAGACTGCCCTCTGAGACAGCAATAAGCATATCTTTTAAATCTGTAGAATGTAAAGTAGTTCTCTTATATTCTTGCAATCATACTAAGCAGGTCAGAATGTTTTTGCCTATTTTCTCTATGAGAACAGGTTGAGCTTATTTTCTGAGTAAAACCCCAATTTTACCAAGCATTACTTCTTGGTATGACAATCTTTTATATAGAAAGTCTCAGATTTAAAAATTACAATACAATTTATATATATATGACCTAGCCGTGTTGTAAAATTATTCAGTATTATTTCGGGTTTGTGCTCTGTGGGGTCCTTGCCTCTTCTCTTAATTTCTTTACAAAGACGAACACTGCTCATTTTAAAATGAGCAGTTGGACCATTTGGCAAGTGACTCAAAATAAGTCCATTTGCTGTTTTACGATCTTCGTTAATAACGATCAGATCTGTGAAATCTCTCGAGATGCACTGGGGAATAATTTTTTTCAGAGCCAGTCCTCCTCTGTAATAAACATGTGAGTTTGGTATAACTGTAGACAGCTGTTCACAGAGTCTTACTGTTCTCCCATGAGGTCTATCTGATGTTGTGATGAGAATCTTGGGAGAAGTCTGTCTGTTGAAGTAAGAAGCAAATTCATCTGTAGCTTCATCATAAGCGACCTCTTCATCGTTAGGATCTACTATGGTTTCATCAGGCACTCGCTGGTTGTCGATGGTCTTGGGTACAGGCTTTGGCGGAGCCTTGTCACCAAGAGCCTCTCTTTCTTTTTTAAGTTTTTTTTAGCTGCCAACTTTTCCTTCCGCTGCTGCTGTTTCCACTGCGTGAACATTAAGTGTCGTCGCTGTTTGTTCTTAATCTCTGAAATGCTGAAGCCTGGGGGGAAAGCAGTCCCTTTCGGGGGGCTGGACCCCGCCTTCCGTCGCCCCATCCCCAGCGGCTGTCCCTTCCTGAGGTTCTTCGGTAGCAGCTTTTCGTTTCAAGCTTTTCTTCCCGCTGCCGCCACCCTCGTCCCCGGCCTTCGCCATGGTGTTTGCTCTTTGGCTTCAGAGCTGAACCCTTTTGTGATTCCATTTTGGGCCCAGACCCTAATTTTTATTTATGCATTGTTTTACTGTATTTATTATTGCTAGTGTTTTTGGTTGTGGGGTGTGTGTGTGTGTGTGTATATATATATATATGTGTGTGTGTGGGTGTATATATATGCATATATATATACATATATATATATGTATTTGTTTAATAAGCAACATATATTCTTTCTTAAAAACCTAGGTCAGCAAAGAATTTCAGGTATTGGGATTGCTGTATTCACCATACAATGATTAACTTTCAGTCCAGGATGGAATTAGATACTTTGTCTCTGCTTCTCTGTACACTCAAAAACTGGTTCACTGTCAGCTCTCCCCGAAATTCTTCCTGCTCTCTCCAATTCTCAATGAGAATTTCCCTGTCCTATATTAGAAAAAGGTGATATGTAGATTCCTACCTCTGGGAAACTGCATAGCTCCCCAATCTCATAAATTAATTTATTACCCTTTTCAGAGTACGTATTTGCATTTTAGGAAGGGGCTCTGGGCAGAATCACACTAGCGTCAACTTACTGCTGAGACGATATGAGTCGAAGTTTAGGAGACTACCTGGCTTTCAGTGACCTGATGGTGAAGCACCTTACAGAGCTTGCCAGAACTAGTTCCTTTATATTTTACTATCACTTGGGAACTACATTGCTTGCTGGATGTTTTTCATTTATAGATATACTTACAGAAAATGCTTTTACTTTGGGGTCCTCTAATTGAGCTCTAGGGGTGAGACCTCAAAATCTCTCTCAAGGAACACAAAACTAAAATGCCTTCAAGGTCCCTTCAAATGTCTTATGAAGAGGGCAGGGGACAGAAAGGACTGTGAAGCATTTCAGTTCACGTGTATATACATATGTATCTTTTATTTAAAAAATGAAACACATCATCCAAACAAACAAAGCAAATCTATTGTAATAAAGAATCCAAAAGCCTTCAGTTTAGAAACCTGAATATTACCTGGACTAAAAATTAATTCCAGAGATATCCAAAGTGCCACAGATGACTAGCTCAGCTTGGATTCTTTAGCCCTCAATGAATCTTGTAGATTGATGCACGGCGCGTTCTGTTGAAGGCTTATCAGTCCACCAAGGCCCTGGTGGGAACCTTGAATCATACACTATGCAGGGCCAGGGATCAGAAATAGGTATCGTAGAAAGACATATTTCTGTCTCTAAACCTGTTTTCACCAGAAAGCAGAGGAGACCTTAGACAATGATGATGATGAAACAAGGTCAGAAGAGAATCAATTCCATAGCCAGCTGTTCAATATAATAATAATTCAGATTCGAGTTCAGATTCTTGAGAGAATGACTGGGGCTGCAATATGTTTCTGTCTAAATACTGTCTTACTAAATTTTGTGCTGGATGTATTAGTGATATAAGTCATTTCAAACCAGTGGATTTCTCTTCTTCACATTTAGATTCAGACCTTCAATCTGGTACATCACAGCTTCAACCCCACAACTATCAGCTCCCACACTGGGACTTTGGTTGTGATAAGAGGTTATCAGTTAAACAATTAGAGTCAGGAGGGAGAAGAGAAGGTGTTTTTCTAGTGGTGTTGCTTCAGGGGATATGTTTGTTAGTACTTGGCTTTGTTGCAATGTGCGCATTATATTTGGGAGATCTTGAGAGGCTTTTAAAGTTTAATTGCTGCAAATCTCTTGTGATCATACTTTCCTGTGAGATTTACACAGCCCTAAATGCTTTCCGGTTTGAAAGTTCTTTTTTTCCCATATTGTTTTGCCTGAAAAAAGGGTGTGCTGAGCTATAGAAAAGAATAGCATTCCTTCCTAGGAGAGCGGACAACTGTGTGTATTAGTTTCCTGGTGTTGCCATAACAAAATTCTACGGGCTGGTGGCCAGCTGGAACAGCAGACATTTTTCTCACAGTTCTGGAAGCTACAAGCTTGTGTTCAGGGGGCTGGTTTCTCCTGAGGCCTCATTCCTTGGGTGCAGATGGTCTGCCTTCCTCGTCCTATCCTTGCATGGTTTTCTGCTGTGTGCATCCCTGGTGTCCAAATTTCTCCTCTGGTAAGGACCCTGGTCAGATCAGTTCAGGGCCCACCTGCTTAGTGTCATTTTAACTTGATCATTCCTTTAAAAACCCTACCTTCAAATATAGTCACATTCTGAGGCAGTAGGGTTTTAGGGATTTAGCATATGAACTAGAGGGAGAGAGGAACAAATTAGCCATAACTAAGCTTAATTGTTTTCAGGATTAAACTGAATGATGTGCAAGGCCCCTTTTAGATCTATACACCTAAGATTCTCTGATTCCAGAACATGCTTCATCTATTACTTAAAAATCAAACTTCCATATTGGGTGGGTCTTTAATGTATCTTTCATCCACTATCTTGCACAGATAGCACCAGCTTCCTCTCAAAGCATGAGGCTGAGATATGACCTCCTGTTTTATGAACTAAGACTCTCTACTCTCACCATCATCTGTATTCACAACCTGTTCTAATTTTTCTTAATCAGAAAAAATATCAATTATAGATGATGAAAATATAGGTTGTTAAGAGAGAGAAGAGACTGCTATGTAGTGGGGTTTTTTTGTTTGTTTGCTTTATTTGTTTATTTTTTTTTAAGGGAACTTGAGTCTGTTGATAAATCCCCATGAGAAATGAAGGGACCAACCCATAAGCATTAGAGTTGGAATGCAGGATAGAGAGGGAAGTGATGTTTCCAAGGTAAAATTCTAATGACTTGATTTATTAAATATTTGTACATAAAAGAAAGAGGTATCTAAAATACCTTGGTGGATTCTGGCTTTTCTGCTTTTATGGGTGGTGGCACCATTAATGAGTCACAAGTCCAGGAGAGATGCTGTTTTAAAAGTTATCTGAAGTATATTTTTCATATATGTGCATTTTTATATATACATTATATGTTATATGTGTATATGTTCTGGTATATACACATAGAAACACATATACACACAAGGAGTCTCTAAAAAGTTTATGGAAATACATATTATGAAAAAACTACACATGAATTTCGAATTTTTAGGTACCAAAATAAACCTGCATTTTAATTCCATTTTTCTACCAACTTTTTGAAGGCTGCTTATGTGTGTATGTAAGTCCATATCTTCACACACGCACACATATACACACACACAACCATACACTCATTTTAAACTCTGCCATGTAAGCAGAACTTCTACAATCCTCTGGAAGACTTCTTGGAAGAAGCCCAGTCAGAGAACTTGATTTCATTGTTTAACAGAAACATAGTCCCAGGCTAAGGTGCCCTTGAGCAGTTCTCTTTTAAATTAAAAAAAAAAAATGCAAGAACTGAATTATATGTAAACACATGGCATTTATGTCCTAGGTGAGAGAGACTGTGTTGAGGGAAAAAAAAAATCATGTGACTAAGATTTCAGACACAAACAGTTTAAAAAATATGTATTAAAGAGCAAAATTATAAATAATGAAGTTCTTTGTTCTTTTTCAAGATTCCTTTTTATCAAAAGATAATGATCACTACTCTACAGTAACTAATTGACAATAAATAATGTGTGGAAAAGGTTTGGAATAAAACATTTACAGCAAGCTTTTCATTTTGTGATTAAGCATCATTAGATGCATTAACTGCCTTCCTAATGAATGCATTGTTAATTACTTGTTAGCACGTTGGCCAGGCACATTACTTAGACACAGCTGATTCTGGTGAGAAGATATGTTGGCAATAAAAAGTGGAAATATCAGGGTACTTTAAGAGAAACAATAAACCTGTGATGTTACTTTAAAATGACATCAACATTTCTTGCTGAGTTGTTATGCAGAAGGGCATAATGTAAGTTGATTATTGAATATACTCAAAGTGGCAGACCAGAAGGATGGGTTTGTTGAGTTCGGGAACATAAATGGGGTTTATGCAATCCTTTCTCTTCCATTTATCCATCCCGTAAGGATTTGGGGCACTCATACACCTGCACCTGGACTGTTTTTCAAGATGCAACTCTTCTATTCTCACAAAGACTAATTCCTGTAAATGAGTTAAACTTCACTGCTAACTCTTCTATTATGCAACTCTCCTATTCTCATAAAGACTAGTTCCTGGATATGAGTTAAACTGCTAGCCCTAACTTTAACCCTACCCTTCATAAAGAAAATGGAATTTATAGGCTGATGCAAGTAGGTTTTAATACTGTTACAGTCATAATTGTACCACTTAGAGATATTTAAAGCATAAGTGTCGAATTACCTGTCTTTTACAACATCTATAGAACAATTACTTTTAGTTCAAGTGTCTGGGAACATTTTCACTGTTCAAACAGTGAAGCTGATAATTACAGAAGATGCTTAAACCAACCCACAGGTAAACAACTCACTAGAATAATTTGGTTGGATGCTCCATCTGCAAACATACTGAGCAGCATTCCTGGCTCTCTTGTCTCATGGACTGCAGTTTACCCGCTTCCACCATCGGTGATCTTACCATAAGTTAAGTAGTAATATGGTTAGGCTAATTGTCCTTACCACCATAATTGCATAGCTCAGTTAAATATTACTTAAATCAATGGATGGTTAAGTGTCAAGGAAAGCTTGTTCCAGATTGTTTTCCTGGGAAGGTGAAATCCTGAAAGATTATTGTCAAATTATGTATGGTTAGACAACTCTAATAGATGGGGAAAAGCATTATGGGATTCTGGATTAGGTTGCCTCTCCATAAACTTTTCATTCTCACTGACATTTAAAGACACCAAAAAGTGAAATTGTAGGGCCAGCCCCATAATCTACTGTTTAAGGGAGCCAGCCAGATCCCACATGTTTGATCACAATTCGAATCCTGGTCCTGGCATCTTGAAAAACAGTCCAGGTACAGTATAAGTGCCCCAAATTCGTACAGGATGGATAAATGGAAGAGAAAGGATTACAACATGACCATGCCCAATTAGGAGGTGTTTCCGCCCTCTCTTTCTGTCTCTGTCTTTTTCTGGGGAACATATATACCCTCTGGCAATTAAAAAAGACAGTTTTTAAAAAGTAGAATTGTAGACCAGGCATCATAAAAAAATAAATAAATAAGACTTTTGCAAGAAAAATTTATGGAAGTATATTCAGAGGACCAGTATTCAGGTCTTTGACCTTGACCTTATACCATAAGTATAGATAATGAATGCACATTTATCTGTGTTTTATGTGAAAAAATGTGTAAGCAGTGAATGTGTTTTTAAGTGATTCTCTGCTTACATCCTGTTTTGATTAATTGGCCAGTTACTGACTCAGAATGTTCTCATGGAAGAGCTTATACTGTGTATGAGAAGTGAAAAATAGTGCATAAAATATTTACACTATAACCCTCCTTTATAAAACTACTCTACACATGCACGCATGTATGTGTATGTGTAGAAAAAAGTAGATGAGAATATATAATGAGTAGTATGTTTATGACAGATATTTATTTGTTGTATTTTTCCTATATTAAAAATTTCCCTAATTCATTCCTATTCCTTGCATAATGACATGGTAAACCAGTAAATGATATTAAATGCGCTATGTTTTTAGCCCTTTTATGTTAGACTTTGTATTCAATAGTTATATTCAGCTATTCGTGAGGACAGAAGACTTACATTCACAGTAGGACTGGTCTAGGCTTCTTACTGGATAGCATCAAGGGCCTTATGGACCCCTTTTAAACGTCTTCATTCATAAAGATTCTTCCTGGTCCCAGGGGCAACTCTAAAATAGCCTTGTATGTTCCAGAAACAAACACAAATAATGATCAACCTTTGTTTTAGTGAACCACGATCACCAGTTTGCTTGGGTAATTGAGGTTGTAGAAAAACCTAAGTACTGAATCTTTTTTTTTTTTAGTTTACATTTAATCACTATATCTCTTTACAGTGAACAACATGGCTTTTCCCAGCATGAATATGGTACATATTAGTCAAGTCAAAGACATTACTATATACATTATTATCGAAAGATAGCTTTTCACATTTATGTCTATTAATTTTTTTAATTTACAAACATTTAGAAATTTTCAAACATATACAAACATTTTAAACTGATGATAGTTATATACTTTTTTTCCTTGAAGCCATTTTTTGAATGGACATTATTTGAACCTGTGTTTTGAAATTCCATGTGTGACTATTTTTCAGTCATGGTTGGATCAGTTGGGGAAGAAATGATTTCTTGGTTCTATACTTCATAAAAACCAAACCAATGTCAGGTAAACAGCTATAGTGAATGCTGAAAACTCAGAGGAAGGAAGTAGAACTTTTTAAAAGTTTATCTATTTATTTATTTAAAGAGAGAGAGAGAGCCAGAGGACCCCCTACAGCATCCTCATGCCATGCCTGTGCTCTGAGAGGTCCCAGAGCACAAATTCATGACCTTTCCCATGTGGGTCTAGTTGCCTTACAACTGTGTCGCCACCTGGCCCCTGAATATGATTTGACATATTTGAGATCCTCACTTCTTTTTTTTTGGGGGGGAGAGGTTTTTGCTATAGAGTGCTATAGAGTACAGATAAAGACAGACAGAGAGACAGAAAGCAAGAAATCACCTCCCTTGGGAGATGGTCAGGCTGCAAACTCTTCTTCTTAGTTCTCCTCTCGGGATCTTGGGCACGCACGCACATGCGCCCTGCCCTGCGTGAGTTTCAAGTCGCCACTGGGTCCAGGATGCAAACCAAGGTCGACTACATGGGAGTCCAGCGATATAGCCATTACGTTAACTGCTGGTCCCGAGGTCCTCACTTCTTTATCGCTTAATTTTACAATTTACTTCCAGAGGCCAGTGATTAACACTGTTGCTATTTCCAAGATTTCATTATAATCTTTGATATCTTAATAACTCTCTGTGCCAATTTGCTAATGGCATCATAGAACACACAGAACATTTCAGTTGCTTTATGCCTTATATCTATAATGAGGGGAGAACTCAGGGACAATACCTTCAAATACAGGAAGCAATAGGTCTTGTGACTAACAGCACCTGTGGTACGAATGATGCTATATGCAAAAATTGCCTTTTATTTTAGCAGGAAGTTGAAGGTTTTTGTTTTTGTTTTTGATGCCAACAGAAAATGAGGTTGTCGGTTTGAAGTCATATGAACAATCTGAAGTTGAATGACCTACGCAGCTTTCACCAATAGCAAATATTCTCTAGAAGAGTGTGTATTGCAATGTAATACACACTAGTATATAGCATCATTTTCATTATATTAAAGAAGCAGTGACAACTCACTCTGTCTTAGCAATCGCCAGGTTTCTTCGGTTGTCCTGCCTTTACTGAAATCTTCAGGAAAAGAGGATCAATTCCCACATAGGCATTAGGAATTATAAAAGTAGTCTTAGTGATGAGGCAAGATTTCACTGTCTGTAGGATTCCCAGATGAACCCAGGTCATGGACAAGCCTTTCAAAAGGATGTCAAAATGGAAAGGCTAAGCTTATTTTAAGTTGTTGACTGTTCGTGTAGCCTTAGGGCACCCACGAGGTACAGAGCATATGGAATTTCAACAGTTTCTACACGGAAGCAATCCAAACTGAAAAAAAAAAAAAAGTAATTTTCTGGATTTCTTGTATGGAACACTAAATTCAGTAGAGGAATCTGAAATGATGATAGGTTCCAAATCCATGAAACATTGCATGGGTTTTAAATTTCTTATACCATGGGTAGCCCTGTCCTCTCTATCAGTGACTTACTGAATCTATAGTACATAGCTGGACAAAGAAAGCACAGGACTCCCTTCCTAAAGCTGCAATGTTCAGTTTCTATTCTGCCTCTTTAAGATTGCACTACTTCTCAGCTCAGGAAACACTAAAGCATTCTGAAGCTGTGAACACCAAAATCATTAGTTCTAATTGTCATACTTTATATACAAAAGTACAGAGACTCCTGTAGCAGGCAGTGATGGATTACAGCAGCAGTAGAAGTATGACATTCCGGCTCTCACCTGAATCCAGAAAGTCTTAACGCTTCTGTTTACAGTGTGCTTGCATCTGCATGAAGAGTGGGCTCGTTCCAGCCATCCTGACGGGTACGGCCGCAGTCGGGTTGCATTATATGTCCCACATTTCTTCCTTGACTGATGCCTTCAATCCTTTTGTTGCTGAGACAGAAGAGTGCCACATTAACCTTCTGTTTTGCTATGATAACTGTGTTCCATTCAGAATTCAGTCCAGTTACATAAAAACAGTACCCTATCTACAAGATTTTGGGGGAGCGATTAGTATCTTTGGCTGCCATAATTATTGAATGATTCCCTCATCTGGAAACCCTTATTCTCATGATTCCCCTTGTATATAAACATTCAGCCATTTGATAAGTTTTATTTATCTATTTTTAATAATAATTTTAATTGTCATTTCTGTCTTATAATAGTCATACATGTTTGTGGGGCATAGTAGGGTTTTTCAAAGCATGCATACGATGCATAGTAAATCAATGAACTAAAATTACTCTCTCCAACATTTATCATGACTTTGTATTCTGCACACTCAGAATGCTCTCTATTGGTTATTTACAGATGTGTTGTCACTAATATTCTTCACTGTGCTGTAATTTTCCCTGACCTATTCCTCTTGTTTATGCTGTTTCTGTAAACCAAATTCTCCCCATCCACCCCATCCTTCATTCTTTTGCAACTTCTAGTATGCAATATTACACTCTACTTCTCTGCAATCAAGTCATTTAGCTTCTGTGAATAAGTGAGAACACACTGTTTTGTTAAGGGAGGACCTAAGATATATTTCTCTTAAATGGTAGAAACAATTCTTGTGGTCACAGCTGTCCTGCCAACTTTTGTGGAGAATGGGCTTTCCAAACTCCCTGTGCTTCACAGGGGCTGCTTCTAAGCCCCAAAACATAGTCAGAAAAGCAGATGAAGGCAGAGACTTAGGAAGCTTAGTAATTAGTCATGGACCAGGGGCATTCAAGAGGCACCTTGACAGACAGCACCTTGCTGACAAACTGATTACCCCATCCGTCTCCTGGAGATACAAAACTGGAGAATCCACAGGGGGTTGGCCTTCTGGGTTCCCCTAATCAGAGATAGGTCAGCTTCAAAGGCTTTATTATTTCTTAAGTATAGGTCCAAAAACCATTTAAACTTAAAATGCATGAATGGGGTGAGTGAAGATTAAACTATCTTAACAGAAGGTAAAATGCATCGCCTGAGCTTAACAATGCAGGATCTCAGACCTTCAGAAGTTCTAAAAGAAATGTCCTTGAATTTAGACTCAGTGTGCCTTCTCAAAGAGGAAGTTAATTATGTCTCTGAGAATAAAGATTTATCTCATCAAAAACACTATAACACTCTTCACAACGCTCAGTTATTTTGTCAAGTATAATAGGAAAAAAATGTTATTGTAACCTTCTACTTAAAGCACATCTTTTAAATAATTAAGCTTTCTGGAATATATTTTAATCATTATTTTTAATTTTAAGTAACCTCAAGCATCAAAAATAATACATTGGAACTATGGATGCTAATCTGGAATAGGTTGTTTACTAAAACCGGCTTGCTTAGATGTAGCAAGGAAAAGAGTGATCCACCAGGCTGGTCTAGGGAGGGAGGCGGGGGCTGGTGCTACTGGACACACGAAGAAGTTTTCTAAAAGAAGAGCTCTGTGGAAGGTGGGCTGGAGAAACAAGGGTGAGGATGAGAAGCAAACCTAGGTCTGGAGCTGATCTGGAACTAACATGATCACACTGGTCTCTGTCTCCCAGAGGCACCAGGCTAATACTTATTTTCCACTTCCCTTCCGTTCAACGACTATGTGTATGCCAGAATCTATGCTCAGTGCTTGCGATAAAAATATAAATTAACCATGATTTTATTTTCTCCCCTCAAGTGGCTCAGAATATTGCAAAGGACAAAAAAAAATTATTAAGGTCCAGAAATTTCTCTGGACCTCACTTATGCCTTGTACTCTCCTATCTAACTGCTTCTGGAGGATGAGAGGAATGGCTTCTTCTTTCTTGTCTTCTTTATTTTGCAGAGCCCAAGGAAATCTCAGAAAGATACCTTAATGGTGGCTAGAACTGTGAGGTTTAGAAGTGTTTGTGTGTGTGTGTGTGTGTGTGTGTTCCATGGGAATAGGAGTTGGAGGGCTCAGTACAAATAGACAATCTGTAGCATATGATAAGAATGGTAATATAAATAATGACTAACATGTATTGAACTTCACCTTGTTCTACTCTCTATGCTAGGGACTTTACATGTATTCTCATAGGAGCTACATAAAGGAATCGCTAACATTATCTTTGTTTTACAGATTAAAAATATGAATTTTAGAAATGTTGAATAAATATATCAAAGCCCTACTAGTGCTGAGTGGTAGAGCTGACATGTACTTCCAAGTCTATCTTACTTGTAGGTCTGTACTCAGAATTATATTTTGCTTTCATTGTTTGATCAACCGTTGGTACAAAGAGAGATTTTTGAATAATTAGATGCATTCTATAATTATCCTCTTGCCATAAAGCAGAAATCAAAACTATAACTCAGAAACATCATCAATTTCCCAGGTCTTCACAACTGGCCCTTTTATCTACCCATTTTTATTCCTTCAAAACTTCATCTGAGTTTAGGTTAGAAATTTCCCCAAGGGTTTGGAAAAGCATTGAGAAATTTCAAGTTTCCAGAGCCATTTCAACTTGGTAACGTTTGTGTGTGTACGTTTTCATAAATGTTATATCAGAGCCAGAGCTGAGAAGCTTTCACAGATCTTTTCAATAAAAGATAGTAAGTCCATTATTAGAGATATGCGTTGGGTGCTGTAGAGAGGGAAGGAGCATGCAGTATATATTGCCTTGTACTGACATGGTCTTTAAAATAAATATCCCATACCTTGCCTTATTGTTCAAATAACACGATTGCTCTAAGTACAGACAGTAGAGAGAAGGGATTTGGATGTAAGGGAGCCAGATATTTAATGTACTGAATCTAATGCTAACTACCTAAACTTAATTCTTCAAAATCAAACATGAAACTGTCTTTCTGTTCTACTTCCTGAGATTTCAATTAAATAACAAATAGGATAAAGTAATCATAAGGGAAGAATTATAAACATTTAGAAAAAGCTTTAAGAATTACAAAACCATCTCATTTCATCTGTATAACCAAACTAAAAAGTAGACACTTCGCATATTATATCCTTATTTTCAGATAGAGGAACTCCAGCTCGAAAGGATTAAGAGTGACATATTGCATTCAGTTGATGTTTGTCTACATTTTCCTCCTCTGGAGTTGATATTGCGTGAGCATGAAGCCCGTTGCAACCTTGCTTTCAAGTTCTCACCTTGGGGAT
Source organism: Tupaia belangeri chinensis (assembly GCF_000334495.1). Taxonomy (NCBI): domain Eukaryota; kingdom Metazoa; phylum Chordata; class Mammalia; order Scandentia; family Tupaiidae; genus Tupaia; species Tupaia belangeri. The sequence continues at coordinate 2,034,112 of NW_006204812.1, forward strand.
ACATAGCTGATACACGTAATCTGTGAAATAACAATTCAATAAATAATATGGTGTGACAAGCTAGAAATACATATCATTCGACTGAGTTGTGTAGATAGAAAATACTGAAAGAGCTTTGGAGAAAAGGGAGAGCCATACACGCAAACTTCTTCAAGAAAGTTGTCTTGGGGCCCTGGGCCATGGCTAGAAACTCAGGAAATGAGATGTTGGCCAGAAAAATGTCACTGGTGTGGTCCCAAAACAGGAACAAGAGAACAAAAGAAGAACTTTGCTACATGTCTTCAGTACCTTAGCAATTATAATCGCCATCAAAGAGACGCTATTTTTTTCCCTTAATCTTTATAAGTTTCTTGTGAATTAGGTAAAGAACATAAAATTGAAGTTACTATTCTGAAATCATACAATGTTTAGATGATGAGAGAAAGATTTTAATGCATTCCACCTGGCTTTGGAGCCCAATCTTGCATCTGTCTACTATACCAAACTAACAAAGCAGTTACTCTGCTCTACTCATCTATTTATTCAGTGAAGGTTTAGTAAGTACTTTTCATGTTCAATGGGAGGCTTTTGACTTTCTGAGTCTGAAAAGAATGAGAAGATAGTACTTATGGCAAAGTGGAGATTTATTTTTGTCCTGTCACTTACAGGATATATCAGCCTCTTCCAGCATTCCATTTGGGAATCTCATACTGCCACATCAAATAGGTTAGTTCCACTCAGGGAATTTCCACCGGAAGCATAACCCTCTTTTACTTAGTGGTACATAGCAGCATGTATCAAAATTACTACCACCTTCTGCTTCTCTACAAAATCAAGCACGTTTTTTGCATACTTCATAATGTGAACGTGCTTTTCTGTCTCAGGTCTAGAGTCCCAAATCACAGGGCACTGGTGGTTGAAATGACTTGGACATGAATTTAAGGTATAAAGTACCATCTGTTTCATGGAGTTAGGAGAGAGATAAAGGGAGAGACAGTTTCTGAGATTGATGGCTATCGGAAAATTACATTTGGTTGAGGAATTACTGAGGCAGTACACTTGGGTCATTTACAATCCATCCAGTGTCCAATGACAAAAGGAGAAAAAAAATAGAGTGAAAACTGGGAAATAGTGCCAATTTTATCTGCCCTCTGGGTTTAGCTCAGGCACTGAAGTCTGTTGCGTTGTGTCTGGAACAAACACCCCAAGACATCCATAGGCACCGTTCAGTGTGCTCATCAAGTAAGACTGAGATCTGGGCAGAATGCAATAAGCCTTCCATGGCCCAGAGCTCTTGTCCTCCACCAGCATGTAGTCAGCTCCCATAGTGCCAGTCCTGGATTTCAGGCTTGGAGCTAACACAGTTTAGGCAGTTCCCCAATCACAAGGATTTGGCAGATCAAATAAGCTTGGGTATCGGGACTTCCACTGATATGAGCCATGTTGACCATTCACCCTTCCATATTTGAGCATTTTCATTTCAGCCATTTTTGCTATTACCATTTGTAGAATTGTAGAGATGTTTTAAAAAAATCTGATTTGCTGATTTGTTTGTTCCTCTTGAATTATGAAATTACACGTGTGATTTTTCTCTCTCTGAATGCCTCGGCATTGGTCTGCCTCTGTTTAAAATACTGAGACTCTCAAAATAAAAATGGCATTACAGATCCAAAACATCAGGCATGCAAAGGCCTGTTTGGATTTCTTTCTTTCTTTTTTTTTTTTTAAATTTTGTTTTTGTCATTGTTTTCTCTCATTGGTTAGAAGAGGCTTTTTTGTCCACAGCCCAAGTGATTCCTGCTCGTCTGCTCACATCTTTTCTTGGCAATGTCTTTATGATAAAAGTCCACTTTCTCCAAACCCTCATGGTCCCTGCTGTTCTGCTTCCCATTAACCGTGTGTGTTTCCGCTTGTTTATCTCCAGATGTATTCGTTAGCATTTTTCCAGTTGAATCTCATCCTGTTATTTCTTGCTCATATTGCTAAACTCTCCAGGGGCCCATATGCTTCCACAGCTCTTGTGCCAAAATTGTAGAGCATCTTAATACAAACCTTCCTTCAATGTCTTCACACCAGCCAAAACCACAGGCTCAATGGACCACCAGCCTGATTTATAACCAGCCCTGTCCCAGTGCAATAGGACAAACGCCAGGTTTGAAGTTGAATCATAACCATGCCACTTCCTAGTTGTGTGACTGAAGGCGAGGTGCTTCAACCCTTGAGCCTGTTTCCTCATATTCATTCTGAGAATGGTAACCACTTGCATAGTCAAAGTATAAAATAATGGATGTCGAGGACTTTCTATGTTCTCTAGCACATTGGAAAGACTATTTTATGTTCTGGGACAGTAGAAAGGGCCTGACCTTGTTGGTGAGCACCCAGGGA